>NC_134560.1:22696100-23008008 GCF_025594145.1 Primulina tabacum | reverse complement strand
ATGAACCGTGGCTATGGGCCATAGGCCAACCAAGATCCATACCAAGCAACCAAAAACCGAAACCATATGCTGAAAAATGGAAGGGGCCGAATGGGGAAAGGGGCTGTTCTTGTTGATTATTTAAAAACCGATGAGCCATGGACCAAGCCACCAAAAGGCGACTTAGTCACGTCTTAGACATGCTAGGGAAGTAATCCAACCATGGCTAAGAGCCCTTAGGGCAGCCAAGATCAAATCCAACCCCTTGACACAAAAACTGAAATTTCGAACACCAATCTGCGCCTATGGGAAACTTGCTGTCATTTCGGTTTTCCAGCAAGCATGGGGGCTGAATGAATGGGCCAACATGGTCCTAATGCATCCTATTACGTGTCTAGGAGTCGCCTTGGGAGCCTGTAGTCGAACCAATCACCTGAAACTCACAAACCAAGAAAAACGTGAAGCTTGCCAAGGAATATCAAAAATTCTGCATGTGTTGTTTCAAAATGTCTTGACATGTATCTCGGTTTTTGCTTGAATAAACATGATCATCTACTGAAAAATAAATGATAATATGACTTGATTGAGGTTTGAAAGAAATCTAGACATGCCTGGTTTCGTTTCGAAAGAAAATGAACGAAACGACGACGACGCGGCACGGAGGAGGTGGAGCGCTTCTCTTGTTTCTTGCTCTCGATTTTTCTTCCCTTGCTTCCTACTGAAATCCTACGGTTTTCCTCTCCCAAAAACACTCTGAATTTCGTGACTAAGGGAGGGGGAATGATGGTTAGGAGAGTGAGGGGGATAGGTGCAAGATATAAGGAAAGATATCATGACTAAGTCTCCTAAATTTGAATTTTGAATTATGGTTTGATATCAAATGAGTTGGTGGATGCTTCTAGGAGGTAGTGGCCGATTTTTGCTTGTTTTCTAGTCTAGGATATGTCCATTAATTAATTAAATTGTGCTCCCCAAAAATCCTAGAATTATCCTACTAATTACATGCAAAGAATTGGTCAAAGTTGATGAGTTGGCAAATGAATCTTCTAGCAATTAAGGGTGGCCGAAAATGCATGATAAATGGTAGGGGGAAATTGATTATCTAGTAAATTAATAACCCTTAAAAAACACTTTACTAATCTTTTAATTAATTTGGTGAGCTAACCCCTTAATTAAGCAACTTAAATGAGCTTATTTTCTACTCACCTCAAGTAACTTAAATTAAATCCTCAAAACATCCTTACTAACTTAAATGAACTTACTTGCTAGCTAAATTAACTTCTGGAAATATTTTCTGGATCTTAAATTCTATCTCAAAACTCCAACTCCGGTCCGGCCTCACTGAAATAACTGAAATGCTAAAAAATCAAACTACTGGACTGAAATAATGAATAATTAACTTCAAATAAATGCATTTAAAATAATTATGCAATGAAGTCAATTAAATTTAAAAATCTAGAATTATGCATGGCTTATACGTCTACTGATTTACGGGTTCTACATTATTTGTGGTTGTCTCCTCAAATTTGGCTATTAATAGGGGTGCATTGTAATGCATTGAGTTATCCCTCATTTTATGAACAAACCTTTGAGTTCATAAAATTTATTTCTTTGTTTTTCCTTTATTTTTTCATTTAAATATAATTAGCATATTAAATTCATATTCAAAGTTTTACACTTTGATTAATGAGTAGCTAACTTCCCAAAGTTGAGATGAAAAGATGAATCTCTTGGCATGATAATAAGGTTATTAAAATGTAAGAATATCTGTTTTATATTATTTAATCATTATTTATTGTTTATGTTATTTTTATTTCTTGAAGTAGTATTATACCCTACTTATAAGTGGGAGTTTTGATTTATTGTTGTAACGACCCATTACAGGCCCAGTGGACCGCTCATACGGCCCACTGCCCCGATCGACCCAAGGCTATCCCGATCTTGGGCTCCCTCAAAGGGCCTTTTCCCTCACGGGCTTTCCATAGGCGTCGTACGGGTTACTCATAGGATCTCCCCCTCCCTACCAAGGGGTTTCTTTCGCCTCCCCAGGACTCGATCCCAGTTCAGCTAGCTCAACTGGTACCAGGACTCTTGATATCTTTGTACTTATCTAGCTCAACTGGTACCAGGACTCTTGATATCTTTGTACTTATCTAGCTCAACTGGTACCAGGACTCTTGATATCTTTGTTCTTATCCTATAGGTCATGGGATCGAGTCCTGGGGAGGCGAAAGAAACCCCTTGGTAGGGAGGGGGAGATCCTATGAGTAACCCGTACGACGCCTATGTAAAGCCCGTGAGGGAAAAGGCCCTTTGAGGGAGCCCAAGATCGGGATAGCCTTGGGTCGATCGGGGCAGTGGGCCGTATGGGCTGTCCACTGGGCCTGTAATGGGTCGTTACCCATTACAGGCCCAGTGGACAGCCCATACGGCCCACTGCCCCGATCGACCCAAGGCTATCCCGATCTTGGGCTCCCTCAAAGGGCCTTTTCCCTCACGGGCTTTCCATATGCGTCGTACGGGTTACTCATAGGACTCTCCACACCAGGTTGGTGGAGTGATACCTTCCCAAGTCTCGAACCCATGACCTCCTGGCATACGTACATAGTTCAAAGAGACTTGGTGGTTCGAGACCTCCTGGCATACGTACATAGTTCAAAGAGACTTGGTACCACCATGGCCTCCTGGCATACGTACATAGTTCAAAGAGACTTGGGGAGGTATCACTCCACCAACCTGGTGTGGAGAGTCCTATGAGTAACCCGTACGACGCCTATGGAAAGCCCGTGAGGGAAAAGGCCCCTTTGAGGGAGCCCAAGATCGGGATAACCTTGGGTCGATCGGGGCAGTGGGCCGTATGGACGGTCCACTGGGCTTGTAATGGGTCGTTACAAGAAATATTATGAACTCAAAGGTTTGTTCATAAAATTAGGGATATCTCAATACATTACAATGCACCCCTATTTATAGCCAAATTTGGGGAGACAACCACAAATAAAATATTATTTTTTTCACATAAGTCTTCATTGGTGTTACAAGAAATTAATATTTTAATACACATCACTTTTGAAAATCTTCTCATCTAAATTTTCTCCTCCACATAAAATAATACATGTAGATATATGAGTTGTTTGAATTGTGGTATTTTTTTTAACCATTTGACCAAGTAATTTGAGAGATATGGTCAAAATACTAGAGCATGGTAAAACTGCCACTTCTTTGGTAACTTTAATTGTTGCTTAATTTGATCCCACTTGTGAGAAGATTTTTATCTAATGCTCGCCACCAATATTGTAGATATTAACATCAACTTTCTACAGGTCCAAGAATCATCTTAATCCCATTTGCAACGCCAAGTTTATTCTTGTTTTATTGAACATGTAAAAAATAGTAAAAACTTATAATTACACAACAACTTATATTTTATACAATTTATTATAAAACATATAATATTTAAACATTTAATAAAACAAAAACAAATATATTTATATTATAAAACATTTAATTAATATACAATTTTTTATCTTTATCACACTCTCCAACCAGCTTATTGCTAGTCCCTAGCAATTTAAGCGTTAATAGCAACACAAAACATATTGATTAATTTAAATAGAAATGTAATCAGAACTATCCAAGTGTTTAAATTAAATTTGAAAATTGTCAAAGTAATATCAAGATCATTATAATTATAATTTATGAAATGATATGAACGGATCAATTCAAAGCTTATTTTCAGGTAGTTCAATGTACATGGCCTTCAGAAATTCCTACTAAGAGTCTCAACTCCATATGAGGACAGGTTAATAAGTGTTTCAATTTATGGGAATGATTTCTCATGGAGTTGGAATATAGATAAATGCTCAGGAAAATGGTTTACAAAATGCAGACAGACAAATAAGCCAAACTAATCAAAAGATAGGAAATCCATAAATTCAAAATCCAGTTGTTCTTATTATATATTTTTTTCTTGATTTTTTTTACATCATGGAATCAGACTAAGTTTATACTTCTTGACCACATATTTATTTAATTTGTACAATGTATTTCTCTTTTTCTTTTTTTTCCCCTTTTTTATTTGTATTTTTATGAGAGATAAATGGGTCGCAGCATATAACTTAGAAATTACATAAATCTTCAACATCTTTTTTTTTTTGCAGGAAATATCAAATTTTTTTTTTCAAAATAAGAACACAAGATCTAAACAATAGATAGCCTCTCTGATGATCAATAAAGGCTCACAGGTTGTTTTCTCAATCCTCCCCACTCACTCACAAAATATGTGTGAGTTTAAAAAAATTTAGGCACTCTTATCAGGTATATCTTGGGCCATATACTTTAATAACTGATTTTATCACAATGGTTAATCATTCAAAAAGATTTCATAAATCATATTTTTATAGTGATCATAATATTAAAATTGACTTTTTTTTTTCAAATAAAAATTTAAACATCCTTAGATAGATTATTAGAATTTCTAATCTAAACCTTTCAAACATATAATGTATGATATTTTTGCAAAAATTACTAAGATACAAACAATAAACATGTTTTTATTTTAAAATAATTTTACATGTTTTTATTTTAAAATAAATTTTTTTAATTATTTTTTAAAATTTTTAAGTTTATTCTCCCCCCAATCAGAACATGACATTGTCCCTAATGTCAAAATAACTATTAATAAAGAGTACATAATGAAAGAGATATCACATGAAATTTTATTGAAGATAACAAACTGAAACAAACGCAAACCAATCCACAATTTTTGAATCAATGATCCAACTTTCTTTTCTTACTGCTTGATTGCGACCAATTGATATTTGTTATCATCGGATCAGGCTTATGAACAAAAGCTTCCAAATCATCAATTAATTGGTCGGCAGTCGAAGCACAGATGAGCATCCGTCGTGAATTTTCTGAAATGAAATTCTGTTCCACAGCTTTATCAAGAAATATCAACAAACTGTCATAATAATTATTGATATTCAACAAGCCCACAGGTTTATTATGGATATTAAGTTGTGCCCAAGAAACAGTGTGAAAAATTTCTTCTAATTTACCAAAACCACCTGGTAGTGTGATAAAAGCATCAGAATTTTCAATCATTTTGGTGATTTTTTCATACATAGAAGAAACTTTTAATTCCTCCCCAATCGTAACACCTGTAATATTTCCTTCAGCTAAAGCTGTAGGAATAATACCTAAAACCTGACTACCTCCAATATGAGCAGATGTTGAAACAGATCCCATTAGCCCAATATTACCTCCCCCATATACCAAGTGATTTTTTCTCTCAGCCAATATCTTTTCAAGATTATTCGCTGTTTATACAAATACTTCATTTTTTCCAGAACTCGACCCACAAAATAGACAAAAAATTTTCAATGTTTGTGCAGAGGATCCAACCATGTTTTTACTTTCTTTTTGGTCTGCGAAAATAGAGAAAAAGATGAGAGATTTTATTGGGGTAATACATTATCATGACAAAACTATGGGTCATAGCTGTAAGCAGAATAATCAGAATAAACAGTAAAAATAATAATGAAACACATGCATATAAACAGTAGTGTGATTGTGTTTCACAATTTTCCTCTGGTTTTACGTCCAGAAACGGCTTCAACGCCTTCTATGAGTCGAGGATATGCTTCCCATCCAATTTTCTTATAAATTTGCAAACATGGTCTTTTTTAGTCGGATTCCCAAGACTATGACGCTCATCTTGAAATTGTTTCCATAAACGGAGAAGTTCAGTTTGCACATGTCCACTAGAATACGTCTCAAGAGTCAATAAGATGTTACCTAAAGACTCCTTACTCAGCTCATTCTTAATGAAACCAATTTTATCTTCTCTGTTATCGGAAACACATCCCAAAGATCAGCATCGTTTGTCACAAGTCCATCTTGCACACTTATGACAAACCCCTAACCTTTTGGCCCTTCGTTTTTTCGCATAAGTGCTTTTTCCTAATCCAGACAAATACCGAATGAGCAATGATTGTGGAACTTCTCCTCCTAATCGGACCTTAGCTTCTATTACAAGACGAATATCTTCTGGAATTCCTTTTTGCATTAACAATCTCAATCTTTCACACCTACCTGCATAAATTTTTCTTAGAACATTTTTTAGAAACAGAAGGAAAATTTTTGCAAATTTTTGAGAGATTTTCATCCATTTTGAAAATAAAAGAAATGATTTTTTTTTGTATCAGCAATTGTGGGAAACTGATTTAACCAACTATGAGAGTCACGAAGTACCGTTATCCGTTATTTAACTGGGAAAATAAAAAGACTAAGGAAACCTGAAATAAAAACAAACAAAATTAAATGCAACATACAAATTTAAGGATTAGAAAGGGAAATAAACTCTTCCTGAAAGATTTCATTTTCCAAAAATGGTTTAAGCCTTTGTCCATTCATTTTAAAAACATCACTATTTTTAGGATTTTCAATATCCTCCATAAGGATACACATGCTTTACAACATATGGGCCTGTCCATCTTGATCGTAATTTTCCTGGGAATATGTGAAGTCGAGAATTATAAAGCAAAACTTTTTTACCAATCTCAAAAGATTTTCTAAGAATTGTTTTATCATGAAATGATTTGATTTTTGCTTTATAAATCCTTGAATTCTCATACGCATCATTTCTGAGTTCATCAAGTTCATTAAATTTAAATTTGCGCAATTTGTTGCAATCATCCATGCTTGAATTAAAAGTTTTGATCGCCCAATAAGCTTTATGTTCCAATTCCACAGGCAAATGGCAATGTTTTCCGTAAACCAACCTATAGGGAGACATATTCAATGATGTTTTAAAAACTGTTCGATATGCCTAAAGTCCATCATTAAGTCGCAGAGACCAATCTTTTCTACTTGAGTTAACAATTTTTTCCAAAATTTTCTTTATCTCCCTATTAGCTAATTCAACTTGTCCATTTGTTTGAGGATGATAAGGAGTAGTTACTTTGTGAGTAATACCATATTTTTTCATTAATGAAGCAAATTGTTTATTAACAAAGTGAGTTCCCCCATCACTTATCATGGCTCGAGGAATTCCAAATCTACTAAAAATATTTTATTTCAAAAATTTGATGACGATTTTGTGATCATTTGTTTGACATGGAATTGTCTCTATCCATTTGGAAACATAATCAACTGCAACTAAAATATACAAGTATCCAAACGACGGTGAAAAAGGTCCCATAAAATCAATTCCCCAACAGTCAAAGATTTCAATTTCAATGATATGATTCAAAGGCATCATGTTTCTTTTTGAAATCGCACCCAAATTTTGACAATTTTCACAGATCTTGCAGATTTCGTGGGTGTCTTTAAACAAAGTGGGCCAATAAAATCCACATTGCAAGATTTTTGCAGCCGTTTTCTTTGAAGAAAAATGTCCTCCGCATGCTTCTGAATGACAAAATTTAATGATACTACTTACCTCATTGTCTGGTATGCAACGTCAAAAAATTTGATCTGGACAATATCTGAACAGATACGGATCATCCCAATAAAAGTTTTTTACCTCATTCAAAAATTTTCTTTTATCTTGGGAACTCCATTGCGGTGGCATTTTTCCTGTCACAAGAAAATTTACTATGTTAGCAAACCAAAGTGTAGTAGGAACTGAAAATAGATGTTCATCAGGAAAATTATCGTTAATTGTCATTTCACAAGATGATCCTGTTACTAGTCTCGATAAATGATCGGCTACGACATTCTCAGTTCCTTTTTTATCTTTGATCACAATGTTAAATTCTTGGAGCAACAAAATCCATCGTATCAGTCGTGGCTTTGCATCTTGTTTGGTCAACAAATATCTAATAGCAGAATGATCAGTAAACACAATAGTCGTTGATCCAATCAAATAAGAACGAAATTTATCTAATGCAAATATTACAGTAAGTAGTTCTTTTTCAGTTGTGGAGTAATTCATTTGAGCATTGTTTATAGTTCTACTTGCATAATATATCACGTAAGGCTTACCATTTCTTCTTTGACCCAGTACTGCACCTACTGCATAATCACTCGCATCGCACATGATTTCAAATGGTAAAGACCAATCAGGAGGTTGCAATCAAAATCATTTTGACAGTCTCGAGTCCACTCAAATGCAGTGTCTTTTGTTAAGAGGTTACAAATGGGTTTAGAGATTGAACTAAAGTCCTTTATAAACCCCCTATAAAATCCAGCATGTCCCAAAAATGAGCGAATTTTTTTAATGGTTTTTGGAGGGGGTAAATTGGCAATGACATCAACTTTGGCTTTATAAACTTCAATTCCATGAGATGACACAACATGTCCCAAAACAATCCTAGAAGTAATTATGTAATGACATTTTTTCCAATTTAAAATAAGACCTTTTTCCTCGCATCTTTTTAAAACTTTTTCCAAATTTTCAAGACATTTATCAAATGTATTCCCAAAAATAGTTAAATCATCCATGAAAATCTCCAAACAATTTTCAACCATGTCGCTAAAAATGCTTAGCATACATCTTTGAAATGTTGCTGGGGCATTGCATAATCCAAATGGCATCCTTCTAAATGCAAATGTTCCAAAAGGACATGTGAATGTAGTTTTATCTTGATCTTCGAGTGCAATGGGAATTTGATAATAACCTGAATATCCATTAAGAAAATAGTAGTATGAATGACCTGCTACTCTTTCTAAAATTTGATCAAAAAATGGTAATGGAAAATGATCTTTTTTAGTGGCGTCATTTAATTTTCTATAATCAATACACATCCGCCAACTAGATGGGGCTCGACTTGTTAACAATTCACCTTTTTCATTTTTTATCACTGTGATGCCATATTTTTTTGGAACTACTTGTGTTGGGCTTACCCACTTCTTATCAGAAATTGGGTAGATAATCCCAACATCAAGTAGTTTGAGAACTTCAGTTTTCACAATATCTTTCATGTGTGGATTTAATCTCCTTTGGGGTGTTGAGATGTTTTTGTATTTTCTTCTAAGTGAATTTTGTGAGTGAAAATTAGTGGATTAATGCCCTTGAGATCTTTTAGTGTCCAACCAATTGCATTTTTATGTCCTTTAAGCTTATCAACTAATTTACCTTCTTGATCTCTTGCTAGTTTGGAAAAATTACCACCGGATATGTTTCATTTTCTCCAAGAAATGCATACTTCAATTCTTTTGGCAAGGGTTTTAACTCCAATATGGGTGGTTCGTCTTTGTTCTCAAATTTTGCCTCAAATTCTTTCTCTGATCATGGTAACGAGTGATACCTGATAAAATCATCAAGATCAATTTCAATATTTTCTTTAACAGTTTCAATTGAACAAATATCTAATTGATCACGAGTACTCTTTTCTTGAATGTTTTCTTCCACTAGAATTTCAATAAGATTTTCATCTTCACTTTCATCTCCTTTGTCATGTGGTTGCTTACAAAGATTAAAAACATTGAGCTCCAAGGTCATGTTACCAAATGACAACTTCATTATTCCATTCCTGCAATTTATAAGAGCATTAGAAGTTGCTAAAAATGGACGACCCAGAATTACAGGAATTGCATTACAAGTTTCGATAGGTTGTGTATCTAAAACTATGAAATCGACAGGATATACAAAGTTATCAACTTGGACCAACATGTCTTCTACCATACCTCTTGGCACTTTAACAAATCTATCGGCAAGTAAAAGTCTTACCGAAGTAGATTTTAACTCGCCTAGATTGAGTTCTTGATAAACTGAATATGGAAGTAAATTCACACTAGCTCCAAGATCAAGCAAGGGTTTTTTAATCCTTCGTTCTCCAATAATATGTGAAATAGTAAGACAACCAGGGTCTTTGTATTTCAAAGTATTATTATTTTGAATAATTGCACTTACTTATTCGGCTAAAAATGCTTTCTTTTTCACATTCAATTTTCTTTTCACAGTGCACAAGTCTTTCAAAAATTTGTCATATGATGGTACCTGTTTTATTGCATCTAATAAAGGAATATTAACTTTTACTTGTTTAAAAATATCATATATATCAGAATTCAAATTTGATTTTTTTGTATTTCTTAATGCATGAGGGAATGGTTGTGACACTGTCTGTTGAACCTCCTCTTCGAAAGTTATGGGGTCCACATCCATACCCTTTGGAGTTGATTTATCATCATCTTCACAAGGTTCAGGAATGGATTTTTCCACAACCTTACCACTTCGAAGGGTAATAACAGATTTTACCTGATCCATCGGTTGAGTTCCAGAAGTTCCAGTTTGTGAATGATGATCCTTGGGATTAGGCTGTGGTTGTGAAGGAAATTTACCTTTTTCATGAACATTAAGTGCAGATGCAAATTTAGCAAGAGTATCTTTCAAATCTGTCATGATTTGGGCAGTTTGAGTATTGATAGACTCTTGCTTTGCAATGAAAGAATTCACTAAATCTTCCAAATTTCTTTTAGGAGGAGGAACATAAGGTGCATAATTTTGAAAATTTTGTTGAGTTTGAAAATGTGGTTGCGGAAATTGTGCAGCATTATCATTCCTCCAACTAAAATTTGGATGATTTCGCCAACCTGGATTGGCATTTTGAGAAAATTGTTCAAAATTTGGCCTTTTGAAATTGTTCAAAACATTGACTTGTTCATGGAGACATTCTTTAAAAGAGGGCAAAGTGGGACAATCTTTTGTAGAATGATCACTTGTATCACAGATGTGACACGCAATTTCTTGAATAGCTTTTAATTGACCATTTTTTTTCAATTCAAGTACCTCAACTTTTCTTGCCAAAGAGGTAAATCTAGCTTGGAGATCATGTTCATCTTTGAGGGTGTACATACCTCCACCAGATGTGGGAGATTGAATCTTATTTGATGGTTCGATTGTACCTATAGTGTCCCAATTTTGAGCATTTTCAGCTAATGAATCGAGATACTCAATTGCCTCATTTAGATCTTTATCTTCAAATGATCCATTACACATAAATTCAACCATTTGCCTATCTTTAGGTGTTAAGCCTTCATAAAATTGAGAAACAACTCTCGAAATTTCAAAACCATGATGTGGACAAGGATTAAGCAATTCTTTGTATCTATCCCAACACTGATAAAAAGTTTCTCCTTGTTTTTGAATGAAAGTGATGATTTGCCTTTTGAAAGAATTTATTCTATGAGATGGAAAAAACTTTTTCAAAAATTGTTGTTGCAATTATCCCAAGTTCGAATGGATCTCGATCTAAGATTTTGTAGCCAAGTTTTAGCTTTATCTTTTAAAGAAAAAGGAAAAAGCTTAAGTCGAATGGTGTTCATGCTACAATTTAGATCATTATATGTGTTGCACACTTCTTCAAACTCTCGTAAATGCATGTATGGATTTTCAGAATCTAAGCCATGAAAATTGGGTAAAAGTTGGATAATACCAGACTTAAAATTGAAATGGGATGCATCAGGGGGAAAAACTAGACATGAAGGTGCACTAGTACGTGTAGGATTCATGTGATCTCTAAGTGTTCTTCGTCTATCATAATCATGTTGAGATTAAATTTCATCTTCATTTTCTTGTATGGGTTCTTCCGCCATGTTTTGTAAACATAAAGGGTAATTTCGAATGAGTCGACCACTAAGTGTACGTGACCAAATGCTCATGCAAATGCAAATGCAAAAGAATAAAAAACACAAAAGCAGTAAAAATTCAAATAAAGAAAAATAAACTATAAACAAAAATAAATAGACTTGAAATTAAATTATACTTCCCCGGCAACGGCGTCTAAAACTTGTTGCGACTTTGATTGTTGCACTCCCAAGAGCAGGTTGTCAACAAATAGTATAATTCGGTGAGACTGAATATCGTATCCACAGGAAAGCTAAGGTAATTACAAGTCCACTACAATGTCTTTTTGTTTTTGTTTTTGTTTTTTTTTTTTAATGGTTTGAATATTTAATTGGTAATTTTTAATTGTTCAAATTTTAATTTAAGTAGTTGAGATTAAAGGATCCACTATTGGTATTTTAATAAAGTTTACATTAATGAACATTAATGAAATCCACTTAATAAAATGGTTCCAATATATATTAAATAATCATATTTTTATTATGTTATATATTATTATCTTATAATTATATAATACATACCAAAACTTGTAAATGTTGTCAAGTATTTATTGTGCAATATAAATATTTGTAAACACTAAATCAAGGTTCCACTTTAAATGGTTGGTAAAACCAAACAAACATTTAAATTGTACCAAGAAATTAATATTATGATATTAATAAATAATAAATCAAGGCATCTACTTTAAATGGTTGGTAAAACCAAACAAATATTTAAAAGTTACCAAGAAATTAATATTATGATATAATAATATAATAAATTAAGGCATCCACTTTAAATGGTTGGTAATACCAAACTAACATTTAAATGGTTCCAAGAATTTATTGTAACATATAGCAACAATAAATCAAAATTCCCACTTATAAGTAGGGTATAATAATACTTAAAGAAATAAATATAACATAAACAATAAATAATGATTAAATAATATAAAACATAGATTCTTATCTTTTAATAACCTTACTATCATGCCAAGAGTTTCACCTTTTCATCTCAACTTTGAGAAGTTAGCTACTCATTATTCAAAGTGTAAAACTTTGAATATGAATTTAACATGCTAATTATATTTAAATAAAGAAATAAAGGAAAAACAAATAGAGAAATATTATGAACTCAAAGGTTTGTTCATAAAATTAGGGATATCTCAATACATTACAATGCACCCCTATTTATAGCAAAATTTGGGGAGACACCCACAAATAAAATATTATTTTTTTCACATAAGTCTTCATTGGTACTCCAAGAAATTAATATTTTAATACACATCACTTTTGAAAATCTTCCCATCTAAATTTTCTTATCCACATAGAATAAAACATGTAGATATATGAGTTGTTTGAATTGTGGTATTTTTTTTAACCATTTGACCAAGTAATATGAGAGATATGGTCAAAATACTAGAGCATGGTAAAACTACAACTTTTTTGGTAACTTTAATTGTTGCTTAATTTGATCTCACTTGTGAGAAGATTTTTATCTCATGCTCGCCACCAATATTGTAGATATTAACATAAACTTTCTACAGGTCCAAGAATCATATTAATCACATTTGCAACGCCAAGTTTATTCTTGTTTTATCGAACCTGTAAAAAATAGTAAAAACTTATAATTACACAACAACTTATATTTTATACAATTTATTATAAAACATATAATATTTAAACATTTAATAAAAAAAACTATATATTTATATTATAAAACATTTAATTTATATACAATTTTTTATCTTTATCACCAATCGTTGACTGAAAATTATTGTTGTAAGAAAATTCGACCAGAGACAATGATTCTTGCAAACCACCCCTGAAATCCATTACAATTGCTCGTAACTTATCATCTAGAGTCTGGATTGTTCTTTCTGATATGTTTTGGGGATGATAAGCAGTGCTCATGGCGATATTTGAACCCAAAGCTTGTTGCAAACTACTCCAAAACTTTGAAATAAACCTTGGATCATGTTCTGATATTATTCTTACTAGCACACCATGCAATATTACCACATGATCAATGTACAATTTTGTAGTTTTCTTGCAAGTACAAGTACGGTCATATAGAATAAAATGTGCTGATTTAGAAAATCTATCAACAATCACCCAAATTGCATCACAACCACAATTAGAACGAGGTAGGTGTGTCACGAAATTCATAGCGATTGGCTCCCAATTCCATTGTGGCACTTCAAGGCGATGTAAAATACTGCCAAGTCTCATTCGTTCTGCTTTAACCTGTTGGCAAGTTAAACATTTAGCCACAAAATAAGAAATTTCCTTCGGCATAACTTCCCACCAATAATGAGCTCTAAAAGTATGATACATCTTTCGATTTACTGGATGAATGCTATGTCGACTACAATTTGCTTTACGTAATATAGCTTATTTCAAATCTATTAAATTAGGAACCACAAGTCTCCCATTAAAGCGCAAACTACCATCTGAGGCAACACTCAACTTATCTGACTGATCTGTTTGAACCAATTCTTTCAATCTATGAATGTCTTGATCAGTTCTCTGCGCTGATTTAATGCTCGATATTATCTGTGGCTCGACTTTGATAGATGAAACTATAAAGTAATCTCCACTTGTTTGATAAGTCTATCCTGATTTTCCCAAGTGCTCATGGACTTTAGAAATACTCAGAGATGTCAATATAGTGTTTTGAACCTTGCTGCTAAGTGCATATGCAACTAGATTCATTCGCCCTGGTTGATATTGAATCTCACAATCAAAGTCTTTAAGCAACTCCATCCATTGATGTTGTCTCATATTCAAATCGGGCTGTGTGAAAAGATATTTGAGACCTGGTGATCAGAATAAATTACAAACCGTTCACCGTACATATAATAACGCCATTTTTTAACCTAAACACAATGGAAGCCAAGTCTAAATAATGAACCGGATATCGAGTCTCATGTGGCTTCAACTGTCGAGATGCATGTGCAATCACACCCATTTTGCATTAAAAACATCCTAGTCCAATCAGAGAAGCATGTGTACACACGACAAATCCACCTGATCCTTAATGTAAAGCTAACATTGGAGCGGTTGTCAACTTTTCTCCTTCAAAGTCTGGAAACTTTATTCACATTCTGCAGTCCACACAAAACGTCGATGTTTTTGCCTTAATTGAGTCATAGGACTTGCAATTACGGAAATTATTTCGACAAAACGCCTATAATAACCTGCTAATCCCAAAAAGCTGCAAATCTCAGAAACATTTGTTGGTGTTGGCCAATTCATAACAGCTTCGGCTTTACTGGGATCCACTGAAACTCCCTGAGCGGATATAACATGACCCAAAAATACTAATATGTCCAACAAAATTCACAAATAGAAAATTTAGCATATAATCGCGCTGCTCTGAGTGTTTGGAGGACTAGTCTCAAATGTTCTCGATGCTCCTTTGTTTTTGAATAAGTCAAAACGTCATCGATAAAGACAATAACAAATTTGTCTAAAAATTCTCGAAAAACACAGTTCATCAAATCCATGAAAACCGCTGGAGCATTAATCAATCCAAAAGACTTGACTAAAAATTCATAGTGTCCATAACGTGTCCAAAATGAAGTTTTAGGAACACATTCCTCTCTAACTCTAAGTTGATGATATCCAGAACGAATATCTATCTTGGAATACACGGATGTACCCTGCAACTGATCAAACAAGTCATCGATACGCGGTCGATGATATTTATTCTTCACTGTTGCTTTATTCAATTGTCAGTAATCAACATACATCCTCATTGTCCCGTCTTTCTTCTTTAAAAGCAATACTAGAGATCCCCAAGGTGAGATACATGGTCTAATATTACATTTCTCCAGTAAGTCTCATAATTGTTCCTTGAGTTCTTTCAACTCCGCTAGAGCCAAACGATACGGTGCTCTAGAAATAGGGTTCGTCTCGGACATTAACTCAATACTGAAATCTATTTCTCTTAGAGGGGGAAATCTAAGAATTTCATCAGGAAATACATCAAGAAAATCCTTTACCACAGGAATATCCAAAACTTCCAATATTTCTTCATGTGTCACATTAACTACATGTAACATGAATCCTTCATCCTTCAATCCAAAACTTTCAACATTTCTCTCTTCGCGACTGAGAATCATTACCATAAAAGTTCCACTTATTGCCATAATATGGACTAAATCTGACAATTCCATGGAAACAATTAACGATGGCTCGATAATTCTTTAAAGTATCCATTCCCAAAATACAGTCGAAGCAGACAAAGATAATTTGATTAGCTTAGTTATCATAAGGTTATCATCAAATCTAATCACACAGTTCAGAACTGTAACGTCCTGAAAATCGGAAAGTCCACGTGAACCACATACATGCAAATTATTATATTCTTTGGTATTTTATTAAATTCTTTTAAAGCATGAAATGTATTTTTATTTTATTAAATTGTGTTTAATTATTTTTATGCATTATTATTGCATGATAGGATTTAATTCATAAAATTTTAAAAGTTCACGCACTATGATTTTTAAGTTTGATTTCGTGCTCGAACGAGGAATGGAGACCGGAGAATTTTCAGGAAAATTATTTTATTACAAGATCAATTTTTATTAAATTAATATAGGTGTTTTTAAGTGTATTTTTCAAAAATGGGATTTTTCGGGTATTTTACCCGCATGATTTTTATTTTTAACGGTACGCAAATTTTATCAAATCGGGAGACTTTTTCAGGGTTCGACTAATATTTTCACAATCTTTCCAATACAAAATATTTTTCGGGAGTATGTTTGGATTTAATGGGCCTAATTTTAAGCTTATTGGACTTAAAATTCTTTTTAAAATCTTAATTAGCAATTTAGGGACCATTAATTATTTGTTTACTGTTTAATTAAACACCTAAATATCATTTAATCTAAACCTACCCTACACCAAAAATAGAACCAGCCGACACTTCATCTTTTCAGATTGGTTTTCTTGGTTTCAGCAAGAATTATCTCAAGAAAGCTTCGGTCACTTCTTTTCTTTACAAGAATAATTCTCCCGGCACTCATTCTTCGATTCCCCTCGCGACTACATCACCAAGGCACGCATTGTATCATTATTTCTGCATCATTCACATCATATATGTGCTGTCTTGTGTGTTATGTTTATGAATTTTTCGGTATTGGCATGGCAAAGCTTTTATGCTCTTGGTTTGACACGAAAACCGTATGTTGTTGCATACATCTCACGTTTTTGTTACTATGGTGCAAGGGGTTGTCGAATTAAGGTCCTAAGGTGCTGAACATGTTGAGGATCGAGATGGCTATAGGCTGGAGTCGAGACATTGAGAGCTGGTTGTAGGCCGAGAGTTGAGGTTTGAGGCGCTGTGTTGGTTGTGGGACTCGGTCTATTGTATGGATCGGCTGAGGGCCTGGGGCTATGATCTGCTGCGTGTCTAAGGGTCCTAGGATGAGTCTCTTTATGGTGGTTCATGGCCTGGAGCGGCAGCCAAGAGGCTGAACAAAGAAAGCTGCGGCTGTGCAATTTGGGTTCATGTAGAGCAAGTCACGGCTGTGGGGTTTGGGACGGCTGCTGGACGGGGCCAGGGCATGGGGCAGTGTCTTGGGTCGTTCCTTATGGTCCTAAGGAGGACCTGGTGGTGTTGGTTCAGGGCTGGGTTGGCTAGGGAAGGTGGCTGGACCAGCAAGCAACCAGCTGTACCAATGGGAGACGGGTTAGGCTAGTTACAGCTCTTGCTCGCTTTGGGGCTCAGGCGTTAGTTCTGAGTTTGAAAGGAGTGTTTCATGGTCTTAAGTTATGTCTAAGGGTCGGGTCTAGGGCCTGGTTTGGGTCTGGTTCGAGTCGGTTTAAGCATGAAGTAGTTAGAAGCATGCTAGGGTCACGGCTAGAGTTGGGCGATGACTTGCTGGAAATTTCAGCAGCTGTTCAGGGTCTTGTTCGAAGGTCTAAAGGGGCTGGATTAGTGGTTTTAGGGCCTTTTAAGTGTTTAGTAGGGGTGGTAAAAAGTTGGGAAAAATTTGGTTACGTTTCGGTTCGATTCGGGTTAAAACCGGGACTCCGGTCCAAGTTTTAAAATGAATCGATTAAATTTTGAAATGGGCTCGAGTTTACATCTAAGGATATTTTTAAATATGTTTTGGGACATTTTAAGGAGTTTAGTAAGCTTCGGGTCAATTTTAGAGGTCCATGCGGGAAAGGATAATTTTTGGGTTCCTAGGGGCAAAATGCTCATTTTGCACCCGGGGTGAGGTTTTGTTCCTGGCAGCGCCCTGAGCACAAATTTACTATATTTTAAATTTTTATGCATCATGATCATGATTTTAAGATTTTATGAAGATATACGTCGTATGCTTGGATTTAAGAAAAATTGCATTTATTCATGATTTTTATAAGTGATGAAAATGGTAATGTTTTGAATGATGGGATTTTGTTGTGGCTATCGAAGAATATGTAAATGTTTAAGACGTATATGTAAATGCTGATGATGATGATGAGGCCTAGGCATAGTGGATGGGTAATCCTGTCACTGATGTCTGACAGCCGCCGGGTACCGCGGTTCTATGTATGATGGATCCATCGTAAATGATGAATGATGTACGATAGTCACCTCTAATGAACTGAATTCACCAATGAATAAATGATGAACGATAAAGGATGAATGATAAATGATGAACGATCAAGGATGAATGATGAATGATAAATGATAAACGATGAATGATGAATGATAAATGATAAACGATGAATGATGAATGTGTTAGAGTAGGTGCCCGTCGAGCCAAGTGTTGACCGAGTGTTCACAATGAAACTCTATGTATAAACGATCTTTATTTTAATAATATTTGAAATTATTATTTTGACACATCTTTATCTGTATACCCATGCTAGTTGCATATATAAAGCCCTTGAATATACAAATAGTAGAAAGAATATGAGATGCTCATATGATGAGTATCATGAAACTCATATTTGGAATACTGTATATTCTAAAAGGTTCCTAGTCGATTCAGCCGCCGCTATTTGGGATTCTCTCGCAGTGGACTCCGCCCGCTACACCACAGTTTAATGGTGTTTCAGAGCGTCGTAACCGGACTTTGATGGACATGGTTCGGTCTATGATGGGTTCACGGAGTTGCCGCCATCCTTTTGGGAATATGCGCTTGAGACAGCGGCACTGTTGTTGAACAATATCCATACGAAGGCAGTTGATAAGACACCATATGAGATATGGATGGGTAAGCCACCCAAATATTCTTATCTTAGAATATGGGGGTGCCCTGCTTATGTGAAGCAGGTAGTGGGAGATAAATTGGATAGTCGATCCATTTTATGTTACTTTGTGGGATATCTAAAGAATTCGGTTGGATACTACTTCTATCATCCCCAAGAAACAAAATTGTTTGTTTCTAGGAATGCAACCTTTTTGGAAAAGGAATTTCTATTGGATAGAAAAGGGGAGATGATAGAACTCGAAGAGGTTCGAGAGACACCCACAATTATAGAACCCACGCCCAAAGAGCCAAGAGAGGAGATACAAGCTCCTAGAAGATCCGAGAGAGTCTCGAGACCACCTATGAGGTATGGTCTGCTTCTTGAAGAAGGCCATGATGAAGCTAATCATGGATGTGATCCAAGGACCTTCAAGGAAGCGTTATCTGATGCCGATTCATCCAAGTGGTTTGAAGCAATGGAATCTGAGACGAATTCCATGCATTCGAACCAAGTGTGGAATCTCGTGGATCCACATGAGGGAATTGTTCTCATAGGGTGTAAATGGATTTACAAGAGGAAACTTGGGCGGATGGGAAGGTATTGATCTTCAAGGCGCGATTGGTGGCAAAAGGATATACTCAAAGACAAAGAGATGACTTTGAGGAAACCTTTTCTCCAGTTGCAATGTTCAAGTTCATAAGGATATTGCTAACCATAGCTGCATGGTATGACTATGAGATATGGCAGATGGATGTCAAGACAGCCTTTCTTAATAGGGATATTAAGTAAGAGATTTACATGTCTCAACCTGAAGGGTTTACATCTGTCGGAAGTGAGCATATGGTATGCAAACTTCAGAGATCTATTTGTGGTCTAAAGCAGGCATCTAGGAGTTGGAACCTTAGATTCGATAGTACAATCAAAGAGTTTGGTTTTACCAAGAATCCTGAGGAACCCTGTGTGTATAAGAAGGTCAGTGGGAGTGTTGTGACATTCCTGGTGCTGTATTTTGATGACATTCTACTCATTGGGAATTATGTAGGAATGTTACAATCAACTAAGATATGGTTAGCGAGTAAGTTCTCGATGCAGGACTTGGGTGAAGCATCTTTTGTATTGAGAATACAGATCTATAGAGATAGATCCAAAAGATTGCTTGGTCTCACCCAGTCCACATACATTGATACCATCGTGAAGCGGTTCTCGATGAATGAGTCCAAGAGAGGACATCTACCAATGTGTCATGGCGTGTCCCTATCCAAGTCTATGTCTCCCAAGACTGATGCAGAGATAGCGGCGATGACAAAAATTCCTTATGCATCTGCGATTGGTAGCATCATGTATGGGATGATATCTACACGTCCTGACGTGGCTTTCGCACTAAGTGTAGTGAGTAGATATCAATCGAACCCTGGTCTTCCACATTGGAAAGCTGTGAAAGACAGCCTCAAGTATTTGAGAAGGACCAATAAGTTGTTCTTGGTCTATGGGAGTGGGGAACTGAAATTGGAAGGCTATACCGACTCTAGCTTCCAAAGCGATATCGATGACTCGAACTCAACCTCTGGATTCATATTCATGCTCAATGGTGCTGCTGTCTCTTGGAAGAGTTCCAAGCAAGACAGTACAGCGGATTCCACCACTGAGGCAGAATACATTGCTGCAGCAAAGGAGGCTGTTTGGATAAGGAATTTCGTCCAAGAGTTGGGCGTCATTCCTAATGGAGTTTCTCCTGTCCCCGTGTTTTGTGACAACACGGGAGCCATTGCTCAAGCAAAGGAGCCGAGGTCTCATCAGAAGTCCAAACATATATTGAGAAAGTACCACATCCTCCGAGTGATTGTGGAAAGAGGAGATGTCTCGATTGACAAAGTCGACTCCGCAGATAATGTTGCTGATCCACTAACTAAGCCTTTACCTGGACCATTATTCGAGAAGCATCGCGAATCGATGGGTTTGAAGCATATGGGTAGTTGGCTCTGGTGCAAGTGGGAGATTGTTAGAGTAGGTGCCCGTCGAGCCAAGTGTTGGCCGAGTGTTCACAATGAAACTCTATGTATAAACGATCTTTATTTTAATAATATTTGAAATTATTATTTTGGCACATCTTTATCTGCATACCCATGCTAGTTGCATAGATAAAGCCCTTGAATATACAAATAGTAGAAAGAATATGAGATGCTCATATGATGAGTATCATGAAACTCATATTTGGAATACCGTATATTCTAAAAGGTTCCTAGTCGATTCAGCCGCCGCTAAGAAGGATATATGCCGCTCGAGTTCGATACTAGTATCTGCGATATGAGTATCATGTTTCATTGGTAGGGGACATTGTGATGTTTGAGCATGCAGATAGGTGCTCCTGGTAGAGTGCACTGAACAACCCTCCATAAAGGACTTTCCAAGTGGTTCTCACTTATCGAGTGGAAACGTCCCTAGTTTATGGTTGTACACCATTAGTCCTTATGACCCGGGACAACATTGAGACTCTATGTGCTAGAATTACACTTTGACTTGTTTACCGACTCTCATGGGGTAATCAGGTGGCAAGGTTGGGTGTTCTGTCGAAACATATAGAAGTCGATGCATTGTAGTCAGGGATTCACCGCGTACCTACGGGTATGGATATCCTATGTGGTCTCATGTGTATGTAGTTTGAAATCTCTGATCAGAGTATGGTGGAATTATGAAAGGGGTTTCATAGATTACACCATCGATGCAACTACGACATGACACATAGTATCGATTCATTGACAACTCTCGATATACCAATTGATAGGATCGATTAACGTATCAAGAGTGTTTAGAAGGGGGGTTGAATAAACACTCACAATTAAAACTGATCTTTTTCGAATTTTGAGTTCAGTTTGGTGACAAACTGATTCTCGGAATCTTGTTGGTTAATGACAATCAGTTAAACTAAAGTAGTTGCGGAAAATAACTGACTGAAAGATAGAATACGAAACTGAAATAAAATAGGCAAGGGTTGTTTCTGGATGTTCGGAGAATTTAATTACTCCTACGTCATTCCTTCTATCTCAAGGATAGGATAGCCACTAAAAGACTTTGATCAAATACAAGAATTGTACTGACCCACTTCAGTTTGGACTTAACACTGCCAAAACTGAAACTCTTAGTTTAACAGGATGTTCTTAGTGCGTAACTGATCTTAGCACTATCGAATTTCAACGATTATTACAACTTGCTAATGAGCTCAAATTGTAGCCTTAACTGCTACGAATATATCAAGTAAGATTGAGCTGAGATTTTGACAGAGTGACAGCAAGCTTTTGTATAGTGTTGACTCACTTCTTTCTTCAGCTGTTCTTCTGTCATATTTATAAGCTTCTTTTCTCCAACGGTAACTTGAGATGAATTTGAATCTTTGTATTCGTTGATTTCTACTTGATTATTCCTTGGACATTGTTTGCTTCATTTATTGTGATGCGGCGTCTTAATTGCTTTCGCCGAAATGCGTTTTTCTAAGCTGTATTGATTGAAGTGCGGCGTTGCAATCTTCTATGTCTCTTGACGGTTGATTGTTCTTTTCCGAGATATGTTCAGTTGAAGGGTGCTTAGCATACGGCTGAATATATCAACTGATCAGTTTCCAACTAATCAGTCAGTTGATTTCATTTATTAAGTCCAGTTGCTGAATTCAGTTTACTCGATCAGTTGATTCGTATTTTCAGTTGATTAATATTTTGTCAAACGCCGGAATTTAGTTTCCAACGATTTCCCCCTTTATGGTGTTTGACAAAACTAAGTAAATAATAACTAAACATCTGAGCTCATTGTTGATAAAATAAGAGATTGAATTTCTTGAACTGAAAGAGATCTTGATTTAATAACAGCTGAATCTAATAATATGATTAACTGCTTCTGGTGTTTTCTGCTGTTTTTCAAGATGCTCTTTGATTTCTTCTCCCTTTTTGTCAAACAAATCCATCTTCTCAGATAATTTTCGAACGTCAGTGGAAAGAATTTTGACATCTGCGGAGATACTTGAGACAGCAGTTTGTAAACAAGTCTGCAGCAATTCCATTTTATTAGAAACAGAAGTTTCCAATCTCTCAACTCGTTGACTGATTATATCCTGAGTTGTATAGAGACTTTGAGCTAGACCTCTGTTATTTTTCATCTCAAGTACAGTTCGGGTAAGAGACTCCATGTTTGCTTGAATGGCTTTCAGTTTTGCGGAGTCATATTCAATTGAAGAATCCAATTTGACAGTATGAGAGAATTGTGTGGATTGAATTTTCTTGATTTCAGTAATCATCTGCTGCATATTGTGCTGCATATTCTGGAATTCTTCAAGAACAAGATCCATTTCTGTGGATTGAAGAGGAGGTGACTGATTAGATGTTCTTGGTTCATGTGAGACTTGATCAAAGACCACCATGGTTCTAACAGATAATATCGTTTCAGAGACAGTCTGTGCTGGAACATCTGTTTCAGTTACTGCTACTTGGACTGGAGGAGATGAAGATTGATGTTGATCAACAATTGGGCTTTCCTGCTGAATAAGATTTTCAGTGAAAGGGTCATGAACTGCCTCCATATTTTCAGCAATCTGTTGATTAGGTGATTGAGTAGGCACCACTGTTTGCTCCTTTAGTTCAGAAACAGCAGGCTGAACTGGTACTTCTGTTGAGATAGAAACCTCTTGAGTGATTTGATCAATTGAGTGATCAACTTCTTCAGAAATGGTTTCATTATTCATAGATCCTGTCACTACTCCTTGAATTATTTCATCAATGTTGACAAAATTCAACTCGGCTTCAGAGTACAGCTGATGTTCCACAGCAGATGATTGTGGCACATCCTGAACTGGTTCTTCAGTTGTAACAATAGTTTGTTCTGAGGATGGCTCTTTCTGCTGAGAGGAGCGGTATTCTTCTTCTTATTCAGAGGCTTCCTTTGGAAGAACTAACTCCTGTTCAATTTCCCACATTTTTATCAGAGCTTGCAAGCTAGTAAGATCTGTATCTAGTTGAGTGATCACAGCTCGATCATTATAGGCAGTTGGATTGGTGGGAATGTAGTTTGCCTTTAATTTCTCAAGCAGTTGAGATAGCTTCTTAGCTCGAATTTGATCAAAAAAATATGTTTTTCTCTCCAAAGCCTGAACAATTGTAGCAGCTTTGACCATCTTGAGGACAATTGCTTCCAGTTTGATGAATTTGTTCAGCTGGGATTTCTTTTTCAGCTGCTTAGAAAAAATTTGAGTTCTGTAGACGGTCCAGTCATCATAGATTTTAAGTTTTGATGCTGCAAAATTATTAACCTGTTCCCAAACAAGGTCAATATGAGTTTGAATTGAATTGGATGGCCTGGGCTCTTCAATCAATTTGCCTTTGCCTTTTTCAGTACTGAGGATGTGTGGAATTTCCAATCCAGTACGAGTAGTATCCACCTGTTCTGTAATCTTTATACCTTTGGGTCTGGGAGGTGCTAGAACGGTAGGACGATTGATGTGGATTAGAGGAGCTTTGATTCTAACTGTTTCTTTTGTTGCACCAGCTGAGATTTCTGGTGGAATAATCTTCAGAGGAACTGCTTTGATAGGCTGTTGGGCATCTGAAGATATCAGTCTTTCAGTAGAAATTGATTCTACTGTGGTTGGTAATTTTGTCCTTTGTGTTCTTGGTTTCTTGGTAATTTTGTCCTTTGTGTTCCAGTTGCTTCACTTGTAGTCCAAGAAAGAATGTAAGTTCACCCATCATGCTCATTTCAAACTTATCCTGCATTAGCTTAGCAAATTTCTCGCATAATTTGGGGTTAGTTGACCCAAATATGATATCATCAACATAAATTTGAACTAATAAAATGTGATCATTCTTAGTAAATTTGAACAAGGTCTTATCAACTGATCCAACAGAAAAATCATGATCAGTTAGGAATTTTGAAAGAGTTTCGTACCAAGCTCTGGGAGCTTGTTTAAGACCATATAAAGCTTTGTTTAAATGATATACATGATCAGGAAAGTTGTGATTTACAAAACCTGGGGGTTGTTCAACATATACTTCCTCTTGTAGCTGGCCATTTAGGAATGCACTTTTGACATCCATTTGATAGACTTTGAAGTTCTTGTATGATGCATAAGCAAGAAACATTCTGATTGCTTCCAGTCTTGCAACTGGAGCATATGTCTCATCATAGTCAATTCCTTCCTCTTGCCTATATCCTTGTGCTACTAGTCTCGCTTTTAACTGATTTGGGAGCCGCCTGTTGAGTCTCAATCTCCTGTTTTATCTTTACAAACTGAGCAGGAGAAAAGTCTAGTTTAGTCTTGGGTGGCAGAATATTCTTCCCATTGAAAATTTTGAATTTAGATAATCGCTCCGAATCATCAGCCACCAACCCTTTGACTTTCATCAAATAGCTTAGCGGCACTGCAAATCCTTTGGATTGCTTGGTGGAGGAAAACATGTTCTTCAAGATACTAAAAATAAGTTGCTTCCAGTTGAATTTTCTTCCAGCCATAATGATCGTAATAGCTTGAAACTTCTCCAAAGTCAGGGCAGCATACGATCCTGCCTTGGCTAATAGCCCTTTGGCTACGATATTAGCCAGCAACTGAACCTCATGCTTCAGTTCCTTCTTAGGATCGAAAACTTTGATTTTCCGTCCATCAGCAGAGAGTGCAGTTTGCATTTCTTCAATATCTGATGCTTTAACATCAGCAAGGTGTACTAATCCATCAGAGGGTAATGAAAAGATTTCTCTGAAAGAATCTTCAGAAATGGTCACCGACTGACCGTTAATAGTGGCAATGATGTTTCCATCAGAGTTGATATATCCATTTGAGTAGAGGTCTTGGAGTTCTTTTGGGTAAATCTCCTGCGAGTATTGTCCCAAAAACATTCTGAGACCAGCAGATTCAATCTTCAGAAAGACGTTCTTAATTTCAACTTCGTGAACTGATAGAACTGAGTCAAAATCAATGGCCATAGCGTTCAACATGTGAGCTGGGATCTGATTCCCCATTGTTGAGAGTAAGGAAACCTGAAATTTTGCCAAATACAAGCTCTGAGTGTATGAGTTTGCTCTGAGAGATGATGTACGCATAAGAAAGAAAAATGAATTGAAGCGGGAAATTATTTATATGTATGTGACTGTTTAGATTCTGGAAACGTGTCAGTCCATCAAAATTTTGAATAAAAACGTGTGTTCGTGTGCTATAAGCGTGTGTACAATTTAAACGGTTCAAATGCTTCCACGTTTTCAAAATGAGATTCATCATTAGATAATAGACAGTCACGCTACTTGATTTGGAATATAATATGTTTTAATTAGTTAACTTATATGATAAGATTAGTGAAATACCCAACTGAACGATCAGTTGAGAGTTTACTAACATTTGTCTTCTCAGTTAACCTTTTAAAACCATTATTCCCCCTTAACTAGTGCATAAAATAATTAAAGCCAATAAATTTAAAGGTCAGAAAGATTATCGTTTGCTGAAACGTTGACGACACTTCAGCTTCCTTGATATTCTGCTATAAATAGAAGTAACACGGTTAGTTTCAGTTATATTGGTGAAAAGACTCAAGACGAAAGAATGGCAGATGCGAGTAGCTCGAGTGCTTCGCCATTTTCTCTGGAAGCTAGGAAGGCTGTTATAGAAGACGAAGTCTTCTACAAGAGTCTTCCCTACTAGGAAAAGTTACAGGAGCTTGCGTTCCTGTATAATTCTGGAGAGGCTACCACTCCCGAACTGATGGCAGAGTTGAGAGAAGTGCGGGAGCACTTGAATATAGCTGTGTGGGTGGACCATCTTCAAGGATGGTCATATCTATCAGCTGATGCTTCGAAAGGAACTGGAGATCCTTAATCGCATAGCTTCTTCACACATCTTTCTCAAGATATCTTCCTCATCTCTATCCATTTGGTTGAGAATGTGGATAGATGATATAGAGGAAAAATATGAAAATGTAATCCAAGCAAATATTTATGGTCGAATAAAACATTTATTTTGGCTTAATTTGTTTTTGTTTTTTTTTTTGCAAATAATAAGTTTCATTAGTTATTATATATGAATTACGATCATAAACAGATGAACTGATGATTGGTTAAGCGTTAAATAATAAATGTCAAACTGATATCAGTTGATAATGAACAACTGATAATTAAGAAGCCTCGGTAAATGAGAAAGACGCTTCGGTTAATTTGAGTCTCTTCAGTTTCTTTAACATTTAAATTTCATCTGTCTTTAAATAAGATGATAGAATGTGAGACCAAAAATAATAGTTCAATATGTCGGATTCAAGTAACTTTGATGCATGCAGTAGTTCGCATATTCAAGTTAATGAGCAATTAAGTCCTTATTTAGAAGAATTGAAGAAGACAATGGAAGAATATGTCTTGATGAAAGTGATGTCAACATGGTTCAAGATTCATGATTTGCAGAGGGTAAGTAGTAGTGGTGCTGTTCCTACTCGTGCTCAAGCAGCAACAGCAAGAAAATACATTGATTGTTTTGAAGTTAGGCATGTTACAGATCTGATTGATGACAAATGTCTGTTAGAAGCAATGTTATGGAAGGAATGGCATGTGGTTGAGAAGATTTCTACAACTAGGTCATTTTCTAGAATCCAAATTTATGAGTTGAATGATTGGATTAGAGAATGGCGGGATTCAGTTGGTTCTATGATATCTTCTATACACTGGGATCGATGGTATTCTTAATAAAGTATTATTTTTAATTTTTTGTGTTCTTATTTTCTCCAGATAATTCTATTAGTAAAGCAACATTAGTAATAATTTTAAGACAGATCAATTAAACCAAGAATATTGCGAAAGTAAGAAAACTTAGTCTCGGGTAATGGTTTGGTGAAGATGTCAGCTGCTTGTTGCTCAGTTGATATACTCCAGTCTGATGTTCTTCTTCAAAGCATGATCTCTTATGAAGTGGTGTCTTACATCTATATGCTTTGTCCTTGAGTGAAGAACTGGATTATAGGTGATGACAATTGTACTCCTATTATCACAAAATATGGGCGAATTATTTGTAATTACTCCATAATCTCTCAATTGTTGCTGGATCAAGATCAGTTGTGCACAGCAACTACAAGCAGCAAGGTATTCTGCTTCAGTTGTTGAGGTAGCTATAGATGTCTGCTTCTTGCTGAACCAAGAGATCAGCCTGTCTCCTAGAAACTGACAAGATCCACTTGTACTTTTACGATCAAGCTTACATCCTGCATAATCTGCATCTGAATATCTAACTAAATTGAATGTAGAGTCTTTAGAATAACATAACCCAACTTTTGTGTGCCCTTAAGATATTTCAAAATTCTTTTAGCAGCTAAGAAATGTGATTGCTTAGGATTTGCTTGAAATCTTGTACACATACACACAGCAAATACAATATCAGGGCGACTGGCAGTTAGGTATAACAATGACCCTATTAAACCTCGATATAATGCCGCCTCAACTGATATTCCCCCTTGATCAGTGTCAAATTTTACTGATGAGCTCATGGGAGTATTCGCAGCTGAACATGATTCCATGCCAAATTTCTTCAGCAGCTCCTTTGTATATTTAGTCTGACTGATGAATGTACCAGTTTCCTGTTGCTTCACTTGTAGTCCAAGAAAGAATGTAAGTTCACCCATCATGCTCATTTCAAACTTATCCTGCATTAGCTTAGCAAATTTCTCGCATAATTTGGGGTTAGTTGACCCAAATATGATATCATCAACATAAATTTGAACTAATAAAATGTGATCATTCTTAGTAAATTTGAACAAGGTCTTATCAACTGATCCAACAGAAAAATCATGATCAGTTAGGAATTTTGAAAGAGTTTCGTACCAAGCTCTGGGAGCTTGTTTAAGACCATATAAAGCTTTGTTTAAATGATATACATGATCAGGAAAGTTGTGATTTACAAAACCTGGGGGTTGTTCAACATATACTTCCTCTTGTAGCTGGCCATTTAGGAATGCACTTTTGACATCCATTTGATAGACTTTGAAGTTCTTGTATGATGCATAAGCAAGAAACATTCTGATTGCTTCCAGTCTTGCAACTGGAGCATATGTCTCATCATAGTCAATTCCTTCCTCTTGCCTATATCCTTGTGCTACTAGTCTCGCTTTTAACTGATTTGGGAGCCGCCTGTTGAGTCTCAATCTCCTTTTTTATCTTTACAAACTGAGCAGGAGAAAAGTCTAGTTTAGTCTTGGGTGGCAGAATATTCTTCCCATTGAAAATTTTGAATTTAGATAATCGCTCCGAATCATCAGCCACCAACCCTTTGACTTTCATCAAATAGCTTAGCGGCACTGCAAATCCTTTGGATTGCTTGGTGGAGGAAAACATGTTCTTCAAGATACTAAAAATAAGTTGCTTCCAGTTGAATTTTCTTCCAGCCATAATGATCGTAATAGCTTGAAACTTCTCCAAAGTCAGGGCAGCATACGATCCTGCCTTGGCCAATAGCCCTTTGGCTACGATATTAGCCAGCAACTGAACCTCATGCTTCAGTTCCTTCTTAGGATCGAAAACTTTGATTTTCCGTCCATCAGCAGAGAGTGCAGTTTGCATTTCTTCAATATCTGATGCTTTAACATCAGCAAGGTGTACTAATCCATCAGAGGGTAATGAAAAGATTTCTCTGAAAGAATCTTCAGAAATGGTCACCGACTGACCGTTAATAGTGGCAATGATGTTTCCATCAGAGTTGATATATCCATTTGAGTAGAGGTCTTGGAGTTCTTTTGGGTAAATCTCCTGCGAGTATTGTCCCAAAAACATTCTGAGACCAGCAGATTCAATCTTCAGAAAGACGTTCTTAATTTCAACTTCGTGAACTGATAGAACTGAGTCAAAATCAATGGCCATAGCGTTCAACATGTGAGCTGGGATCTGATTCCCCATTGTTGAGAGTAAGGAAACCTGAAATTTTGCCAAATACAAGCTCTGAGTGTATGAGTTTGCTCTGAGAGATGATGTACGCATAAGAAAGAAAACTGAATTGAAGCGGGAAATTATTTATATGTATGTGACTGTTTAGATTCTGGACACGTGTCAGTCCATCAAAATTTTGAATAAAAACGTGTGTTCGTGTGCTATAAGCGTGTGTACAATTTAAACGGTTCAAATGCTTCCACGTTTTCAAAATGAGATTCATCATTAGATAATAGACAGTCACGCTACTTGATTTGGAATATAATATGTTTTAATTAGTTAACTTATATGATAAGATTAGTGAAATACCCAACTGAACGATCAGTTGAGAGTTTACTAACATTTGTCTTCTCAGTTAACCTTTTAAAACCATTATTCCCCCTTAACTAGTGCATAAAATAATTAAAGCCAATAAATTTAAAGGTCAGAAAGATTATCGTTTGCTGAAACGTTGACGACACTTCAGCTTCCTTGATATTCTGCTATAAATAGAAGTAACACGGTTAGTTTCAGTTATATTGGTGAAAAGACTCAAGACGAAAGAATGGCAGATGCGAGTAGCTCGAGTGCTTCGCCATTTTCTCTGGAAGCTAGGAAGGCTGTTATAGAAGACGAAGTCTTCTACAAGAGTCTTCCCTACTAGGAAAAGTTACAGGAGCTTGCGTTCCTGTATAATTCTGGAGAGGCTACCACTCCCGAACTGATGGCAGAGTTGAGAGAAGTGCGGGAGCACTTGAATATAGCTGTGTGGGTGGACCATCTTCAAGGATGGTCATATCTATCAGCTGATGCTTCGAAAGGAACTGGAGATCCTTAATCGCATAGCTTCTTCACACATCTTTCTCAAGATATCTTCCTCATCTCTATCCATTTGGTTGAGAATGTGGATAGATGATATAGAGGAAAAATATGAAAATGTAATCCAAGCAAATATTTATGGTCGAATAAAACATTTATTTTGGCTTAATTTGTTTTTGTTTTTTTTTTGCAAATAATAAGTTTCATTAGTTATTATATATGAATTACGATCATAAACAGATGAACTGATGATTGGTTAAGCGTTAAATAATAAATGTCAAACTGATATCAGTTGATAATGAACAACTGATAATTAAGAAGCCTCGGTAAATGAGAAAGACGCTTCGGTTAATTTGAGTCTCTTCAGTTTCTTTAACATTTAAATTTCATCTGTCTTTAAATAAGATGATAGAATGTGAGACCAAAAATAATAGTTCAATATGTCGGATTCAAGTAACTTTGATGCATGCAGTAGTTCGCATATTCAAGTTAATGAGCAATTAAGTCCTTATTTAGAAGAATTGAAGAAGACAATGGAAGAATATGTCTTGATGAAAGTGATGTCAACATGGTTCAAGATTCATGATTTGCAGAGGGTAAGTAGTAGTGGTGCTGTTCCTACTCGTGCTCAAGCAGCAACAGCAAGAAAATACATTGATTGTTTTGAAGTTAGGCATGTTACAGATCTGATTGATGACAAATGTCTGTTAGAAGCAATGTTATGGAAGGAATGGCATGTGGTTGAGAAGATTTCTACAACTAGGTCATTTTCTAGAATCCAAATTTATGAGTTGAATGATTGGATTAGAGAATGGCGGGATTCAGTTGGTTCTATGATATCTTCTATACACTGGGATCGATGGTATTCTTAATAAAGTATTATTTTTAATTTTTTGTGTTCTTATTTTCTCCAGATAATTCTATTAGTAAAGCAACATTAGTAATAATTTTAAGACAGATCAATTAAACCAAGAATATTGCGAAAGTAAGAAAACTTAGTCTCGGGTAATGGTTTGGTGAAGATGTCAGCTGCTTGTTGCTCAGTTGATATATACTCCAGTCTGATGTTCTTCTTCAAAGCATGATCTCTTATGAAGTGGTGTCTTACATCTATATGCTTTGTCCTTGAGTGAAGAACTGGATTATAGGTGATGACAATTGTACTCCTATTATCACAAAATATGGGCGAATTATTTGTAATTACTCCATAATCTCTCAATTGTTGCTGGATCAAGATCAGTTGTGCACAGCAACTACAAGCAGCAAGGTATTCTGCTTCAGTTGTTGAGGTAGCTATAGATGTCTGCTTCTTGCTGAACCAAGAGATCAGCCTGTCTCCTAGAAACTGACAAGATCCACTTGTACTTTTACGATCAAGCTTACATCCTGCATAATCTGCATCTGAATATCTAACTAAATTGAATGTAGAGTCTTTAGAATAACATAACCCAACTTTTGTGTGCCCTTAAGATATTTCAAAATTCTTTTAGCAGCTAAGAAATGTGATTGCTTAGGATTTGCTTGAAATCTTGTACACATACACACAGCAAATACAATATCAGGGCGACTGGCAGTTAGGTATAACAATGACCCTATTAAACCTCGATATAATGCCGCCTCAACTGATATTCCCCCTTGATCAGTGTCCAATTTTACTGATGAGCTCATGGGAGTATTCGCAGCTGAACATGATTCCATGCCAAATTTCTTCAGCAGCTCCTTTGTATATTTAGTCTGACTGATGAATGTACCAGTTTCCAGTTGCTTCACTTGTAGTCCAAGAAAGAATGTAAGTTCACCCATCATGCTCATTTCAAACTTATCCTGCATTAGCTTAGCAAATTTCTCGCATAATTTGGGGTTAGTTGACCCAAATATGATATCATCAACATAAATTTGAACTAATAAAATGTGATCATTCTTAGTAAATTTGAACAAGGTCTTATCAACTGATCCAACAGAAAAATCATGATCAGTTAGGAATTTTGAAAGAGTTTCGTACCAAGCTCTGGGAGCTTGTTTAAAACCATATAAAGCTTTGTTTAAATGATATACATGATCAAGAAAGTTGTGATTTACAAAACCTGGGGGTTGTTCAACATATACTTCCTCTTGTAGCTGGCCATTTAGGAATGCACTTTTGACATCCATTTGATAGACTTTGAAGTTCTTGTATGATGCATAAGCAAGAAACATTCTGATTGCTTCCAGTCTTGCAACTGGAGCATATGTCTCATCATAGTCAATTCCTTCCTCTTGCCTATATCCTTGTGCTACTAGTCTCGCTTTATTGCGCACAACTGAACCATCCTCGTTCAGTTAATTCCTGTACACCCATTTTGTACCTATAACAGTTTTTGAAACTGGTCTTGGAACTAAGTTCCAGACATTGTTATGAGTGAACTGATTTAGCTCTTCTTGCATTGCATTTACCCAGTTAGGATCAGCAATAGCTTCATCAGTTTTCTTTGGTTCTAGTTGTGAGACAAAAGCTGAATAGATAAATAAATTTAGCAATTGATTGCGAGTTCTTACTGGATCAGATGGATTTCCTATTACCAGCTCAGGTGGATGTGATTTTCTCCATCTGTACTCAGTATTTGTTGTATCAGCAATTTCTTCAGTTGTTAACATAACACAGTTTTCAGTCTCAGTTGGTGCTTCGTCAACTGGTATTTGAATGTTATCATTATGCTCTATCAACTAATCATTAGGAATGACTTCTGGTTCAGCTGATTGATCTGACACTTCTGGTTCGGGTGTTTGGAGATTGTTTTGATTAATATGATTGTCTTTTTCATTATCATCCTCCAAACTGATATCTGTAAATCTATCAACTAGCTCAACTTGATCAGTTGTCTTATTAGTTAGTTCAGTTTCATCGAAATCAACATGAGCTGATTCTTCAACATTTAGGTTTTATTGTTGAAGACTCTATAAGCTATACTAACTGACGAGTATCCAAGAAATATTCCCTCTGCAGATTTAGCATCAAACGCTTTTAAATAATTTTTACAATTATCAAGAATAAAACATCTGCAACCGAATATTTTGAAATAAGTAATTATACTTTTTCTTCCATGCCAGATCTCATATTGTATTTTCCTATGATTCTTATTAATCATTGATCTGTTCTTAGTATAACACGCAGTGTTTACTGCCTCTGCCCAAAACCTTTGAGAAATACCAGAATCAGCAAGCATTGTTCTAGCAGCTTCTTTAAGGGTCCGATTTCTTCTCTCAGCTACACCATTTTGCTGAGGAGTTCTGGCTGCTGAGAGCTCATGCTTAATTCCAGCATTCTCTAGAAAATTTGAAAGAGTTTGATTGATGAATTCAGTTCCTCGATCTGATCTGATTCGATCAATTCCAACTGATTTTTCATTTAAAAGTCTTTTGAATAGCTTTATCAGTTGTGAAGCAGTATGGTCTTTAGATTTGAGAAAAATAACCCAAGTAAATCTTGAAAAATCATCCACGACTACCAAGGTGTATTTCATTCCCCCTAAGCTCATGACTGGTATAGGACCAAAGAGATCCATGTGCAACAGTTCTAAGCATCGGGATGAAGATTTACAACCTTTGTTTTTAAAAGAAGATCGTACTTGTTTACCATACTTACATGCTGAGCAAAGTTTTTCTTTTGAAAAGTCTATTTTGGGCAAACCAGTTATAAGTTCATGTTTACTCAGATAGGCAATGGATTTAAAGTTTAGATGACTTAGTCTCTTGTGCCACAACCAGTTTTTAGATGATTTGGAAGCAATAAAACAAACTGGTGCATAAGTTTGATCATTCCAACTGATTTTATATGTGTTTTCATAACGTTTCAGTTGAAGTTTTAACTGAACATGAGTTTTTGTCAAAATGTACTGAGAATCCACTGTCGCATAACTGACTAATGCTGATCAAGTTATACTTCGGGTTTTCTACTAATAGAACATCTTTAAATATAAAGTTACCATGGATAAACTTACCCTTACCCACAGTTCTACCTTTGGAATTGTCCCCAAAACTGATATTTGGACCACTGTATTTGATCAGTTGAGATAGCACACTTGCATCTCCTGTCATATGTCGCGAACATCCACTGTTCAAATACCATATTGAGTTCTTGTTTGTACCTGTTACCTGCAGTCACACACATAATATAATTTGATACCCATATCTATTTGGGTCCTTAACTGATTAGTCCTTTAGGAACCCATACTTGTATTAGTCTAACAGGCTTTCCAGTAGGTTTATTCCAAATGGTTTTTCTCGGCTTTTGTGTGCTTGTGTGGTGTACAAATGATACAATATGTGTTTTAGCTTTATTCAACTGATTGTTCAGTCTATATCTCTTCTGAATTGGCTTGCAGTTATAGTAATTGGAATAGTCATTCGAATAGTTTTTGTAAAATCTCTTTGATGACTGACATTGTGAATCAGTTGAGAATTTTTTACTATAACCAATCCCATATCTTCTAGCCTTGTTCATATTCTTAGTAGGTTGCTCAATCAGTTTATTGGACTCAATTTGTTCTTGTACCACTGCTGATTTGACAAAGTGAATGTATTTCCCTTTGTCTATTGTTAGCTTTGGTTGAGTATCATTTGGATACATTTCTCCTTGAGTGTTGAACCCTAAACAAGTTTTATCAGAAACTGATTTTTGTGAAATCTGCATTTCATTTAGTGCAGTAGATGATTTGTTCCAAGACTGAATAAGCTCAGTCTGTTTTGAATTTTCAAGCATCAACTTCTGTATTAATGACTGATTTTTGTTTTTTTTTTTGCTTTTAACTCAGCAATTTCCCTTTTTAGACTCAACCCATCGACTGATTCATCAGTTTTGGTTTATTTTCTGTGGGATCGGTTTGCTTTGCTTTAATTTCTTCAAATGATGAAGCAAGCTTTTAATACTCATTTACCATGTCATGTAGTGTTAGAATGAGTTCTTCTCGTGTGAAATCAGTTGAGCTGAAATCAAATACCTGTTGGCTAGATGATTCTTCTGCTGCATCATTAGCCATCAAGCACTTTTGTAACGCCCCAGATTTGACGACTGTCCTCACTGTACCAAGACGAGTCTTTCCAGCGTATTTATGTCCTCACTCACACGCACCATAGAAAACTTCCCAGGAGGTCACCCATCCCAAAATTACCCCAAGTCAAGCACGCTTAACTTTGGAGTTCTTATGTGATGAGCTACCGAAAAGAAGATGCACCTTCGTGATATGAATAGTACCAATCAAATTTTTTAAGCCCTCTTCAACTGTTACATTGAACAGTCTCGAAATCCCTCTAATTCCCGTGTGGGTCGGTTTATTCATGTTCCCTCTACCTAGAAGCCTGCCAGGAGCCACTCATTGTCCGTGCAACTGATGGCACCGGCGATCACCTCCCGCCCTCTTCGGCCCCGGGCCTCACATGCCCACCAGCTTCCGCTTGGTTCGTCCCCGAACCACACCGTACTAAGAGAGGTCGGCTCTGATACCAACTGTAACGCCCTAGATTTGACGACTGTCCTCACTGTACCAAGATGAGTCTTTCTAGCGTGCTTATGTCCTCACTCACACGCACCCTAGGAAACTTCCCAGGAGGTCACCCATCCCAAAATTACCCCAAGTCAAGCATGCTTAACTTTGGAGTTCTTATGTGATGAGCTACCGAAAAGAAGATGCACCTTCGTGATATGAGTAGTACCAATCAAATCTTTTAAGCCCTCTTCAACTGTACAGTACATTACATTGAACAGTCTCGGAATCCCTATCATTCCCGTGTGGGTCGGTTCATTCATGTTCCCTCCACCTAGAAGCCTGCCAGGAGCCGCTCATTATCCGTGCAACTGATGGCACCGGCGATCACCCCTCACCCTCTTCGGCCCCGGGCCTCACAACTTTACTTCCTCATCATCACTTGAACTGCATGAGCTTTCTGGTTCCGACTCTTCACTGTCAGTTTCTGCCCAGTTAGATTTGCTTTCTTCAGCTAAGAGTACCTCATGTTTCTTTCTGAAGACCTTCTTAACTTTCTTGGATCTTCTTTTACGTTCATATGATTTCTTTCTTCTGTCCGTTGAGCCTTGACTGTCCTTCTTGGGTTTAGGACAATCAGCAATGAAGTGACCTGATTTGCCACAGTTATAGCAGGCATTTGGTTCATCTTTGGAATTGTTCATTTGGTATGGCTTCTGGAAGTTCCCTTGATTCTTTCTCATGAACCTTCCGAATATTTTGATGAATAATGACATAGCATCATTACTCAACTGATCAGCAGATTTTTCGACTGAACTGATTTGTTCAGTTCTGATAGCAGCTAAAGCAGTTGTGGCTGCAGGGGTGGATGGTTCTCCTTCTATGGTCTGCAGCTCGAACTCATAAGCCTTTAAATCAGCAAATAAATCATGAAGTTCAATCTGGTTTAGATCTTTGGACTCCCTCATTGCCATGGTTTTGACATCCCATTCCTTGGGAAGACCTCATATTATATTTAGTGCAACCTCTTTGTTAGTATACACTTTTCCAAGTGCATTTAACTCATTGATGACACTGCTTACTCTTTCATCAAACTCGTGCATCGATTCTCCTGCTTTCATTTTGATGTTATCAAACTTTTGCATAGCAACATAAAGTTTATTTTCCTTGGTTTGATCATTTCCTTCATACAGCTGGATCAGCTTCTCCCAAATTTTTTTGGCTGTTTTACACATCTTTATTTTGCTGAAGGTTACTTTGTCCAGAGTTTTGTATAGAATGTCTTTTGCCACATTATCAAGATTTGCTTTTCTTTTGTCTTCAGTTGTCCATTCATCTCTGGGCTTTACTATTCTTTGTGGTGCCCCTTCTATTATGGCAACTGCTGTATTTGCTTTTAGAATCTTCATGGGTCCATCAGTTATGACATACCACATGTCATCATCTTGTGCAGCCAAATGAGCCTGCATTCTGATTTTCCAATCATCAAATTGTTCTCTGGAGAACATGGGAATTTTGTTGAATGAAGTCATGCTGGCAAGTTTTTAGATCAAAAGTATTCAAGAACAAGATTCAATCGCTCTGATACCACTTGATAGGATTAATTACTCCTACGTCACCCCTTCTATCTCAAGGATAGGATATCCACTAAAAGACTTTGATCAAATACAAGAATTGTACTGACCCACTTCAGTTTGGACTTTACTGTAACACCTCCGACCGATTTTAATAAAATAACAGCGGAATGAATTTAAAATTTTTCTTGAAGGGAGGAAGGATTAAAATTTCATGACATAAAAACATTTACAAACAAATTTATATACATGATCAATGAAATGATACAACCAAAATACAAAATATCATTTGTATGATCATGTCCAAAATACTAGCATAATACTCTTCTTCCTTCCCTCTCTTATGCATATGACCCCGGCTCCAATCAACGTCCTGGTTCGTCACTCTTATCTGCATCACATGAATAATTGAAATGAGTATAAAACTCAGCAAGTGGAACTCTTACATAGCAATGGATACATATATCATACTCTGTAAAACATGGCTTTGAAATCATTAAATACCATCAACTCTTGAAACATGAATAACATAGCATAATATAACAATAAGATGGTATTTCTCTTTTCTCTGTTGGATTGATATCTATATAGTATCTTTGTCTCTGTACCTATATCCCATCGATGTACATCGATAACTCTGAGGGATATAAGCCTATGGTCGTTGATCAACTAATTGCATGCAATCTCTGACTATGTATCTATCAATCCATAAAACATTTGAACTCTCTCTTGGGCATAAAACAAACACTTTGCATACTCTATCTCTTGTATTCTCTTTTACACAATTGAGACATTCAATTGCCTCTAGTATACAACAAGGTCTATCTATACATAATATGAATCAAATGGAAGGGAATAACATGTTAAAACATTGTAACACAATACACATATTATCATGTGAGCACAAGGAAATGAATTCCACTTACTACACTTGGATCCTTGGTTCTAAACTCTTGGAACGAAACCTACAACAATAAACCATAAATTTCACCATCAACATCTCAATAATCATAAACCCATACCATAAACTTCATAAAGCCAACACGCTCTAAATACCCAAGACTTCTCCCAACACCATAAACCAAGAAATAATCAAAGCCACAAGATTACCTTAGCTCCTTGAACTCAAAATAACCTTGATCTCACTTCAATAATCCAACAAGATGCTTGAATCTAAGAAATAAAAGAAAGGAAATGGAACCCTAACCTTCCCTAGAGCTGAAGAACCGAGAAGTAGGAGAAGAAATGAGGGAAATGGAACAAACTCTTGTATTTAAGCACTTAAATCCAAAAACACGATTTTACTGTTCACGGACCGCAGGTGCGCTAGCCCTTGCACCACGGGTGCGCTATGCCTTCGGCACCTCATCAAAAAATCTGAAACAGTAGACCGCGGGTGCGCTGCATTTTGGAGTGCGGGTGCACTCTAGTCACCGCGGGTGCACTACAAGTTGGAGTGCGGGTGCACTCTGTTCACCACGTACTCTGCGCACAGCTTCTCCAAAGATTGCCTCCGAAACGCCTCTTCCATCAAAATTTGGAAAAATGGTAAACTACAAAGTTGTAGCTCTATGTCTTAGCTTGCATCTCCAATTGGCCTCATGTCATTTGAAGGTCTGAGTAAAAAGTTATGCTAAATATCCCAACATGTGTCACTGGAGGAACGTCGAAACACACGACAAACTTCGGGGCACTTTTGGCTTACCTTCCACAATGATTTGAACAAAACTCAAAATAAGAAAGTTACACCTCTATGTCTTATATAACCACTCCAATTGGCCTCATACCAATTGGCTCAACATTCGAATTATCATGAATTTAATCGTAATGACGCTACAATCAAACTACACAACATCTATCATCAACAATACTATAAATCATAAATCGACATCCTTAACATCAAAACTATACTTAAACTTACCCAAATAGTCAATAAACATAAGAAATCCTAAACCATACCGATCACCAAGCTTGGCTATTACAATCTCCCCTCTTTAGAGGAATTTCGTCCTCGAAATTGACGTCACTGCGCAAACAACTCAGGATACTTCTCTTTCATCTCATCCTCTGGTTCCCACGTGGCTTCTTCAATCAAATGATTCCTCCAAAGGACTTTAACAATGCCGATCTCTTCGTTTCTCAATACTTTAACTTTGCGATCCAGAATCTGAACTTGAATCTCTTGGTACGTTAAATTCGGCGTCAAATCCAATGGCTCGTGGTGAAGAACATGGGAAGGATTCGCAATATACTTCCTGAGCATGGATACTTGAAAAACATTATGAACTCTATCAAGATCTGGCGGCAAGGCTAACCTGTAAGCTCGATCACCAACTCTGTCCAATATCTCAAATGGACCAATAAATCTAGGAGTCAACTTTCCCTTTTTGCCAAACCGCATTACACCTTTAAGAGGTGCTATCTTCAAGAACACATGATCGCCAACCTCAAACTGCAAAGACCTTCGTCTTACATCACCATAACTCTTCTGTCTTGACTGTGCTGTCTTCATCCTCTCTCGAACAACAGCAACAACATCAGCTGTCTGTTGGACCAACTTTGGACCCAACATCTTTCTCTCACCAATCTCATCCCAATACAAGGGAGATCTACACTTTCGGCCATAAAGCGCTTCATATGGTGCCATGCCGATCGTCGCTTGGTAACTGTTATTGTACGTGAACTCAACTAAAGGCAATTTGGAATCCCAACTACCTGGATAGTCTATAGTACAAGCTCTGAGCATATCCTCTAAAATCTGAATAACTCTCTCTGATTGACCGTCGCTATGGGGATGATATGCTGTACTAAATGCTAACCGTGTACCCGTAGCTCTGTGTAAACTCTTCCAAAACTCTGAAGTAAATCTAGGGTCACGATCAGACACAATCGACACAGGAACACCATGAAGTCTAACAATCTCTGCTATGTACTCTTCGGCATACTGGTTCATGGAATACGTCGTCTTGACTGGGAGAAAATGCGCTGACTTGGTCAACCGATCAACAATAACCCAAATAGAGTTATAACCTTTCTGCGTTCTGGGAAGACAAACCACGAAGTCCATCGTAATGTGCTCCCATTTTCCTCCCATTTTCATTGAGGAATCGGCAATGATAGCAATGTCCCAGCAGGTCTCTGATGCTCGATTTTCACCTGCTGACAAGTTAGGCACTGAGAAATAAACATAGCAACATCCTTCTTCATACCTGGCCACCAATAGAGTCTACGAAGATCCGGATACATCTTGGTACTACCTGGATGTATCGAGTATGGCGCGGTATGTGCCTCTGTCAAGATGTCTTTCGGAATATCATCACCCATAGGAATGCATATACGGCCTCTGAATGTCATCAAACCATCTCTATTCATCTCAAACTCTGAATTACCTCTCTCTTCTGCTCTAGCTCTTATCTCTGTCAACTATACATCATTGGCTTGCTCTCTACGGATTCTGTCTGTCAAAGTAGCCCGAATAACCAATGCTGAAAAGCGAGCAATGGTTCCAGGTACTACTAAAGCTATCTCCTCTCGTTGCAAGTCCAACAACAATGGCTTCTGAATCATAGAACTCAAAGAAGAACTTGACTTACGGCTCAAAGAATCCGCTACAACATTCGCCTTCCCTGGGTGGTAACTAATCATCACATCATAATATTTGAAAAGCTATAACCTCCGTCTCTGCCGCATATTGAGCTCTTTCTGGGAAAACAAATACTTTAAACTCTTATGGTCCGTGAAAATTTCACACTTTTCGCCATATAAGTAATATCTCCAGATTTTCAGGGCGAAAACCACTGCTGCCAGTTCCAGATCATGCGAAGGATAATTTTTCTCGTAGTCCTTCAACTGGCGAGAAGCATAAGCTATAACCTTTCCACGTTGCATCAGCACTGCACCGAGGCCCTTCTTCGACGCATCGGTATAAACAACAAAATCCTCTGAACCACTGGGCAATGCAAGTACCGAAGCTGACGTAAACTTATCTTTCAACTCTTGAAATCCACTTTGGCAATCATTGGACAACTCAAACTTCACAGTCTTCCTCGTCAGATTTGTTAACGGCAGGGCAATCTTGGAGAAATCTGAAATAAAATGACGATAATAACCCGCCAAACCAAAAAAACTGCGTACCTCTGATACAGTGGTAGGGATAGGCCATTTCTGAATCGCCTCGATTTTCACTGGATCAACCGCTATACCATCCTTCGAGACAACATGGCCTAAGAAAGAAATCTGCTCCAACCAGAACTCACATTTCTTCAACTTAGCATACAACCGCTTTTCTCTCAACAACTGAAGAACAACTCTGAGGTGCTATGAATGAAGCTCTCTGGTCTTGGAATAAATCAATATGTCATCAATGAAAACAATGACAAAGCTATCCAAATACGGCTTGAACACCCGGTTCATAAGATCCATGAAGACTGAAGGAGCATTAGTCAGACCAAAAGACATCACAAGAAATTCATAATGACCATACCTGGTCCGAAACGCCGTCTTAGGGATATCAGACTCCCTAACCTTGAACTGATAATAGCCAGATCGCAGATCAATCTTCGAAAACAAGGTAGCCCCTTGCAGCTGATCAAACAAGTCATCTATCCGTGGCAACGGATATTTATTCTTGATAGTCACTTTGTTGATCTCTCTGTAATCAATACACAGCCGCAAAGACCCAACTTTCTTCTTGACAAATAGAACCGGAGCTCCCCAAGGCGAAGAACTCGGTCGAATAAAACCTTTATCCAATAGATCCTGCAACTGCGTCTTCAACTCTTTCATCTCTGTTGGGGCCATTCTATACGGAGCCTTAGAAATAGGAACCGTACCTGGAACTAGATCAATCACAAACTCCACATCTCTGTCCGGCGGCAAACCCGGCACATCATCCTCAAAAACATCAGGGAACTCTCTCACCACATCAATATCATCAATATTCAATTTCACAATTCTATCCACATCCACAATCGAAGCCAAAAACCCATCACAACCTCTAAACAACAACTTCTTAGCCTCAAGACATGAAATAAAAGGAAGGACCAGCGAAGTACCTGCACTGGCGAGCATACCTTCCCTATTGCCATCATCTGCAAATTTCACCGTCTTAGTAACGCAATCAATCACTGCATGATAGGTTGATAGCCAATCCATGCCAAGTATAATATCAAACGCAACCATCGGGATAACAATCAAATCAGCATAAACCACTCGCTCATCAATTTGAACAGAGCACGCATACACAATTGATGTCGGGCACAATCAACGTCCTGGTACGTCACTCTTATCTGCATCACATGAATAACTGAAATGAGTATAAAACTCAGCAAGTGGAACTCTTACATAGCAATGGATACATATATCATACTCTGTAAAACATGGCTTTGAAATCATTAAATACCACTAAATGTACACCCTCTGAACCACTTTAATAAAATAGCAGCGGAATTTAAAATTTTCTAAAAAGAAAGAAGGATTTAAAATACATGTCAATGTATAATCAAAAGTATATACATGATCAATCAAATGATAAAACAAAAATACAAAATATCATTTTTGTGATAATGTCAAAAATGCTATCAAAATAGTTTTCTTTCTTTCTTCTCTATATGCATATAACTCCGGCCCACAATCAACGTCCCGGCCCGTCGCTCATATCTGCATCACATGAATAACTGAAATGAGTATAAAACTCAGCAAGTGGAACTCTTACATAGCAATGGATACATATATCATACTCTGTAAAACATGGCTTTGAAATCATTAAATACCATCAACTCTTGAAACATGAATAACATAGCATAATATAACAATAAGATGGTATTTCTCTTTTCTCTGTTGGATTGATATTTATATAGTATCTCTGTCTCTGTACCTATATCCCATCGATATACATCGATAACGCTGAGGGATATAAGCCTATGGTCGTTGATCAACTAATTGCATGCAATCTCTGACTATGTATCTATCAATCCATAAAACATTTGAACTCTCTCTTGGGCATAAAACAAACACTTTGCATACTCTATCTCTTGTATTCTCTTTTACACAATTGAGACATTCAATTGCCTCTAATATACAACAAGGTCTATCTATACATAATATGAATCAAATGGAAGGGAATAACATGTTAAAACATTGTAACACAATACACATATTATCATGTGAGCACAAGGAAATGAATTCCACTTACTACACTTGGATCCTTGGTTCTAAAATCTTGGAACGAAACCTACAACAATAAACCATAAATTTCACCATCAACATCTCAATAATCATAAACCCATACCATAAACTTCATAAAGCCAACACGCTCTAAATACCCAAGACTTCTCCCAACACCATAAACCAAGAAATAATCAAAGCCACAAGATTACCTTAGCTCCTTGAACTCAAAATAACCTTGATCTCACTTCAATAATCCAACAAGATGCTTGAATCTAAGAAATAAAAGAAAGGAAATGGAACCCTAACCTTCCCTAGAGCTGAAGAACCGAGAAGTAGGAGAAGAAATGAGGGAAATGGAACAAACTCTTGTATTTAAGCACTTAAATCCAAAAACACGACTTTACTGTTCACGGACCGCGGGTGCGCTAGCCCTTGCACCGCGGGTGCGCTATGCCTTCGGCACCTCATCCAAAAATCTGAAACAGTAAACCGCGGGTGCGCTGCATTTTGGAGTGCGGGTGCACTCTAGTCACCGCGGGTGCACTACAAGTTGGAGTGCGGGTGCACTCTGGTCACCACGTACTCTGCGCACAGCTTCTCCAAAGATCGCCTCCGAAACGCCTCTTCCATCAAAATTTGGAAAAAAGGTAAACTACAAAGTTGTAGCTCTATGTCTTAGCTTGCATCTCCAATTGGCCTCATGTCATTTGAAGGTCTGAGTAAAAAGTTATGCTAAATATCCCAACATGTGTCACTGGAGGAACGTCGAAACACACGACAAACTTCGGGGCACTTTTGGCTTACCTTCCACAATGATTTAAACAAAACTCAAAATAAGAAAGTTACACCTCTATGTCTTATATAACCACTCCAATTGGCCTCATACCAATTGGCTCAACATACGAATTATCATGAATTTAATCGTAATGACGCTACAATCAAACTACACAACATCTATCATCAACAATACTATAAATCATAAATCGACATCCTTAACATCAAAACTATACTTAAACTTACCCAAATAGTCAATAAACATAAGAAATCCTAAACCATACCGATCACCAAGCTTGGCTATTACATTAACACTGCCAAAACTGAAACTCTTAGTTTAACAGGATGTTCTCAGTGCGTAACTGATCTTAGCACTATCGAATTTCAACGATTATTACAATTTGCTAATGAGCTCAAATTGTAGCCTTAACTGCTACGAATATATCAAGTAAGATTGAGCTAAGATTTTGACAGAGTGACAGCAAGCTTTTGAATAGTGTTGACTCTCTTCTTTCTTCAGCTGTTCTTCTGTCATATTTATAAGCTTCTTTTCTCCAACGGTAACTTGAGATGAATTTGAATCTTTGTATCCGTTGATTTCTACTTGATTATTCCTTGGACATTGTTTGCTTCATTTATTGTGATGCGGCGTCTTAATTGCTTTCGCCGAAATGCGTTTTTCTAAGCTGTATTGATTGAAGTGCGGCGTTGCAATCTTCTATGTCTCTTGACGGTTGATTGTTCTTTCCCGAGATATGTTCAGTTGAAGGGTGCTTAGCATACGGCTGAATATATCAACTGATCAGTTTCCAACTGATCAGTCAGTTGATCAGTTTCCAACTGATCAGTCAGTTGATTTCAGTTATTAAGTCCAGTTGCTGAGTTCAGTTTACTCGATCAGTTGGTTCGTATTTTCAGTTGATTCATATTTTGTCAAACGCCGGAATTTAGTTTCCAACACCAATGGTTGTCGAATCGGTCGGGATATATATGTTGAAGGGACCGTACTGTATGCTAACCATAATTGAATGGTTCTAGCAGGCACTATCATTTGATACCTAGGGAATCATGTAAGCGATGCTGCTAGGCGTTTAACATGATTGGTTGGGTACTATCAGACTTGAGTTATGACGTTCTTGTTATCAAGGAGTTGATAATTAAGAATGGAGCAATTGATGTATGCTCGTATAAGGACATGTTTAGTCCGAATCACATGGAGATGTGAACCCACGGCTAGTTGTATCAATGAACCATTGAGGGCCACACAAGTACTAGCTCTCTAGATCCCGTTGAGAAGTAAAATAATTCAATGTGTTGAACGGCTTATAAAAGAGTTTATAATCCTGAGGAAAAATAGAAGTATGACTTCTATGAGGGAAATATAATTTTTAATTTATGAATGTGTTCTTAAATTAAAAGTTGGCCAAATAAATAATGTATTTGAAAATTGTGATTTTCATAAACATTATTATGGACTAAATAATTAAATTAATTCAAGTGTTGAACTAATTAAACACTAGTGGGCCTAGTAGAGTCCAAATAATTAAAATTAATTCAAGTGTTAAATTAATTAAATAACATTGGGCCTTGTAGAGCCCAATTGGAAATAATTATTTAACTAGTGGGCTTGAGTAAAATCAAGTAAAGTTTAATTGGGCTCAAATATGTTTGAGACAATTAAATTAAAAAGGTCCATGGGCCCTTTGTAAATGTTACAAGCCCACTTGATTTGCATGCTTGGGAGGTGAAAGGTTGTGGATTACTTTTTATTAAAAAAAATAGCATGGCATGCAAAGACTACTTTTACTTTTCCACAAACCAAGAAAAGTCTTCCTCTCTTGTCTAGACAAGCACTTGGCCGAAATTCTTGTGCCTTTTCTCTCAAAAAAAAAATTTTGTTCTTCAATTGTTGGAGAGACAATTCTCTTCTCAAAGAAAAATACCCTACATTTTCTAGTGCAAGTGTAAGGTGGATCTTTTAAGTTTGGTGGTGGTCTTGATTTTGAAGGAAGGACTCAAGGACAAGGAGAGCTTGTATATTTGTCTTGCCTTTGAAGAGCCAAGTTGTTTACAACTTGGTTGGAGCAATTACATCAATCTTTGAGATTGATAGGTAACATTTTAAACACCCTATGAATGTCATAGTTTGTGTTTTTGTATATGTTACATGCTAGTACATTAGGTGTTCAAATTTTACTTTAAAAATTTCGGTTTTCATACCTTGAAAAGTTTTGAACTTCCGTTGCGCATTTGAACACCTAAAATCGATCCTCTTTCAGAATGATGATTAACGATGAGCTGTTTTGACACGTAATGATTTTATACGACACGTTTATGTTCATGTTTTAAAGTTCATGAAAGGTATGTTGGCATATGATTTTACACGACACGTTTATGTTCATGTTTTAAAGTTCATAAGAGGTATGTTGGCATATGATTTTATATGACACGTTTACGTATATGATGACATGACATGCTTTAATACGATATGATTTTACACAACACGTTTACGTTATACTTTTAAGTAATGAAAGATATGTTGAGTATGATATTTTTCACTGTTGTGTGCTATGTATATGTACTTGTTATTCCTGGTACAGGCGTATTGAGTCTTTAGACTCACTAGGCGTGTGTGATGTAGGTGAGCTAAATGCTGAGAAGACTGGAGGTGCCGAACTCTGAGTAGGCAGACTTGGTAGGGTGACACGACCCGAGGACCACATGTTTTCCGCATTACGATTTATGAGATTGAGAGGAGATGAATATTTTCATACGTTGATGATTTTAAGATTTTTATACGTTTATGTTCACGTATGATTTTGAATGTTTGATTATTTTAGACTGCACTATTTTTAATGTCAAATGTTTAAGATCATTTTAAATGTTATATTTTTCTAAATGTAAATTTATAATCGAAAATGCTTCTAGAAAAAAAAAATATTTCCGCACTTTTAAAACAAGTAGACGTTTCAGTTGGTATCAGAGCAAGGGTCCTGTATAGGGTTGTGCCACCGCCAGCTTCTGCCGCTCAGTCTTCAAGCCTCAAGTCTGTAAGCTTTTATGATTTAAATGATTTACTCTTATCACCTGCATGTTAACATGATTTACGCTTTATGATGATCTATGGTATATGTTTAACTGCTTTTATGATTTAAGGATTTGTTGTTTTAAAAACTAGATTAAATTGAATGTTGGTTACGTTTGGAATTGGACTTGTCTAAGAATTCGAATATTGGGCTTTAGGGGAGGTTGATTGTGCGGACCCAGACGCTAATCAATTCTTAATCGTCATCAGGATCAATTTACTAATCAAGTAATTAGGGTCATAAATTTTTTTCTTTTTAAAATGCGGAATGTAGTGAAATCAAACTAATATACAACTCAGTATAAAATAAAGTACAAGTCCTGTACCATCTACAAAGCAGTAAAAACTAAGGTTCAACATCTAAATATCAAGTGTCACAACTCTATATACATCAAAGTCCGAAGTCTCCACTCTATCACGATCTCTCCTCATCTTCTGGACCCTGATTCTGTCCCACCTGTTGTCATGTACACATACAAACAAGACAACAGCCGGATAACTCTGGTGAGAATAAAATCCCAGTATAACTCAACGAAACATGCAATCATATTATAAACATAAAAGCATGGATAGATAACATCAATATATATCAAAAGCTGAAACATAATCAATATCAAACTGTCGACAATGCTCGTGACTCCACGACTCAGACTAGACTCAATCCTAGTCTAGGGATCCCGGTTTCCAGATGTGGTATTCCTATATCGACCAACAGTAATAGAAAAGACTCCAGTTCTATCCACGTCGATATAACCAAACATCCAGTGTCCTGACCTAACCGTCATGGACTGTGGCCCTATCGCCAATATCTTATCTTGTGACATAATGCAATGTGCCCGTGGCGATCCCGCCACTATCAGGCACATTTGTCCCAAGATTTCTGCACCATCTAGTGACATCGTGCAATGTGCCCGTGGCGATCCCACCACTATCAGGCTCTTCTGTCACAAGATTACTCGTCTAATACCTGCTATCTATAATTCAAGAGAACAATTATATCAATCAAATCAATGCAAATATCAATGCAATAAAGTAAAGTATGTGATTTAGGGAAACTCAAGTCTAAACCGACTCAAGTCGATCTCCCAATATCACATTGAATTATACCTTTCGTTTGTGGTCTCGGTCTGATGCAATCTCAGTTCTGAACTCAAGACTATCTCTGTAAATCTGAAACGACATGTCGAGAATCATAATATCAATATTCTATTATCAATTCAACACTGAATCTGATTAATCTGGATTTAATTCAAAATCAACGGCATAGTGGTACCATCTCAGTATCCCCGTCAATACAACATCACCAGATAACAGTTACACTCCATAACCCATATCCAATACATTCTATAATCATCTATAATTCAAATCTATCCAATATCAACCGATATATGTCTGAAAATTCATAATAATTCCATAATCAAGCTGTTTCTTAATCTGACTTCGATTCTACGATGTCTAACATATCAAGAACATCATATATGAATTCTATTCAATTCTGACAATGACATAATTTCAAAGCATGTCAAAACTTAGCAAAACTTACGTCAAGTTGTAGCCTACGTTGATAGAATTACAGTACTGAAGTCAGATTACAATTCAGACGGACAGATTTCTCACAAAAGGCGTAAGGATTTTCAACACATATACAAGAACCTTTTCTCGATTCTTCTCTTTTCTTTCTACTGAAGGAAACAAACGTATATATGTATATATATATCCTAAGTTGCATGTTTCAGCAACGTGTCATTTTTTTTCTTGAATCTCGGTTGGCTCTCGGGCGGTCAAAAACTACCGCTCGGGCGCGGCATTCTCTGTCCATGCGCTTGTTTATTATGCACTGGCGCTCGGGCGGTCACAAAATACCGCTCGGGCGCCGCATCCTCTGCCCAAAACATGCTCCTGTTGAACATTGGCGCTCGGGCGGTTATTTTCTACCGCTCGGGCGCCAATAGTTCTGTCTAAAAATTGCACCCTTCATATGCTTTGGCCAATCTGGTCTCGTAATAGCCCGTCTATAATTATATCAATTCATAATCAATAATCTCATATTAACAGAATCAAAATCTCGGGCATTACATTGATAATGATTTGATTATATTGATTTTTAGGTTAGTAGTACTGATGTTCTACTCTTTGGGGTAATAAGTTAATCTTGAAAATTATGAATGATTTTGGAACTTGTAAAATTTCCAAGAAATTACTGATGGTTCGTGGTTGCTAGTTGAATTAATTTTTGAGGATTCCATGTAAGGATTAATCATTAGAAAACTACGACGATCTTTGGAAGTATAAAAACGTAGAATTTATTTAAGATGCATGCTCTACCTAGTTGGACTTAAGGATTGAATTGCACGAATAGATAATTTTGAGGACCTAATTGTAATAACCAATAATTGAGGATCTAAGTGCAAAAAAAAATTCTAAGAGACTATTTCGAATTTACCAAACTTTGGGATTAAAATTTTAGTTTTGAGAATTTTAAGGTTTAATGAGGCCAAATCGAAAATTTTATGGGGACAAAAGTGCAAATTTCGAAGAGTTGTAGGGCCAAAAATGTAATTTTTGAGAACTTTAGAATTTTTGATGTTATGAGAATTGATCTTGGGTCTAATAATTATTGAACTTTAGGTTACGAGAAATTTATAAAGTGGGATTAGGAACGTCAAGAACTTATGGGTAATTGTTGGATTCTTGAAATTAAGGACAAATCAGATAATATTCGAGGAAAGTAAGAACTAATTTTGCAATTTTCAAGAAATTTGAGGGATTTATTTAGCAGTAAGTGAGAAGCGAATGGTTAAAATGATCGGAATTTTTGATGATTTAGATTTGAAGGTATATTTGGAACCTTGAGATATCTGGGTTATAATGTTATAAGAAATGATAATCAAGGACATAGTGGGATGAATCAATCTTGGGCTTGAAAATTTAAGTGTTAGTGAAATAATGATGTGAAAAATTAAGAATTTAAAGTGATGACAATTTAAGGTGAATTTGATCAGTTAGTTAAGTTATAAGAGTAGACATGGAGCTAACAAAATTTTGAGAAACTAAAGTTTGATGTATCATAAGTTTTAATCATGATCTTAAGAGTTAAAATTATACATTGGTTGGAATTTCAATTTTCTAAAAAAATTGGGTATGATTGATGGTTAGGTTACTTGATAGACGCATGTAAGAATTGAGGTAGACATCTTGTCTTGAGGAATTCTTGGAAGTCATTAAGAAACTTGGGAACAAGCGAATATGTGTGTGAGAATTATGTTATTTATTATCATTCGGGATGCGTATGCTTGAATTTCAAGTTTAGGAGATAGATGTTAATACGAAAATTTTGCGTAAAATAAAACAAAAGGGAATTAGTTGTGTCAACATAGGTTACCGATAGACGAATATTACGGCTTTTATCGAGTAAGAAATATAAAATCTTGACATGGGGATTCTACAACTCTATGGTTCATAAGAGAAGTTGATTTACTAGAGTTAGTCTAAGGCTACCATTGGATAACTTATTAAGCTTTATACGCTAGTACTAATTAAGCATTGAGGATATGTAAGAATGTGATGTTCGTTTCAAGGAGGAAAGTCCAAGGGTCTTACGCCTCAACTAAATTATAATTGGGAAGAAAATAATTTAAGCTTGTGATTGACGCTAGAAGAGTTTTATTAATTAGATAGAAGTTTGATAGTGTATATTTGGGTTTTATGGATTAACGCTACTCAAATTTAAAGATTTGCAACAATTTAATATTTGGGATGTACTTGTAAATAATTAAGTTATGTAAGTTTGGTGTCATAAGATAAAGATTCGATTCAAGGATCTTAGGCAAATATCATTATGGGATTAAAATAAGGTTTAACTTTTAAGTATATCACAGAAGATATAAGTCGATCAGTAAAATCTTGGTGTTAAGATTTCTTAAGTTGCATAAATGAAAGATAATGTAATAGGTTGATGAAAATTACGGGTATAATATAATAAAATTAAGACGCAATAAAATTCGGACTGTCATTTCTAATATTAGAAAGTTTAAGAAAAGTAGAAATTTGAGGTTATAGAAAAATGAAACTAGGTTATCATGGGTCGTTATAAGTTGAGTTTTGCAAACGAGGATTTAGAAGGTAGAGTTTATTAGGATTGAGGAAATGTAATGACAGCTTAACATTTATTTTATCAGAGTAGCGCAGCGGAAGCGTGGAATATTAGTATTCTAGAATTAAGAGTTTAAACTTTTTGTTTATCGAGGATAAGCGAATTTCGGGGACGAAATTCAATTTATAAGTAGGAGATTGTAACGTCCCGAAAATCGAAAAGTCCACGTGAACCACATACATGCAAATTATTATATTCTTTGGTATTTTATTAAATTCTTTTAAAGCATAAAATGTATTTTTATTTTATTAATTCGTGTTTAATTATTTTTATGCATTATTATTGCATGATAGGATTTAATTCATGAAATTTTAAACGATCACGCACTACGATTTTAAAGTTTCATTTCGCGCTCGAACGAGGAACGGAAACCGCAGAATTTTCAGAAAATTATTTTACTACAAGATCAATTTTTATTAAATTAATATAGGTGTTTTTAAGTGTATTTTTCAAAAATGGGATTTTTGGGGTATTTTACCCGCATGATTTTTATTTTTAACGGTACGCAAATTTTATCAAATCGGGAGACATTTTCAGGGTTCGGCTAATATTTTCAAAATCTTTGCAATACGAAATATTTTTCGGGAGTATTTTTGGATTTAATGGGCCTAATTTTAAGCTTATTGGACTTAAAATTCTTTTTAAACTCTTAATTAGCAATTTAGGGACCATTAAGTATTTGTTTACTATTTAATTAAACACCTAAACATCATTTAAACTAAACCTACCCTACACCAATAATAGAACCAGACGACACTTCATCTTTTCAGATTGGTTCTCTTGGTTTCAGCAAGAATTATCTCAAGAAAGCTTCGGTCACTTCTTTTCTTTACAAGAATAATTCTCCCGGCACTCGTTCTTCGATTCCCCTCGCGACTACACAACCAAGGCACGCATTGTATCATTATTTCTGCATCATTCATGTCATATATATGATGTCATGTGTGTTATGTTTATGCATTTTTCGGTATTGGCATGGCAAAGCTTTTATGCTCTTGGTTTGGCACGAAAACCGTATGTTGTTGCATACATCTCACGTTTTTGTTACTATGGTGCAAGGGGCTGTCGAATTAAGGTCCTAAGGTGCTGAACATGTTGAGGATCGAGATGGCTATAGGCTGGAGTCGAGACATTGAAAGCTGGTTGTAGGCCGAGAGTTGAGGTTTAAGGCGCTGTGTTGGTTGTGGGACTCGGTCTGGTGTATGGATCGGCTGAGGGCCTTGGGCTATGGTCTGGTGCGTGTCTAAGGGTCCTAGGATGAGTCTCTTTATGGTGGTTCATGGCCTGGAGCGGCAGCCAAGAGGCTGAACAAAGAAAGCTGCGGCTGTGCAATTTGGGTTCATGTAGAGCAAGTCACGGCTGTGGGGTTTGGGACGGCTGCTGGACGGGGCCAGGGCATGGGGCAGTGTCTTGGGTCGTTCCTTATGGTCCTAAGGAGGACCTGGTGGTGTTGGTTTAGGGCTGGGTTGGCTAGGGAAGGTGGCTGGACCAGCAAACAACCAGCTGTACCAATGGGAGACGGGTTAGGCTAGTTACAGCTCTTGCTCGCTTTGGGGCTCAGGCGTTAGTACTGAGTTTGAAAGGAGTGTTTCATGGTCTTAATTTATGTCTAAGGGTTGGGTCTAGGGCCTGGTTCGGGTCGGTTTAAGCATGAAGTAGTTAGAAGCATGCTAGGGTCACGGCTAGAGTTGGGCGATGACTTGCTGGAATTTTCAGCAGCTGTTCAGGGTCTTGTTCGAAAGTCTAAGGGGGCTGGATTAGTGGTTTTAGGGCCTTTTAAGTGTTTAGCAGGGGTGGTAAAAAGTTGGGAAAATTTGGTTAAGTTTCGGTTCGATTCGGGTTAAAACCGGGACTCCGGTCCAAGTTTTAAAATGAATCGATTAAGTTTTAAAATGAGCTCGAGTTTATATCTAAGAATATTTTTAAATATGTTTTGGGACATTTTAAGGAGTTTGGTAAGCTTCGGGTCAATTTTACAGGTCCAGGGGTGAAACGATAATTTTTGGGTTCCTAGGGGCAAAATGATCAATTTGCACCCGGGGTGAGGTTTTGGTCCTGGCAGCGCCCTGAGCACAAATTTACTATATTTTAAATGTTTATGCATCATGATCATGATTTTAAGATTTTATGAAGATATACGTTGTATGCTTGGATTTAAGAAAAATTGCATTTATTCATGATTTTTATAAGTGATGAAAATGGTAATGTTTTGAATGATGGGATTTAGTTGTGGCTATCGAAGTATATGTAAATATTTAAGACGTATATGTAAATGCTGATGATGATGATGAGGCCTAGGCATAGTGGATGGGTAATCCTGTCAGGGATGTCCGACAGCCGCCGGGTACCGCGGTTCTATGTATGACGGATCCATCGTAAATGATGAATGATGTACGATAGTCACCTCTAATGAACTGAATTCACCAATGATAAATTATGAACGATAAAGGATGAATGATAAATGATGAACGATCAAGGATGAATGATGAATGATAAATGGTAAACGATGAATGATGAATGATAAATGGTAAACGATGAATGATGAATGATAAATGATAAACGATGAATGATGAATGATGATTAACGATGAGCTGTTTTGACACGTCATGATTTTATACGACACGTTTATGTTCATGTTTTAAACTTCATGAAAGGTATGTTGGCATATGATTTTACACGACACGTTTATGTTAATGTTTTAAAGTTCATGAAAGGTATGTTGGCATATGATTTTACACGACACGTTTATGTTAATGTTTTAAAGTTCATGAAAGGTATGTTGGCATTTGATTTTATACGACACGTTTACGTATATGATGACATGACATGCTATAATACGATATGATTTTACACAACACGTTTACGTTATGCTTTTAAGTTCATGAAAGATATGTTGAGTATGATATTTTTCACTATTGTGTGCTATGTATATGTACTTGTTATTCTTGGTACAGGCGTGTTGAGTCTTTAGACTCACTAGGCGTGTGTGATGCATGTGAGCTAAATGCTGAGGAGACTGCAGGTGCCGAACTCTGAGTAGGCAGATTTGTGGGGTGACACGACCCGAGGACCACATGTTTTCCGCATTACGATTTATGAGATTGAGAGGAGATAAATATTTTCATACGTTGATGATTTTAAGATTTTTATACTTTTATGTTCACGTATGATTTTGAATGTTTGATTATTTTAGACTGCACTATTTTTAATGTCAAATTTTTAAGATCATTTTAAATGTTATATTTTTCTAAATGTAAATTTATAATCGAAAATGCTTCTAGATAAAAAAAATATTTCCACACTTTTAAAACAAGTAGACGTTTCAAGAACTATCTCATGAGATATCAAATACACACCTGGAAAGGTAGACACAGACATTGTATCCAACAACAAGGTAGTAGCAATCTCATGCTCATCGATAAATGCAGCAGACATAAATGAATGAGATGCTCCCGTGTCTATCAATATACGTGCATGATGATAAAAAAATAAAGCATATTCCTGCAATGACCCCTCCGAGCGTCTCATGAGCCTGGTCCTGTGTCAAACCATGCACCCTAGCCTGCTGAGGTCCTGGAAAGTACTGCTGAGCAGATCCTCTGGGCTTTTGGTGGCTAGGCTGTGGAGTAGATTGTCTAGGCACTTGGGCTCGCGGAAACCTGCTAAACTGTGAGGTCTGATACAGTTGTCTTCCCGCATTAGGACAAACTCTCGCATAATGTCCCAGTAATCCACGTGTATGGCTGTCTCCCTGAACTCCTGTGCACTAGGTAGTAAGATGCCTACCTCTGCATCTCCCACAAAAATCTCGAACATAACCACTAGATCTGCCTCCACGAGAACTGCCTGAACTAGATGAACTGCTCTAAGACTTATTATTAAACTACTTTCCCTTAGCCTTGAATTTCTGCTGCTTTGGTGGCTTGTTGTGATCCTACCCAAAGCAAACTAGCCTTAATATTCTTTGCTTTGTCTACCGCTTCTGTATAAGTAGTTGGTACTCCAGTAATATCCAACATATGTATAGTCCGATTCAGTCCTTGCATAAAACGAGATAAATTGGATCAATCACTATTAGTAACACGAGGTACGTAAGCTAGAAGAGCAAAAAATTGAGAGGCATACTCTCCCACTGGTATATTTGCTTGAACCAACTTATTGAACTCGGCTTCCTTAGTAGAATAAAAAGATGGAGGCGATTATTCTTGAATAAAATGAGTATGGAATACCTCCCAAGAAATTATCTGACCAGATTCTTGGATTGCTTCCTATGTGGCTTCACACCGCAATTGTGATCGATCCTTGAGTTGGTAAATAGCTAACTTGAGTCTCAGCTCTGGAGTGTACTCCACAAAATTAAATAATTATTTCATGCTCTTCAGCCATGCCGTTGGCTTTTCACCACCTTCATTTCCAAAGAATTTTAGAGGACGCATATCATGGAATTTAGCATTCACTAACTCCATTTCTCTCATTCTTTGGGTCAACTGCTTAACTTCATGATCCACTTCCATTTTCCTTGCCCCATGCCTTTCTAAACAAACTGGTGGCTCCTGCTCCACCTCTACCTCTATATTCAAGTTTTTATTTGCCCTTCTTCTAGGGTGGCCACGTCGACGTCTGCAAATACCCTCAGTTATTTACACGTTCTGAGCTCCAGTCTCTTGGATAACATCTTTCCCTTTTCTGCCTCTTCCACTAGGTGTCATTCTATAAGACACAAGGATTACACCATAGGCATAAAAATAATAATAAGTACTGAAAGTTTTTAAGGAAAGTTAAAACTTACTTCACTACAAGCTACAACTCAGCTAAGTTAAATAATCATAACAAACAAATCAAATAAGAGCAAATAGTAAATCAAATACGCAATCATTTCATTTGTGTCTAAACTCGAGTGTCCTAGACTCTAATTCGAGCATACCCCAATTACGCTGTGATACCAACTGTGAGGGCCTGTGCTCCTGATTAATTTTTTAATTAAAAAACAAACCGGATTTATTAGCGTAAACAGTGAAAATGAGTAAAAAATTTCCATTTTGGGTCTGTAGAAATTTCGGCATGACCTCCCCATAAATAGTACATACCAAAAATTCAAAAACAACACAAAAAAACATTTATACTCGAAAATAGAGTCCCTTAAAACAAACAAAATACCAATCGCACGAAGAGCCAGCCACGATCGATCTCACCAAATAAGATCCAATACTCAATAATACAACCATACAAATACACAAGGCATTTCCTCGGCAAATGACTCAATATATAGTATAAATATCTAGGGACTCCCAACTCAAACAGACTCACTAGGCTCCACTAGAAGGCGCTCCGCTAGCTGCATCAGAACCACCTGCATAACCTACTATGGAATCACAAAACAAACCACAGCAGCTCCGAGGGAGATGGTTCAAATCCCAGTACGAAGATCAAATAAGCTACAAAATAAATAAATGACATGTAATGTGGGGACCAGACGCTAATTCATCTTCTTAATCATTATTAGGATCAATTATAACAATTAAGTAACTGGGTCATAATTTTTTTTTAAAACACATGAGAGCGCAACATATGAAATAAATCTTATTTCATTTACATGATCAACATCCAGATCTAAAGTACGAGTCTTGTACAAAAGTAAATCATAACAAACTACTATTCCTTCACTACATATCTAGTGATGAAACAAATCTACTTCTGGGTCCGAATCTCCACGCTAATCTCAATCTTTCATCCTCTTTTTGACCCTGATCCTATCTCACCTATTGTCATGCACACATACAAACACAACAACAGCCGGATAACTCCGGTGAGAAATATATTCCCAGTATAAACAACGTATACATGCAATCATATAAACAGATATAAAAGCATGGAACAGATATGAATAACATGTATCATAATCTGAAAGACATGAATCGATATAAAACTGTAAATCAAACTCTGGACTCATAATCTCTGACTCGACTCTTCTCTAATCTAGGGATCCCGGTCGAATAAGAACGCAACAGTCTCCCCATCTACTCTCCCAGCTAGATGGTCGTACGTTCTTATTCCCAGACTTTGGAATTCGGTACCAAATTTCTGCATTAAGAGTCGATCTAATCTTAAACCCCTCGATACACCAAAAGTCCAATGACTTGGCGGTTCTGCCAAAGACTAGGCACATCTGCCCAAGACTCTAACTCATGCTTTGCTATAAATCAATAGATTAAGCATATCAATCTCATGAATTGCAAATATCAATGCAATAAAGTAAATTATATGATTTTGGGAAACTCAAGTCCGATCTAACTCGAGTCGTATCTTCCCGGTTTAACATTGATTTATACTTTTCTTTTTGTAGATCAATCTGATCAATGAAATCAATACCAGTCTGGCTCTGATCAATATTCGAATGTCGCCAATACCAACTCTGGATTAACAGTATCGAGTAGCACAATATCAATATACAACTCAATCAATACTGGATATAATCAAGGCTCAATCTAATTCTGTTTCGACGGCATAACAGCACAATCTCGATATACCCAGCAATACGATATTAACATATACCAATCTCAACAACTCATAATCAATAACTAACACAATCTGATACCAAATCTGTATATTCTCAATCAAATCAAATATGAAAATGATAACAATTTCATACGGTATCCGTTCTTCGATCTGATTTCGATTATACGATTACAACAAACTCAGGGACAGATAATATCAGTCATATCCTGATTCCTTCAATATCATATTTCAAATCATAATGAAACATAAGAAAACTTACGTCCTTTTGAAGCTCTTGTCGATAAAAACACGGTACACAACTCAGATTGAAAATCAAACGGACGAATCTTGTAAAATCTCACTTCTTGAGCTACGAAATCCTGAAGCTTTCCTGGAGCCTTCGTTTTCGTTTCTGAAGGTGAAAATGAAAAAATTCCATATATATTTTGTAATGCCCGAGATTTGAGTGTGATACTTATGAATTGGTATATATTATGAATAAGGCGATAGAAGAACAGACGGGAAGAAGCGCCGTTGCAATTTGAGTGTTTTGGCAAAGAGAGACCGCACCCGCGCCAAGAAATTCTACCGCACCCGCGGTGACTGGCCAGTAGGGTACGTTTTTTGTGAAAGAAGACAGCGCACCCGCGGTACCAGACAGAGCGCCCCCGCGGTGTTGCTACAGTAAGGTGAGCGCACCAGCGGTATAAAGCATAGCGCACCCGCGGTTCTTGCTTCTGGAAAAATTGATGTATATCAGTACACCGAGCGCACCCGCGGTCCAAGGTATAGCGCACCCGCGGTGCGACGTGCAGTATGAAGATTTAGCCACATGTTTTACATGCAATTGAGATATATATATATAGATCTTGATTCCTCACGATTTCAGCAGAAGAAATCGTGATTTTCCCTCAGCAAATTCCTCAAAGCTTCCCATATCTTTAAATCGTGATTTTGAAATATCCGTGTATCAGAATTTGAATACGAACGTAGTATCGTGCTCCTCTCGCTACGAGCTAAAACTGGACGTAAGTTTTACTACGTTTTGATATGATTTAAAAATATGAGGTTGATGGAATCGAATAGGATTCATATATGGTGTTCTAGACATAGTAGACATCGTAGAATCGAAACCGGATTGAAGAACTGATATGGTATGGAATTATTATGAATTTCGGAAGATATTGAGTAGGAATCGATATCAGATTTGTATTGTTACTGATTATGAATTGAGAGTTGATTATTATTATGTGTGCTGGATATACTGATCAGTATGTACTTGAAGTCAGATCGAAGAACAGACTGTTTATACAATTGTTATAATTTATCAGATTTGATAGGATTGAAATGATGCCGATTTAGTATCAGATTATGTTAATCGATTGATTATGAGTTATGGAGATTGATATACACTGATCTGTACTACCGGTACCTGGAAATTGGACTATTGTGCCGTCAAAATTTGATAAGACTGAGAGATCTTAAATTGAATTGAATATTGATACAGTAGATTGGATAATAATCAAAATAGAGTTAGAATTAAGCTATACATTGATACAGTGTATTCAATATTGTTATTGCCAGATTGTTTTGGACAGGCAGTGAGTTTGAGACTTCGACAGAACCAGATCGACAGAACGAAAAGAAAGGTATAAGTCAGTGTTAACCGGGAGATCGACTTGAGTCAGATTCGACTTGAGTTTCCCTAAACCACATACGTGTATGTTATTGTTTTCATATTTTTGTATGCTTTGTCTAAGTATGTTGATTTATTGATGTATATAGAAGCAGTGAATAACAGATAGTTATTGGGTGTGAGTCACTGACAGAAGGGCTAGATTTTGACAGAGCGATCACTGGCCCATTGCACCTTGTCACAATAGGATTGGCAGACATGCCAAGTCTTTGGCAGATCTTCCAAGACACTGGACGTTTGGTATATCGAGATGCTTCAGATACAGATAGCATCCTTATTACAGATTATTCGATATAGACTAGACCAAAGTCCAGAAATATGAACGTACCGCCACCGCGACCGGTAGTAGTAGGTGGGAGACTTGTTACGTTTTATTCAGATCGGGATCCCTAGATGAGAGATGAGTCGAGTCTGAGAGATTGAGTCAGAGTCTTAGAATCACAGAGTGTGATTCAGAGTCTATATTGATTCATATTTCTAATGTGATACATGTTCAGAGTATGAATTACTGTTTGATATCAATTTATGATTTTAGATTATGATACATGTCTTGATATCTATTTCATGCTTTTATATATGATGTTATATGAAATGCATGTATACATGATTTATATTGGGATTAAATTCTCAACGGTGATATCCGGCTGTTGTTTTGTTTGTATGTGTGCATGACAATAGGTGGGACATGATCAGGGTCGAGAAGATGATGAGAGATCGAGATTAGAGTGGTGATTCCGGACTTTGATGTAGATAGGTTTCATTACTTGATTGTAGTAGTTGAACCTTAATTTGGAACTAGAATGCATGTTGTACAAAACTTGTAGTTTATACTATTTGTATATTAGATTAATCCCATTACGTTCAGCAGTTTAAAGAAAAAAAAATTTTGGCCCTAATTACTTGATTAGTAAATTAATCCTAATAACGATTAAGAAGATAATTAGCGTCCGGATCCCCACATATTTTCATGGTAAGAAAACGTGGCATTATTCTTCAATCTGCACGTCTCGCGCATATTCAAACCTGCTCCCATTTCGTCTGTTCGCGCATATGCTCGCCCCATCTTCGCGCATATGCGCGAGACCTACTGTCTCGGCACTTTATCTCTTAACATGCTCGCACATATGCGCGCCCTGTCTTGCGCATATGCACGAGGTTCTCTGCCAGTCCCGCGCATATGCGTGCCTCGTGGTCGCGCATATGCGCGAGGGGTTCTGTCCTCGCACATAAGTCAAATCACATGCTTTACCAAATCGGGTCTCGGAGTGGTCCATCTATAATCACATCAATTATCAATTAATCATTTCATATTACAATAATAAAATCTCGGGCATTACATGTGATGAAATCAATTCAATGCAATGCATGTAGGATACAAATAATATCGGGTATCAAACTGAATCAAAAGAAACAATAGCAACAACTGTGGCCACATGTGCTAGGGGCGTGACGTGTCAAACATGCCCTCGGCCCTGCAGATCTGCGTTAGGGGTGTCAGACTGCAGAATTGCTCGGCCCTTTTGCTAGTCATTAGAGGTGTGAAGCTTAAACGCACTCGGATTTGATGTCTAAATAACTCATCCAAGAGTTAACAGAAATCTCGGAAACAACGGAGCCAAGGCTCGATATGAATGTGTGCTCAACAATGCATATAAATCCAAAGATTATTCCATTATATTTAAAAATCATATTTATTTCAAGAAATGAGGAATAATCCTAAAAATGCATCCAAACAACACAAAAAGCACATAAACACATAATACACATCGAATCAATCAATTCACATAAATTGAATTACACGTCGTTATAGAGGTTGTAAGGAATCGATCAATCCATACCTTAAAATTCAATTAAATTACCACAATGACGTATGAACTCGTTGGTGCTTCCTGGCTACTAAAACCTGTGGTAGATAATTTATTATCATCAAATTAATATTCAACTTTTTTCCAAATACAAGTTACTAATTCCAGCTTGGACCTAAGCTCGATTTTAAGGTCATAACTCAACCAAAACCTAATAAAAACACACTTATCATACATGGCTGGAAACCTAACACAAAATCTCATATTTCATTTGAACACATCAGAAATAAATTCGACCATCTCGACGCTGAAAAATGACCAAAACCAGAAACAATGATAAATAAGTTATGTGATGGATTCAGGTTGAACACTTATGAGTATAAAATTCATATCTAAATCATGATTGACTCAGCTCAATATCCGTCAATTGAAAATGAAAGACAACTCAAATATCTAAGTTTCCCTAGAAAAAACCATTTCTAGAATCTCAAAAGATAAATCCAACAATTATCAAGAATGCGCTACTACATATGCAGTTCGCGGCAGAAATCTGTAACTTAGTAGTTTCGGCAAAATGAGCATAAATATTTCAATACATAATGAATTTTAACGATTCTTATATCATTACAAATTCAACACATAGCTTTACAACTGTTATTTGAATCATAAGTCAAAAATCTTAATGAATATAGGTCATAAACTCGAATTATAGTACATATTCCACGCTACTCCAACACATAATTCCATTTTGACACATTTTGGTAGAAATATCATATCGAATCCGTTTATAATTGGAATTCAATTTTCTCAGTGGGTATAGAAAGCTAACACATAGATCTATAAGTTCTATTTGAACCACATGTCAAGAATCTTAGTGCACAATTAACACAAACCCAAAAATTAGAAGCCAAATCTATAAATTAAAATAGAAACCAACATCTTCTTCCATGAACAAAATTGAAAACCTACACTTAGGGATTACCTTCAAAAGCTTCCTATGAACTGAGATGAAGTTAGAATCCTCCTTTACACACTCTAAGGAACCATGAAAAATGGTTAGCAAGAAGATGGAAAAAGAAGCAACAGCTCGATAGAAACATGGTAGCAGTAGGAACAAGCTTTTCTACAATGATTTGGGCAAGGAGAGCTGAGGAAATACTGAACTTACTTGGGCAAACTCCAGCAACCTGCTAACTGGCAGCAAGAGGCGGAGAGAAGATTCTCACGATGGAGAAAATAATGGATACAAGGAGAAGAGCCGAGAAGCTTGAGGAGGAAATGAATTGGGCTTGGGGAAATGGGCTTCCTTCTCACATAAAACATATATACATATACATGTATCCAATTATTAGCCCAATTTCTAGAATGTGATCCGGTTCAAGTATTACAACTTCCGAGCTATAAAACTCCTATATATATTTTAATATCTTCTAAAATTCCAATATTTTCTAATGAATATTCTTAACACACAATTAAAATTAGTTGACATAATTGTTTTAATTTAGCACTTTAAAATAAATATTTGTAATTATTGCAAAATATGAATAATTAAATTCGGGTTCTCACATCGACAGTGGGTTTGACGTTTTGTCACATTTTTAATTGTAGTGTTTTCTGATAGTTAATACTTTTATTTTAAAATGTGTAAATTTCAGTGGTTATCGCATGCATGTATATTAGTGAATATTTCGAGACATAGTTTTTTTTAAAAAAAATTCTAATAGAATTATAAGCAGTAGATGTTTCAATATTATTTGCAGACAACCTACACATAGGTGAATTATATTACAACCTACGTTTCAATATAATATTTTCCCCTTTTTAGTGTTTGACAAAACTTGTAAAGTATGAACTGATCATATAAACTTGAGATAATCTTCGTTTTCATTGTAGATAAAATAACTTTTTCAATGTACAGATTAATACAAAGAATGAAATAAGTATCTGTACGGATTCGTACAAAGAATAAAGAATACATAATCTTCAAGTCATCAACCATTCAACTGAAGTCAGTTGATCTTCATACATTCTTCTTCTTTCTTTTGTCTTCTTCTGTCTCTTTAATAATTTCCCCCTTTTCTGTCATGCATATCCACTTTCCTTGTTAATGCGGATGTCTGCTGCAATATTTGATACTGCATTCATCATAATGTTCTGTAGTAGGCCAATTCTTTTAGTGACCTTTTCTTTAAAGAAGTCAAATCGCCTGCCGACTAGAGCTTGAGTCTGGAATTGCGATTCAGTCGACAATCTATCTTTCTTGATTTCTTTGGTCTGAATATAAAGAGCAGTTACACTCTTGTTAAGTTGATTATGTCTGACTATTGTAAATTCGTAATTTTAATTGAGCTTCAAGGTATGTGCAAGCTGAGTAGATTGTATTGCAGAGATATCATTCATCATACTGAATAGGTTTGACTGAAGAGTTTAAAGTTCTTCAAATAGGACACCAGTGTCTGAAATTCTAGGAGACATAGCTCCAGAAGTTTCTCGAATCTGTTCCCTTTGTTCTTGATTAAATACAAGCATCGCACAGTCAGCTGGTTCTGTTATATGTACAGCTATCTCTGCAATATCTACAGTTGTAGGGTCCTGGGTGTGGGGACCCGGACGCTAATAATATTCTTAATCATCATTAGGACAATTTAATCAATTATATTAAACAGGGTCTAAATTTTTTTTTAAAATTGCGGAACGTTATGGAATACATGCAAATATACATATCAGTATATTAAGAGTACAAATCTGGTACTATATATACAATCATTCAACTAAGGTTTAACAACTAAATGTCAAGTCCAAATCCTATCTCTAATCCAAGTCCGTAGTCTCCACTCTAATCACGATCTATCTTCATCTCCTCGACCTTGAACCTGTCCCACCTGTTGTCATGCACTCATACAAACACGACAACAGCCGGATAACTCCGGTGAGAATAAATCCCAGTATAAATAACCGAACATGCAATCATATAAACAATGTAAAAGCATGTAACAATTATCAGGAACAAATATCAAAATATGAAACATAATCAATATGAAATCGTAAATCAGACTCGTGACTCCACGACTCAAACTAGACTCAATCCTAGTCTAGGGATCCCGGTTTCCAAACGTTGGCATTCCATATCGACCAACAGTAATAGAAGAAACTCCGATTCTATCCACGTCGATATAACCAAGCATCCAGTGTCTTGACCTAACCGTCACAGACTTTGGCGTTTTCACCAATTTCCTATCCTGTGACATCGTGCAATGTGCCCGTAGCGATCCCACCACTATCAGGCACTTCTGTCACAAGATCACTCGTCTAATACTCATCTAATACGTGCTTTCTATAAATCAATAGAACAAGCATATCAATTTAAATCAATGAACATAATAATAATAAGTATGTGATTTAGGAAAAATCAAGTATATCCCACTTGAGTCGATGTCCCAATACCACATTGACTTATACCTTTCGTTTGTAGTCTCGATCTGAAGCAATATCAGTTCTGAACTCAAGACTGTCTGTGTAAATCTGAAACGACATATCGATAATCATAATATCAATGTTCTATTCTCAATTCAACACTGAATCTGATTAATCTGGATTTAAGTCAAATCAACAGCATAACGGCACAATCTCAGTATCCCCGTCAATATAAAATCAACAGACATCAATTACAAATCATAACTCTTATCCGATACAATCTGTAATTCATTCATAATCCAAATCTGTCCGATTCCAAATCAATATGATCAGAAAATCATAGCAATTACATAATCAATCTGTTTCTCAATTTGACTTCGATTCTACGATGTCTAACATGCCAAGAACATCTATATGAAGTGTATTTGATTCCAACCACATCATAATTTCAAAACCTAGCAAAACATAACACAACTTACGTCCAGTTTTAGCCTGCGTTGATAGAAATACAGTACTGAAGTCGGATTCAAACTCTGATGGGCGGATTTTTCACAAAAAGGTAAGGATTTTTCACAACTTTCCCCTGAACCTTTCTCGGTTTTCTTGTGAAGGAAATGAAGAGAATTGCAACTTATATACATCAGTTGCATGGTAAAGCTACGTGGCTCGTCCTTTCACAAAACACGTCTCGCCGCGGGTGCTCTACCCTTTGGACCGCGGGTGCGCTAAGCATACCTGATCACTACCAACATTTCAGAAAGAACGACCGTGGGTGCGGTGCCTCTACTGTAGCTACACCGCGGGTGCGGTAGATTTTATGGCGCGGGTGCGGTGACCATTCTGTATCTCTTCAGAAATTTCCTATGAACCACCGCGGGTGCACTGTCTTTTGAACCGCGGGTGCACTATCTGTGCTATCCCAACAATATATTTTGCAACTAAAATCGAATCGCGACGTCTCTTGTTCGGTCTTCGATAAATACATCAAATCATGCATTAAAAATTGTTGATTACCAGCCCACATCTCGGGCATTACATTTCTCCCCCCCAAGATATGATTTCGTCATCGAAATCTCAGGTAATCATATCAAATGCCATCGAATCAATACAATAACTCAGTCAAAGTAATAGAAACTAAAATAACAGACTCACATCATCAAAATAACTCTGGGAACTCCTGTCTCATGTCTGATTCAGTCTCCCAGGTAGCTTCCTCAGTGCCATGACGAGTCTAATGCACTTTCACGAGCGGAATTGTCTTTGTTCTGAGCTGTTTTTCTTTACGATCGATAAACCGAATCGGTTTTTCGACATAACTCAATGTCTCATCCATCTCGGTCTCGTCTAGCTGAATAATATGAGAATCATCGGGGAGATACTTCCGCAGCATAGATACATGGAAGACATCATGTACTCCTGATAATGAAGGCGGGAAGGCGAGTCGGTAGGCATGATCTCCTATCTTTTCGAGAATTTCATATGGACCAACGTATCGTGGAGACAATTTCCCTTTCTTGCCAAATCTGACAACTCCTCGGAAAGGTGAAATCTTCAGGAATACTCGATCTCCTGCCTCAAATACAAACGGTCGTCGCCGAACATTGGCATATTTGGCCTGTCGGTCCTGTGCTGCCTTCATTCTTTTCCGAATCAGCTTCACTTTCTCTGTCATATCTCTGATCATATCAGGTCCAATCTCAGGAATCTCAGAGATATCATCACAATAAAGAGGGGATCTACATTTCTTTCCGTACAACGCTTCGAATGGAGCCATCTCAATACTCGTCTGATAGCATTTGTTGTACAAAAACTCGCACAGAGTCAAGGCATCTTGCCAATTAGTGCTAAAATCAAGCACTACAGCTCTCAGCATATCTTCCAATGTCTGAATCGTCCACTCTGATTGTCCGTCAGTCTGTGGATGATATGCGTTACTCAGATGTAACTTTGTACCTAGAGCCTGCTGTAAACTCTGCCAGAAGTGCGAAGTAAACCGAGGATCACGGTCTGAAACAATCGACTTCGGCACTCCGTGCAATCTAACTACCTCTCGTACATAAATATCGGCCATCTGGTCATATCTGTATGTTATTTTGTATGAAATAAAACATGCAGATTTGGTCAATCGATCAATCACGACCCAAATCGCATCACCGCTTCTGGAGGATCTCGGTAACTGCGTCACAAAATCCATGGAAATGTGATCCATTTCCATTCAGGAATGGACAAACTCTGTAACAATCCTTCTGCTTCTTTCTCTCGGCTTTCACCTGTTGGCAATTCAGACACTTGGCTACAAATTCAGTAATATCAGAATTCATTTGTTTCCACCAATATTGTGTCTTCAAATCATTATACATTTTCCTGCCACCAGGATGAATGCTAAAATGACTGCTGTGCGCTTCTGTCAATATTCGGTGTTTCAAATCTGAAACATTTGGCACAACAATACAATTATTCATATACAAAATACCATCATGAACCTGATACTCCGATTGATGTCCAGATCTGACCATAACAATCGAATTTTGTACGTTCTGATCAACTTTCTGTGCCTATTTGATTCTCACTATCAATTCTGGTTCAGCTCGAATTGCACATAATCTCAGAGGCTGACAATCTGTTTCAAAAGCTAATCCAGACAAACAACAGTCTTCTATCAAATTCGAGACACCTATCGTCGATAAGGATAAGGAACATACCTTTCGACTCAGTGCATCAGCTGCTGCATTGGACTTTCTTGGGTAATATTTGATTTCACAATCGAAATCCTTCAATAAATCGAGCCATCTTCGTTGCCTCATATTCAGCTCGGACTGTGAAAATAGATACTTTAGGCTCTTGTGATCAGAATAGATCTCAAACTTTTCACCGTACAGATAATGTTGCCATATCTTTAAAGCAAAGACAATGGCCGCCAATTCAAGATCATAAATTGAGTAACGAGTCTCATGTGGTTTCAGCTGTCTCGAGGCATAAGCAATAACATGCCCTCCCTGCATCAGTATACAACCCAATCGTCGATGAGATGCATCACAATAAACCACAAAATCACCTGTACCGGATGGAATCGTCAAAACCGGTGCACTGGTCAGTCTTTTCTTTAATTCAAGAAAATTGGTCTCACATTCCTCATACCAACAAATGGAGCATTCTTCTGAGCCATCTGTGTAATCGGTTTGGCAATACTAAAAAAATCTTTGATGAATCGACGATAATATCCTGCCAAACCCATAAAACTGCGAATCTCGGGCACTGATGTCCGTCTCGGCCAAGAAATCACTGCCTCAACCTTACTGGGATCAACAGCTATACCGTCTCCGGATATAATATGTCCCAGAAATACCACCTGTCTCAACCAAAACTCACATTTCGACAGTTTAGCATACAATTTCTCAGCACTCAAAATTTTCAACACAGTTCTCAGATGATCAGCATGCTCAATCATATTCTTCGAATAAATAAATATGTCATCAATAAATATAATGACAAAATCGTAAAAGTATCTTTGAAAGACACGGTTCATCAACCCCATTAATACAGCCGGTGCATTCGTCAAACCAAATGGCATGACAATAAACTCATAATGTCCATACCAGGTTCTGAATGCAGTCTTCGAGATATCAGAATCCCTGACTCTCAGCTGATAGTATCCAGATCTAAGATCGATCTTGGAATATACGGATGAACCCTGCAACTGATCAAACAAATCATCAATGCGAGGCAAGGGATATTTATTCTTTACCGTTGCTTTGTTCAGTTGCCGGTAATCGATACAGAGTCTCATTGAACCATCTTTCTTTCGAACAAACAGTACTGGAGCAACCCAAGGTGACACACTCGGTCTGATATTATAAAGGCCCGAAAATTCGTGTTTGAAAAATTGCGGAAAAATTTAAAATTTTCCTTTTAAAATAATTAAGGTGCCTCATTCACAAAATAAACTGATAAATCAAGTTTAATGTTTAAAAATAGCAGCGGAAGAAATTATTACTCGCCAAAATAACAAGTTAAAGTATCCAACAACTGATAAAAATGTTTGAGCATAAAAATGGCAAGTGCTGTAAATGAGGTCCTCGGGTTCCACTGCTGCCAACCCAAGCTAGCTCACCGGTCCCCGCCCTCGGCCCCGACATCATCAGTACCTACAACAATCAAGTCTATTGAGTCTAAAGACTCAACATGCATATATCGTAAATAACAAGTAAATAAATAGTAAAATTTTGCATTGGATAAAAATATCATGTCATGAGGCATAATGTGAAAATAACTTGTCATGAGCAATTATAATACGTGCATAACTGAACTGAAAATCATAGTGAAAATGTTTGCTCCTTGGAGCCCTGTACTGAAATAGCATGTAATAATTTTCTGGTGAGATTATGGTCTACGCAAGTGGTCCCTGAACTGAACTAAACTGAGCTGACCGGTAACTGGCGACCGGGTTTAATAATGTACGTCTGATCAGACTACTGCCACATTATACTGGGTGAAACAACCGAACTGATCGGTAACTGGCGACCAGACCGGTAATTGGCGACCGGGTTTAATCATGATAGTAAAGTGACCACAAGCAATATCGAATAAATCTCAAAATGAATATTTTTGCACGTAATATAATTAACCAACATAATTAAATATGAACAATTTCGATCTTCTTGCATTAAAATCATGTACTTGCGATATTTAAAAATACCTATATGGCTTGATTGAAGAGTGAAAGAAGATATAAACATGCCTTGGTTTTTTTTGACAGAAAACAAACGAAATAACGACGCGGCGCGGCGGAGACGGAGTGCTCTTCACTTTCTCACTTTTTCTCTCTTAAATCCTTTAAACCAAGCATGCACCATAATTATTATAATAGCGTAAATATCGTAATTGTGATGCATGAACATTTAAAAATATCATGATTTGTGCTCAAGGCGCTGCTAGGACCAAAATCTCACTCCGGGTGCAAAATGACCATTTTGCCCCTAGAAACCCAATTATTATCGTTTCAACCCTGGACCTCTAAAATTGACCCGAAACATACCAAACTCCTTAAAATGTCCCAAAAACATAATTATAAACATTCCTAGATGTAAACTCGAGCCCATAACACAACTTAACCAATTTGTTTTAAAAACTTGAACCGGGGTCCAGGTTTTAACCCGAATCGACTCGAAACTGAACCAAATTCTTCCCAACTTTCCACCATGTCTTAAAAACACTTAATAGACCCTAGACAAATGTCAATAAGCTGCTAATCCACGGCTGAAATTTCCAGAACCTAACTTCGTCTCTCGGTCCTATCTCATTATGCCACCTCACATGCACATATCACTCAAAAGCTCTCGCCTCAAGCTCCCCCGTCGCTCAGGCCACATACCAGCCTGCCAAGGACCTAGGCTAGACCCCGAAGAACCTACCAGACCCATAAAGCCAGCCCCATGCAGCCAGCATGAAAGAAACGAGCGCTAGAGCCCGAATCATCACACCCGAGACTCTCCTCCAAAGTGTGCAGAGGCCCTTCAGCGCTTCCAGCGATGGTTGGCCTCTTCAGGGCCGTGACTCAGACCCAAGAGGGTCTGGTCCAAACCCTGGTTCAGCCATCGCATCACCCTTCCCACCTCTTGACCGAAACACGGCCCTCACTCATGAACCACCATGAACGGCCCTCGATCTCTCACCCTACATTACACATGAATGATTTCAATCCACAAATCACATCTTGCCACTAATGACTGCCACATACCCGCCCTAACCCTGCAGTCCCTTGCACATAGGATCAATGAAACGTGAGTTGACAAAAAATAATCACATGGCATGAACAAACACCAATAATCCTTCATGTTCTAAATAGGATCGGAAAAACACACTCCAAGACCCACGTATCAGTCATATATGACATGTGTGATGCACAAATAATGGAGTTGGGCATGCCTTATGATGCGTGGATGCTCAAGAATGAAGTGAGGGAGCCGAAAGAAATTTCTCTTGAAATCACAAGCCAAAGCGTGGCCTTCAGTCGGTGCTCTTTTCTGAAATCGAGGCACTGAATTCAAAAAGGGGGTGGGGGCTGATAATGGAGTGATTAGGGTTAGTTTAGGGGCTTAATTTATAATATGAGATAGTTAACCATAATCCAATGGGCCTAAACTTGATAATTAAAGGTTTAAAATGATTTCAAGCCCAAGTAGCTTAAAAATAGGCCCATTAAATCCAATCACACTGCTGAAAATATTAGCCGAACCATTAAAAAAAATCCCCCGATTCGATAAAAGTTGCGTACCGATAAAAATTAAAATCATGCGAGTAAAAATACCCATAAATTCTCATTTTTGAAAATTACCCTTAAAAACGCTTTAAATTAATTTATAAAAAAATAAATCGTATAATAAAATAATTTTCCTGAACATTCTCCGTTCTCCAATCCTCGTTCGAGCGTAAAATGCACTTAGAAAACCCTACTGCATGAATTTCTAAAATGTATGGAATAAATTCTACCATACATGAATTATGCATAAAAATAATTAAACACGAATTAATAAAATAAACATGCATTTTATGCTTTAAAAAAATTTAATAAAATACCAAAGAAATTTAATAATTTGCATGCATGTGGTTCACGTGGACTTTCTGATTTTGCAGGACGTTACAATCTCTCCCCCTTAAATTGAATTTCGTCCCGAAATTCGCTTATCCTTGATAATCACAAAGTTTAAACTTAGTTCTATTATCCCAATGGTCACGCTTTCGCGGCGCTACTCTGATAAAATAATAAATCTTAAGATGTCCTTATCTCTTCCTCGGTCTTGATTAACTCTACCTTCTAATCCTCGTTTGCGAATCGTAACTTAAAACAACTTATGGTGACTTAGTTCTATTCTACTATGAACTCGAATTTTACTTATCTCGCAATTCCTCATAATAGAGATGAATGTCCAAACTTATCGCACCTTACTTTTCTTAAATTATACCCTTAATATTCATCGAACTATTACATTAGCATTTATGGGGTTCAACTTAAAAAACCTTAGCACCAAAAGTTACTGATCGACTTCTATCCTCGGTAAAACAATTAAATGTTAAACCTTATCTCAACCTCATAATAAGATTAGCCCAAGATCCTTGAATCGTATCTTTATCTTATGGCACAAAACTTACATAACTTAATTATTTACAAGTACATCCCAAATATTAAATTGTCGCAATTCTTAAATTTCGAGTAGTGATAATTCATAAAACCCATTTATACAATATCAAACTTCTACCTATATTTTAAAGCCTTTCAAGTCCCAATTACATGCTTAAACCATTTTTCCCAATTACAATATAGTTGAGGCCTAAGACCCTTGAACTTTCCTCATTGAAACGAATGTCGCATTCTTACGTATCCTCAATGCTTAATACATGCTAGCGTATAAAACTTATTAAGTCATCCCATGGTAGCCTTAGAATAATTTTAATAAATCAACTTCAGTTATAACCCGTAGAGTTCTAGAATCCCCATATCAAGGTTTTCGATTTCTTACTCGATAAAAATCTTAACATTCGACCATTGGTAACTTATGTTGAACACAACTAATAATTCCCTTTTGTTTTTATTTCACCCAAAATTGTCGTATGAACGCATATCCCCTAAATTTGAAATTCAAACTTACGCAACCCAAATAGTGTTGGATAACATAATTCCAACACACATATTCACTTATTCTCAAGTTTCTTCATGACATTATAACCCAAATATCTAAATATTCTATATCTCCTTCGAGCCTAAATAACCGAAAATTCCTATCATTTGAACCGTTCAATTCTCACTTACTACTAAATAGGTTCTCAAATTTCTTAAAATTGTAAAATTAATTCTTACTTTCCTCGAATATCATCCAACTTTTCCCTAAATCTCGAAATTCCACAATTATCCATTAGTCCTCAGTATTCCCAATTTCATTTTATAGATTTCCCGCATCATAAGGTTCAATAGCCTTAAGTTTATTAAATCCAAAATTAATTCCCATAACACGTCTTACATTTCTATAAATACTTAAAATTCAAATTCCTCAAAATTTGGCCCTACAACTCTTCGAAATTTGCATCATTGTCCCCATAAAATTTTCCATCTTTACCTCATTAAAATTTTAGATTCTCGAACTCGAAATTTAATCCCAAAATTTGTTAAATTCGAAAATAGTCCCTTAGAATTTTATTTTTTGAACTTAGGTCCTCAAATCATTGGTTATTATAATTAGGTCTTTAAAATTCTCAATTCCTGCAATTCAATCCTTAAATCCAACTATGTAGAGCATGCATCCTAAGTAAATTCTCATAATTAATCTTACATTTCCATAGATACTTAAAATCCTCAAATTGTACATTTATAATCCTAAAGATTGTCGTAGTCTTCGAATCGCTATTGCTTATATGAAATCCTCAAAAATTTACTCGACTAGCAACCAAGAACCATTAATAATTTCTAAGAAATTCAACAAGTCTCAAAAGCATTTATAATTTTTAAGATTAACTTATAACCCATAAGGAGGACATCAACACTACTGACCTAAAAATTAATATAGTCAAATCATTTTCAACCTCTCCTAAAGCCTAATATTTGAATTCTTAGACATGTCCAATTCCAAACGTACCCAACATGCATAATTCCATAATTTATTATTATTATTATTATTATTATTTTTTAAATAAACACTGAACAATTAAAATCTGAACGTAAAAACTTTTCATGAAAACATGCTGTTAAAATAATTCATATTTTAAATAAAATGCATAAATGTAAAACTTACAGACCGAAGACGTGACTTTGTGAGCTTCTCGAGGTCAGTAGTAGTACAATCCTTTACAGAACCATTGCTCTGATACCAGCTGTAGAGGCCTATAAATCCGTGTTTGAAAAATTGCGGAAAAATTTAAAGTTTTCTTTTTAAAATAATTAAGGTGCCTCATTCACAAAATAAACTGATAAATCAAGTTTAATGTTTAAAAATAGCAGCGGAAGAAATTATTACTCGCCAAAATAACAAGTTAAAGTATCCAACAACTGATAAAAATGTTTGAGCATAAAAATGGCAAGTGCTGTAAATGAGGTCCTTGGGTTCCACTACTGCCGACCCAAGCTAGCTCACTGGTCCCCGCCCTCGGCCCCGACATCATCAGTACCTACAACAATCAAGTCTAGTGAGTCTAAAGACTCAACAAACATATATAGTAAATAACAAGTAAATAAATAGTAAAATTTTGCATGAGATAAAAATATCATGTCATTAGGCATAATGTGAAAATAACTTGTCATGAGCAATTATAATACGTGCACAACTGAACTGAAAATCATAGTGAAAATGTTTGCTTCTTGGAGCCCTGTGCTGAAATAGCATGTAATAATTTTCTGGTGAGATTATGGTCTACGCAAGTGGTCCCTGAACTGAGCTGAACTGAGCTGACCGGTAACTGGCGACCGGGTTTAATAATGTACGTCTGATCAGACTACTGCCATATTATACTGGGTGAAACAATTGAACTGACCGATAACTGGCGACCGAACCTGTAACTGGCGACCGGGTTTAATCATGATAGTAAAGTGACCACAAGCAATAACGCATAAATCTCAAAATGAATATTTTTGCACGTAATATAATTAACCAACATAATTAAATATGAACAATTTCGATCTTCTTGCATTAAAATCATGTACTTGCGATATTTAAAAATACCTATATGGCTTGATTGAAGAGTGAAAGAAGATATAAACATGCCTTGGTTTTTTTTGACAGAAAACAAACGAAATAACGACGCGCCTCGGTGGAGACGGAGTGCTCTTCACTTTCTCACTTTTTCTCTCTTAAATCCTTTAAACCAAGCATGCACCATAATTATTATAATAGCGTAAAAATCGTAAACGTGATGCATGAAAATTTAAAAATATCATGATTTGTGCTCAGGGCGCTGCTAGGACCAAAATCTCACCCCGAGTGCAAAATGACTATTTTGCCCCTGGAAACCCGAATATTATCGTTTCAACCCTGGACCTCTAAAATTGACCCGAAACTTACCAAACTCCTTAAAATGTCCCAAAAACATAATTATAAGCATTCCTAGACGTAAACTCGAGCCCATAACACAACTTAACCAATTTGTTTTAAAAACTTGGACCGGGGTCCCGGTTTTAACCCGAATCGACTCGAAACTTAACCAATTTCTTCCCAACTTTTCACCATGTCTTAAAAACACTTAATAGACCCTAGAAAAATGTCAATAAGCTGCTAATCCACGGATGAAATTTCCAGAACCTAACTTCATCTCTCGGTCCTATCTCATTATGCCACCTCACATGCACATATACCTCAAAAGCTCTCGCCTCAAGCTCCCCCGTCGCTCCAGCCACATACCAGCCTACCAAGGACCTAGGCTAGACCCCGAAGAACCTACCCGACCCATAAAACCAGCCCCATGCAGCCAGCATGAGAGAAACGAGCGCTAGAGCCCGAATCATCACACCCGAGATTCTCCTCCAAAGTGTGCAGCGGCCCTTCAGCGATTCCAGCGATGGTTGGCCTCTTCAGGGCCGTGACTCAGACCCAAGAGGGTCTGGTCCAAACCCTGGTTCAGCCATCGCATCACCCTTCCCACCTCTTGACCGAAACACGGCCCTCACTCATGAACCACCATGAATGGCCCTCGATCTCTCACCCTACATTACACATGAATGATTTCAATCCACAAATCACATCTTGCCACTAATGACTGCCACATACCTGCCCTAACCCTGCAGTCCCTTGCACATAGGATCAATGAAACGTGAGTTGACACAAAATAATCACATGGCATGAACAAACACCAATAATCCTTCATGTTCTAAATAGGATCGGAAAAACACACTCCAAGACCCACGTACCAATGATATATGACATGTGTGATGCACAAATAATGGAGTAGGGCGTGTCTTATGATGCGTGGATGCTCAAGAATGAAAAGAGGGAGCCGAAAGAATTTTCTCTTGAAATCACAAGCCAAAGCGTGGCCTTCAGTCGGTGCTCTTTTCTGAAATTGAGGCACTGAATTCAGAATGGGGGGGGGGGGGGGGGGGGGGGATTAGGGTTAGGTTAGGGGCTTAATTTATAATATTAGATAGTTAACCATAATCCAATGGGCCTAAACTGGATAATTAAAGGTTTAAAATGATTTCAAGCCCAACTAGCTTAAAAGTAGGCCCATTAAATCCAATCACACTCCTGAAAATATTTTGAAAATATTAGCCGAACCATTAAAAAAAATCCCCGATTCGATAAAAGTTGCGTACCGATAAAAATTAAAATCATGCGAGTAAAAATACCCAGAAATTCCCATTTTTGAAAATTACCCTTAAAAACGCTTTAAATTAATTTATAAAAAAATAATTCGTATAATAAAATAATTTTCCTGAACATTCACCGTTCTCCAATCCTCGTTCGAGCGTAAAATTCACTTAGAAAACCCTACTGCATGAATTTCTAAAATGTATGGAATAAATTATAACATACATGAATTATGCATAAAAATAATTAAACACGAATTAATAAAATAAACATGCATTTTATGCTTTAAAAGAATTTAATAAAATACTAAAGAAATTTAATAATTTGCATGCATGTGGTTCACGTGGACTTTTCGATTTTCGGGGCGTTACAGATATACCCCTTGGCCAGTAGATCTTCCAACTGTTCTTTCGACTCTTTCAACTCAATCGGTGCCATTCTGTATAGAGCCCTCAAAATCGGAATTGTACCGGGCATCAACTCAATGCTGAAGTCTATCTCTCGAATCGGAGGCAAACCAGGAATCTCATCTGGAAAGACATCAGCAAACTCACACACCACTGTCAAATCCGCCAATGATGGACTCGATTTAAGTAAATCAACTGAATAGACAAGGAATCCTTTCGCTCCTTTCTGTAACAATCGAGTCATAAGCAATACAGATATCAAAGGAATTCTAGATCGAGAATCGTTACCATAGAATTTCCACTCATCAGCCATCTCAGGTCTGAATCTCGCAATCTTGTGGAAACAATCGACAATAGCTCTGTACTTGGTCAACATATCGATACCGATAATACAGTCAAAATAAGACTACCCAAGCACAATACAATCTAAATCAATTTCATGCCCATCATACTGCAGTATACAATGTTTAACAGACTTCACTGATATCAAACATGTCCTCAACGGAGAAGAGATAGACACTGCAACAACATCATCAGGTGCATCATGTGCCTGCTCCTCAGTCAAAGCGAACACTCTAGCCTGCTGTCTCGGAGGCTAGCTCACTGTCTGGCTTCTTCCTGGCCTCTGCTCTGGCTGAGTAGACGGTGCTGGCTGGAAAGAATGAACAGCAGATGGTCGTCTCCCTGTCTGAGCCACTGATCCAGATGACTTTGCACCCTGTGATCTCTGAGTAACTTTTTGAGGACAAACTCTAGCAAAATGTCCCTGCTGCCTACAAATACGGCAACTGCCGAACACTCCTTGGCACTGCTCAGTGGAATGCTTCCCTCCACAGGTGCTGCAATAGGGTCCTATATAACTCTGGCCCTGACCAGTCTGTCTCAAGCCACTAGAACTGGAAGAACTGCCGCCAGACTTCTTGAACTGCTTTCCCTTAGCTTTCAGGAAATCTTTCTTTCCACTCTCACTGCCACGCTCAAATCTGGGAGATGGTGGAGGCATCTGTGGTCTCGGTGCTGAAGGCACAAACGAAGCTCCTCTCTGTCTTATCAGACCGGCTTCGGCTCCCTTGGCTCGGTTCAGGGCATCAGTAAAATTATTCGGTCGCCATGTGTTCACCAATGTAAAAATCTCAGGATTCAAACCATTGATGAACTGATCAGCAATAGCTTCTTCATTCTCGGCCAAGTGTGGAGCAAATCGCAACAAAGTAGAAAACTTAGTCACATATTCCTCATTATTCAGTTGGCCCTGTCTCAAGTTTGCAAACTCCGCTCCCTTATCCTTCCTGTACGACACTGGAAAGAACTTCTGATAGAATTCAGTTCTAAAGACATTCCAGGTAATAGTCGTACCTCGATCTTCCAATGCCCGTTTTGTTGTAATCCACCAATTCTTTGCAACATCATGCAACTGTTGCCCTATCAGTTTCACTCTCCTCTCATCAGTATAGTCCAAGGACTCAAACAGCATCTCAATATCGTCTAGCCAACTCTCGGAATCCACTGAATTCTCAGTACCCTTCAGATTGGTGGATGGAACGACTGAAACCTTTTCAATAATGTCTCCATAGGAGTGGCTGTCATGTCCATTGGAGGATTCAAAGTACTACCCTGTTCTGGTAATCTTCTCGGAGGCATGTCTGATAATCAAAAGGATTAGTGACCCCAAACAAGAATTCTATTTCAGTCCTCCTCCGATCATCTTACTGCTGATCCATAATCGGTGCTGATTCATTCTCAATAAAACATATTACCATATCAAATCAGATAAGCAAGTAACATGTATTAAAGCAGTAAGACATGCTAGCATTGAAAAGCAGGAAAGAACACACATTCTACCCCGCTCACTAGCTCCTATCTCCATCTAAAGGACCTACTGCTCTGATACCACCTGTTGTGGGGACCTGGACGCTAATCATATTCTTAATCATCATTAGGACAATTTAATCAATTATAATAAACATGGTCTAAATTTTTTTTTTTAAATTGGGAAACGTAATGGAATACATGCAAATATACATATCAATATATTAACAATACAAATCTGGTATATATATACAATCATTCAACTAAGGTTTAACAACTAAATGTCAAGTGTCCAAATCCTATCTCTAATCCAAGTCCGTAGTCTCCACTCTAATCACGATCTATCTTTATCTCCTCGACCATGAACCTATCTCACCTGTTGTCATGCACACATACAAACACGACAACAGCCGGATAACTCCGGTGAGAATAAATCCCAGTATAAATCAACGAACATGCAATTATATAAACAATGTAAAAGCATGTAACAATTATCAGTAACAAATATCAAAATCTGAAACATAATCAACATGAAATCGTAAATCAGACTCGTGACTCCACGGCTCAGACTAGACTCAATCCTAGTCTAGGGATCCCGGTTTCCAGACGTTGGCATTCCATATCGACCAATAGTAATAGAAGAAACTCCAATTCTATCCACGTCGATATAACCAAGCATCCAGTGTCTTGACCTAACCGTCACAGACTTTGGAGTTTTCACCAATTTCCTATCCTGTGACATCGTGCAATGTGCCCGTAGCGATCCCATCACTATCAGGCACTTCTGTCACAAGATCACTCGTCTAATACTCATCTAATACGTGCTTTCTATAAATCAATAGAACAAGCATATCAATTTAAATCATTGAACATAATAATAATAAGTATGTGATTTAGAGAAACTCAAGTATATCGCACTTGAGTCGATGTCCCAATACCACATTGACTTATATCTTTTGTTTGTAGTCTCGATCTGAAGCAATATCAGTTCTGAACTCAAGACTGTCTCTGTAAATCTGAAACGACATATCGAGAATCATAATATCAATGTTCTATTCTCAATTCAACACAGAATCTGATTAATCTGGATTTAAGTCAAATCAACAGCATAACGGCACAATCTCAGTATCCCCGTCAATATCAAATCAACAGACATCAATTACAAATCATAACTCATATCCGATACAATCTGTAATTCATTCATAATCAAAATCTGTCCGATTCCAAATCAATATGATCAGAAAGTCATAGCAATTCCATAATCAATCTGTTTCTCAATCTGACTTCGATTCTACGATGTCTAACATGCCAAGAACATCATATATGAAGTGTATTTGATTCCAACAACATCATAATTTCAAAACCTATCATAACATAACACAACTTACGTCCAGTTGTAGCCTGCGTTGATAAGAACACAGTACTGAAGTGGGATTCAAACTCTGATGGGCGGATTTTTCACAAAAAGCGTAAGGATTTTTCACAACTTTCCCCTGAACCTTTCTCGGTTTTCTTGCGAAGGAAATGAAGAGAATTGCAACTTATATACATCAGTTGCATGGTAAAGCTACGTGGCTCGTCCTTTCACAAAACAAGTCTCGCCGCAGGTGCGCTACCCTTTGGACTGCGGGTGCGCTGAGCATACTGGATCACTACCAACATTTCAGAAAGAACGACCGCGGGTGCGGTGCTTTTTGTACCGCGGGTGCGGTGCCTCTACTGTAGCAACACCGCGGGTGCGGTAGATTTTATGGCGCGGGTGCGGTGACCGTTCTGTATCTCTTCAGAAATTTCCTATGAACCACCGCGGGTGCACTGTATTTTGAACCGCGGGTGCACTGTCTGTGCTGTCCCAACAATATATTTTGCAACTAAAATCGAATCGCAACATCTCTTGTTCTGTCTTCGATAAATACATCAAATCATGCATTAATAATTGTTGATTACCAGCTCACATCTCGGGCATTACACTTGGGAGGAGACGAAACAAATGGAAGAGCAGAAGTAAGAGAAGGTACTTCAGTTGGTGCGACAACTGCTTCTTCAGTTGGAGCGACAACTGCTTCTTCAGCTGCTTCAACAACTGGTTCTTCAGCTGGTTGAGAGACTGTCTGTACTGTTGTAGAACCCGTAAATCAGTCTACGTATAAGCCATGCATAATTCTAGATTTTTAAATTTAATTGACTTCATTGCATGATTATTTTAAATGCATTTCTTTGAAGTTAATTATTTATTATTTCAGTTCAGTAGTTTGATTTTTAGCATTTCAGTTATTTCAGTGAGGCCGGACTGGAGTTGGAGTTTTGAGATAGAATTTAAGATCCAGAAAATATTTCCAGAAGTTAATTTAGCTAGCAAGTAAGTTCATTTAAGTTAGAAAGGGAGGTTTGAGGATTTAATTTAATTATTTGAAGTGATTAAGAAATAAGCTCATTTGAGTTGCATAATTAAGGGGTTAGCTCACCAAATTAATTAAAGGATTTGTAAGGCTTTCAAGGATTATTAGTTGACTAGATAACCAACACTTCCCACTCATTTTATTAGCATAATTTCGGCCCCATAGTTGCTAGGCAACTCAATTGCCAACTCATCAACCTTTTGACCATTTCTTTGCATGTAAGTTGTAGGATAATTCTAGGATTTTTGGGAGCACAATTTAATTAATTAATGGACATATCCTAGACTAAAAAACAAGCTAATAATCGGCCACACCCCTAGAAGAACAAACTAGGACTTGCCAACTCACCTTTGACCCATTCTTGGTTGATTAGCATGCTAATTCTTTTAGCTATTTTTCTACCTTAATTAATTAATACTAGACCACTATCCTAACCCTTGTTTGGCATGATAAAATCGGCCACTACATTCTAGAATCACCCAAGAGATCATTTGATAGCAATTCAAAATTCAAAATTCAAATGCATGAAGACTTGGTCTTGATATGATCCTTATATCTTGCACCATCCTCCTCACCCCTCATAACCACTCCATCACACTCCCTCCCCACCGAAATCAGACCCCTTTTCAGTAGAAAAAAACATGAATAATAGCTAGGGAGAAAGGGAGAAAAATCGAGAACTAGAAAGAACAAGAGAAGCGCTCCACCTCCTCCGTGCCGCGTCGTCGTCGTTTCGTTCGTTTTCTTTCGAAACGATAACCAGGCATGTCTAGATTTCTTTCAAACGTCAATCAAGTCATATTATCAATTATTTTTCAGTACATGATCATGTTTATTCAAGCAAAAACCGAGATACATGTCAAGACATTTTGAAACAACACATGCAGAATTTTTGATATTCCTTGGCAAGCTTCACGGTTTCTTTTGGTTTGTGAGTTTCAGGTGATTGGTTCGACTCCAAGCTCCAAAGGCGACTTATATACATGTAATAGGAGGCATTAGGACCACATTTGTCCATCGGTTTCAGCCCATGCTCGCTGGAAAGCAAGAAATGACAGCAACACCATTTGTGTCCCTTTTTGAGTTCGAAATTTCAGTTTTTATGTCAAGGGGTTGGATCTGATCTTGGCTGCCCTAAGGGCTCTTAGCCATGGTTGGATCACTCCCCTAGCATGTCTAAGACGTGACTAAGTCGCCCTTTTGGTGGCTTGGTCCATGGCTCATCGGTTTTTAAATAATCAACAAGAACAGCCCCTTTCCCCATTCGGCCCCTTCCATTTTTCAGCATATGGTTTCGTTTCTTTTGTTGCTTGGTATGGATCTTGGTTGGCCTATGGCCCTTAGCCACGGTTCATATCATGCTCCTAGATGTCTAGATCGTGCCATGGTAAATCAAATGGCCACTGGAATGACGCAAGACATCGATCTAAGCAAAACACTACACACGCATGCACGTTGGTTCTCGGTTGGAGTTTCGGTTAAGTTATGGTGTGATGCGGATTGTGGCTGGTCTAGGGCCCTTAGACATGGTTCAAATCATTCCTTGGGATGTTGGTAAGAGTCTCTGGTTGTTGGTTCACGCCCCAATGGCCGCTAGTCTCGAAAACAACACAAGTTACACGGGTGTGCAGCTGCTGGAAATTTACAGCAAGTTGCTGTGTTGTTTAGAAGGCTCGTTTGAGTTCTTGGTTGGCTTTTAGGCCATGGCCTTGGACTGGACAGTGCCTCATTGAGTTGGGAAGGTCATGTTTTTGACCGTTCGTGATTCGGATCATTTTTGAGGTCGTACGAGAATTTACGGTGCAATGTGCCAAATTGACTCTCGAAAGAGCGTTTCGTGTTTTGGCCTCCATTCCACCTAGATTTCGACCCTATCATTTTAGGAGCATTATTTTACAATTTTTCAGCGTATTTTAATCATGACTATACGTCGGTTCGGTGTCGGTTCGGGTTGGCTCGGAGTCATGATTAAATGCGAAGTCATTTGGCGTCATAATCGCATCTTTTGAACTAAATTGCATAGTTGGTCAAGTTTAAGCTATTGCATATTTTTCATGGCACAGTTAGGTTGCAGCGAGCCTGGGGACGTTCCAATCCAATCCGGGTGGTAAAATTACAGGATTTTTTACGTCAGTTAATAATATTACGTGCATGAAAACAGAAAATGATTATTTTTGAGATTTATGCGATATGGCTTGTGGTTCATTCACTATGTGGGAGTGTTATTTTATACGGTCGCCAGTGACCGATCAGTTCAGTATGGTACCACCCGATCGCCAGTGACCGGCCAGCTCAGTTCAGTTTCAGCCTCCCCGGTAGCCAGTTACCGATCAGTTCAGCTTAGTGCAGTGGCCACAGGCGTAAAACATAATCTCAACAGAAAATTTTACCAGTTATTTAAGTACAGGCTCTAAGGATCAATCATTTTTACTGTGATTATCAGTTCAGTTATGCACGTATTATAATTGCTCAGTACAGATTATTTTCAGCATGCCTCAGGACAGGATATGTTATCACATACATATTTTAATTCAGATTTTTACTCGTTACCTGCGATATATGCATGCTGAGTGTTTAGGCTCACTAGACTTGATTGTTGTAGGTACTGATGAGGCCAGGGCCGAGGGCGGGGACCAGTGAGCCATCTTGGGTCGGCAGTAGTGGCACGCGAGAACCTCAGAGCAGCAGTTGTTATTTTATTCCGCAGACATTTTATCAGTCGTTGGATATTTTTAAATTGTGATTTTTGTCAAACTTTATTTTCTTCCGCTGAAATATTTTGAAATATTGAACTTGTTTCACCAGTGATTTTATGAATGAGGCCACTTAAGTTCTTTTAAAAAGAAAATTTTTAATTCTACGCAAATTTTCAAGCAAGAAGTTCTAGGGCCTTTACAATTGGTATCAGAGCGGTGGTTCTGTATAGGGTTTCACTACTACTGACCGCGAGAAGCTCACGAAGCCACGTCTTCGGTCTGTAAGTTTTTCAGTTCAGCATTTTGTTCAGCATTTTAGTTAAAGCATGAATTATTTTGTCAGCATGCTTCCAGATTTTCAGTACTTCAGTGTTCATTTAAAATAAACTATGGAATTATGCATGTTAGTTACGTATGGGTTATGTTGGAACAATATGCCCCCTAGACGCATTTTAGAGCGCAACAGAGAGGAGGAGCCTCGCCGAGAGGACAGGGAGGAGCGTAGACCGGAGGGAGACCTACCACCTCCTCCACCACCCCCACCGGACATGAGTGCCCAGATGTTAGCTGGGATGGCACAGTTCTTCGCACAGTTTGCGGGGAACAATGCCGCAGCAAGGCCGACAGGGCCCGAGGCTGTTTATGAGCGATTCATGAAGATGCGCCCGAAGAAATTCTCTGGGACATCTGACCCCATGGTTGCCGAAGGATGGATCAAATCCCTCGAGGTCATCTTTGAGTTTATGGAGCTGGGGGACGCAGACCGAGTCCGATGTGCCACCTACCTGTTCACTGGAGACGCCCGCTTATGGTGGGAAGGAGCTTCGGTAGCCTTGACTTTGGCTACACTTTAATGGACCCGCTTTACGGAAGTTTTCTACTCCAAGTATTTTGCTGAGGAGGTTCGCACCAGGCTGACCACCGAGTTCATGAGTTTGAGACATGGGGATATGACGGTTACGGAGTTTATCTGTAAGTTCGAGAGGGGCTGTCACTTTGTGCTTCTGATCGCGATGGATGCTAGAGCCAAGCTGATGCACTTCCTGGTGGGTTTACGGCCGATCTTGCGCCGGGATGTTAGGGTATCTGACCCTGCTACTTATGAGATTGCCGTCTCCAAGGCCTTAGCCGCAGAGCAGGATCTGCGGGATATCGAGAGGGATCGCCAGGGCAAGCGCCCAGTCCAGGCACCGCACCGCCCTCCTCCTCATCAGCATCAGCAGCAGAATAATAGGCCTTTTCATGGATCGCCCAGGAACCGAGGCCAGCAGCAGCGGGGACGCCCAGCCCCGAGGACCACAGTGCAGCAGTTGTTATTTTATTCCGCAAACATTTTTATCAGTCGTTGGATTATTTTTAAATTGTGAATTTTGGAAAACTTTATTTTCTTCCGCTGCGATATTTTAAATATAGAAATTGATTCACCAGTGATTCTATGAATGAGGCCGTTTAAGTTCTTTTAAAAAGAAAATTTTTAATTTACCGCAAATTTTCAAGCAAGAAGTTTTAGGGCCTCTGCAATTGGTATCAGAGCCGACCTCTCTTAGTATGGTGTGGTTCGGGGACGAACCAAGCGGAAGCTGGTGGGCATGTGAGGCCCGGGGCCGAAGAGGGCGGGGGGTGATCGCCGGTGCCATCAGTTGCACGGACAATGAGCGGCTCCTGACATGCTTCTAGGTGGAGGGAACATGAATGAACCGACCCACACGGGAATGAGAGAGATTCCGAGACTGTTCAATGTAATGGACTGTACATATGAAGAGGGCTTAAAAGATTTGATTTGTACTACTTATATCACGAAGGTGCATCTTCTTTTCGGTAGCTCATCACATAAGAACTCCAAAGTTAAGCGTGATTGACTTGGGGCAATTTTGGGATGGGTGACCTCCTGGGAAGTTTTCTAGGGTGCGTGTGAGTGAGGACATAAGTACGCTGGAAAGACAAGTCTTGATACAGTGAGGACAGTCGTCAAATCTGGGGCGTTACAACTGTAGTGCCCAAAATCACTACACGTAAAACCCATGGATTTATTTAATTGTTAAAGCATTTATTTAAATTTAAAATGATTTTTTTTATGCATGATTTATTTAATTTGCATTATTTTAATATTTATGTGATACACGTTAAAATGTTTTCTTGAGTTTCATGTTTCAGGCGATGATCCGATGCGGGATCGAGGAGAAGAGGCCGGGGACGATTTTTGGTAATTTTAAAACGTGGTAATTTATTTTAAGTTAGGATTGAGCCAATTTTTTTTAAATGATTTATAAGTTTTTAGCATTTTTAAAGTTTAATTGAATTATTTAGAAATTTTAAGATTTTAAAACTTTTAAAGATTTAGTACATGCGCATTTTTATTTTTAATTAATAGACTTTTAGTCAAGTTAGTGGTTGATTAACATTTAATTAGTTGTTAAATTTTAATCTAAGCAATATTCGAATCCCTTAATTTAGTGAAACACACACACACACACCGAGTACACACACATTTTACCACACACACAAACACTCTATTTTCGGATTTACTTATTTTTGAGAGAGAAAACCTTAGGGTTCTTGAGAGAAAACAGCAGCCGCCCCATTCCCTTCAGCATTCAAGAAAATTCTCATGAGTTTTATTGCAATATTTTAGTGTCACAATCGTCCCGGATCAAGTCTCGCTCCGTCTCTGCTTCTGTATCGCCGTATCGTGAGTTTTTCATATCAAAAAGGCATGTATAATCTGTCGTTTCTGCCTCGATCTCGTTATACTACATTTTGTGATGTTGATTATGTATGAAATCATGTGTATGTTATGTGGAAGTTTGAGCATAAACTTGTCGAATCGACTTTTGAACGTTTTAAGATCTGAAATTTTGTTTTTCACTGTATTTTGAATTTTTGCGATTTTTCGGTTGCGATTTTGAGAACAATTTCAACACAAAAATAGTAGAACTTTTTGATACCTTCGATTTGATATAAAATTCGTAATATTTTGATAAAAATTGAGTGAGTTATGGTGTTTTTTGTGGGACTGCTCAAACTGCGTTTTCTGGAAAAATTTGTATTGATGTATTCTTGAAGTTTTTGAGTTGCAGGCTTCGTTGGGAATCGTTGGTGGATCGCCGCTGCGTTTGAATATTGTGAGAATGACATTGGGATGAATTTTGGTGCTTCTTGTGTCGATAGGCACTTGGTTGCATTAGAAGTCGTAGGAAGTATTTTGGTGTCAAAAATCATGTGTACGAATTATGTTGTGTAGTTGTTGTGCGTCGTTGTTTTGGGGACATCTGTTTGAGTTGAATTCATGTCATAGCGTCCTAAGAGGAGTCTCGTTACATCGGTTCGAGTCGTTTAAGCGTTACTTTTAAAATTGCATCAAAATGTGTTATTTTGGGTTGGTTGTGCGTAGGATTAGCGCCGCAGTGCTCGCCAGGGAGCGCCGCAGCGCCCGTTCTGCGCAACCCAGGCGCCGCGCGCTGCCCTTGTGGCGCCGCAGCGGTTGGCCTTCGTCCTTGCTAGCGCCTAGGAAGCACCGAAGCGCAGCACTGTCCAGCGCCTAGGCGCTCGTCCATGACTTTTTAAATCACTATTTTAGGCTCATGTCTTCTATGTTTTTGGAAATGTTCTCACGTCATTTTAGGATTTGTTTTGGGGGTTGATGTCATGGTTTAGTACAACGATTAAAGGAGGTCAAATCCCGAGCGATATAGAACGTCATAAGAAAATTTCCATTTTGGGTGGTGAGCACGATCATTATGTCTAAGTATGGAAATTAAGTGCTTTAACTCTTGGAGTATGTTGCAGCAGCGGCCCCAAACAAGATCCAACGAAACCCTCAACGCCAAGTAAGTATGTTCGACGTGCAAAGAAAATATTTCAAGTTTTTGATGTATGCTAAATGTCTTGTGACCAATTTATGTATGGGATTGGAAAGCGGTAAAGCATGACCAGGGACCAATCCACCCCGTTAAATCATGAACGAGTTTAGATCAGGATTGGAAAGCGTTAAAGCATGAATGGGAACCAATCCACCCGTTAAAGCTTGAACGGGGATCTCATGTATGTGACAGTGGATTCGTCCCTGTCAGCCCAGTACTGTGGTTTAGTCTGATCAGGCGATTTATGTTATGGGTCACTTGCTTTGAAACATGCCTCTACACAAAAATGATGAAGTTATGTATGTTCAAGTATGCAAGCATGTTTAAGAAAAGTTTTATGACGATGGCACGTCTATGTATGTATGTACGTATGTTCAAGCTTTTGATATGCAAGTTTAAGTTTCAGTATGTACTTCCTATTTTAAAGTCGCTTATGATTTTATTACGTATTACTTGTTACTTGCAGTTTATACGTGTTGAGTCTTTAGACTCACTAGACTTGATCGATGCAGGTGAGGATGATTTCGAGGAGACTAGGGCTGGGGACCAAGGAGCTAGCTTGGACTGAGCAGGAGGCTAGACCCGAGGACAGCCCAAGTTTTTAGTTTTTATGAAATGTCTAATTACTCTGATTTCATGCTACTGGTTATGAGATTTCAAACAAATACTTTTGTTAAACTTTATTTTTTTTAGATCTTTTGTTGCAACTACTTTTGGGACGTACGGTTTACGTTATCGTAATTGAAGTTTGATTACCTTTTAAGAAAATTTTTAATTTTTCTGCAAATTTTAAGTAGTAAAAGTACGGTAATTTACATGTACAGTTTTGTCCAAAACTGCATGTTCTGTCACAATTTCTGGCAGTTCATTTTGTTCTAAATTGGGCTCCTCAGCTGGTTCTTCAAAAGTAACAGTTGGAACAGCTGGTTCTTCAGTTCTAAGAACATCTTCAACTGATCTAGAATTGTCCAGCTGAATATCTGAGGTTACTGATTTGATGACCTCATCTAGGATGCCAGAGACAATTCAGCTTCAGTATATGGCGTTGGATCAGCAGTTGAAGATTGAGGAACTGAAGATGAAATGGTGGAGCAACTGATGGGGAAGGTTCAGTTGCCTGTGGAGAGACTTCAACAGCTGAATCTTTGGGTGGCTCTTGAACTGGCTGTCCAGCTGGCTCTTCATCAGATGATAAGTCCGGTGCAGTCGCTAGAATGATCAGTTCTTGATCCATTTTCCAATTCTTAATTTACATCTTTAAGCAGAGAAGATCCGAGTCCATTTGATTGTGTATTGCTGTGTCATTGAAAGCAGTTGGACTTGAAGGATCAAAATTTTGACGTAACTCAGCAACAATCTTTTGAAGCTTCTTTGCTCGCAGCTGATCAAACAAATAACTCTTGCATTCCAGAGCCTGAACAATTGTAGAAGCTTTGACTACTCTCAGAACAGCAGCCTCTAGTTCAATAAAATTCTCTAGTTTAGTCCTCGACTAAAGCTGTTTAGCAAAAACTTTAGTTCTGAATTTTACCCACTTATTGTAGGTCTTGAGTTTCTCTGCTGCAAATTCATTGATTTCTTGCCAGATGAGATCAATATGCGTTTGAATCGCATTGGTTGGTCTGGGTTCTTCTTGCATCTTCCTTTTGCCCTTGGAATCAGTTAGAACATGGGGAATGCTCAACCCTGTTGTTGTTGCATCAATTTTCTCTCTGATCACTATTCCCTTTGGTCTGGCAAGAGGTAAGGAAGTGTAGCCAGTAATAGTGATTGGTGGAGCCTTAACTCCAACAAGTTTCTTCTTGTCACCAGATTCAGTGACTTTCTTCATTGGCAAGATGGCAGATAGCGGCAACTGATCCTCAGTTGAGGATTCAATTGGAATGGCCTTCAGTGGGACAGCCTTAATGGGCCGTTCAACTCCTGACTGCATCAGTCGATCAGTTGGGATGGTTTCAAGTGCAGCAGTAGGCTTGGTCTTCAAAGTCCATGGCTTCTTCACAACTTTGGGAGAAGGAGTCCTCTCAGAATTAGTTGTGCTGACAATTAGCTTGCACTTGATTGTCTTCTTTTGAGCCTCCTGCCTTGCTTTCTTGACTGATTTGGGAGCTCGTTCCATCCCAATTTCCTCCTTCACCTGAATGAACTACTCAGGTGACATGTTCAATTTCTGCTTAGGTGGCTGGACAGACTTGGCATTAAAAAGCTTTATTTTTGATGAATTCTCCGAATCATCAGTCACCATTCCTTTAATTTTTAGCACATGACTGAGCTGCACCGTTGTAATGCCCAAGATTATATTTACTGTAATATGAGATTAATCTGAAATGATTCATGGATTAGTTAAGGTAAATATAGATGGAATGGATTAGGCTGGGAAAGACGCGAAAATATGTGCGAGGGAGGTGCTATTCGCGCATATGCGCGACTTAGTGCGCACACATGCGTGATTCGGGCAGAAGACTCCGCGCATATGCGCGAGGTGTCCAGTAACCAAAGTGATTGTCTAGAGGACCTCGCGCATATGCGCCGGCGGAAGGCGCGCATATGCGCGAGTGGTAGAATTCACAAGACAGTAGGTCTCGCGCATATGCGCGACTTATGTGCGCGCATATGCGCGAGCAGTCCAGTAGCTGATTTCCGGATAGAGCTTCCGGCGCATATGCGTGCAACATGCAAAAGGAAAATAAGCCACTTGGTCTTGGAATGCTCGAAGATGTATATATATGTATATATCACGAATTCGTTTCAAAATTCATAAGAAACGAAGAAAAGGAAATTGGGAAAGCTTCTGAAATCCTTACGCCTTTTTATTTAAATCCGTCCGTCAGATTTTGAATCCGACTTCAGTAGTGGGTTTCTAGCGACGACAGCTACAACTGGACGTAAGTGTTGTTACGTTTAGATATGATTTGAAATTATGATATTGTCAGAATTGAATAGGAATCATATATGGGGTTTCTGATACAGTGGACATCGTATATTTGAAGTCAGATCGAAGAACAGACTGTGTATGTATTTGTTATGATTTTCGGAGTCGATTTGATTGAGATTTGATATCAGATTTGTATTATTATCAAGTATGAGTTACAGGAATTGATATCTGTTGATTTATATTGCGTGGTATATTTATATGGTACCGTTACGCCGTTGAAACCGAATTCGATTAGGTTCTGATTTTATCTGATATTGATTATGAGCCGTATTATTATATCTGTGATATTGAAATTGACGGTGTTATCGAGGTTGTATTAACATGCCGTCGAAACATCAGTGAATTGATATTGATCAGATTCAGTATTGATTGAGATTTTATTATGGTGTCGTGATATCGATCAGATTAGGTATTGAATTGAGTTATACATTGATACAGTATATTCGATATTGTTATTGCCAGATTGATATCGACAGACAGTGAGTCCAAAGCTTCGACAGAGTTAGACTGAAGATGGACAGAGTTGAGTTTGAGACTTCGTCTTCGTCAGACCGAGAAGAGAAAGGTATAAGTCAATGTGGTACCGGGAGATCGACTCGAGTATAGTATGATATACTTGAGTTTCCCTAAATCACATACTTCTTATTATTATGTTCATTGATTTGACTGGATATGCTTGTTCTATGAATGTATAGAAAGCAGGTATTAGTCGAGTGATCTTGTGACAGAAGTACCTGATACTGGCGGGATCGCCACGAGCACATTTCACGATGTCACAAGATAGTAAATTGGAGAAAGTGCCAATGTCTATCACGTGTAGGTCACTGGACGATTGGCAATCGATGTGGATAGAATTGGAGTTTCTTCTATTATTGGTGATCGATACCATATCAATGTGGATAGAATTGGAGTTTCTTCTATTACTGGAGATTAATATGGAATGCCAACGTCTGGAAATCGGGATCCCTAGACTAGGATTGAGTCTAGTTTGAGTTTAAGAGTTACGGATATTGATTCATTGATTGATGTTGATTTATGTTCCTGATTATGGTACATGTTTAGAGTAAGGGTTATTGTTGATATTAATTCATGTATCGGATTATGATACATGCTGCGAATATTTGATTCATGTTCTGATTTTGATACATGTTATGAATATCTATTATATGCTTTTATATTGTTTATATGATTGCATGTATACATGATTTATACTGGGAATGTAATTCTCACCGGAGTTATCCGGCTGTTGTCTTGTTTGTATGTGTGCATGACAACAGGTGGCACAGGATCAGGGTCAAGAAGAGAACGAGGCTGGACTAGATAGCGTGGAGATCCGGGCTCAGAAATAAATTAGGAGTCAGCACTAATATGTAGTTGAACCTAGTTTGATTATTGTAGACAATACAGGACTTGTATGTTTATATTTAATATGTAATTCAGATTGATTAACATAACGTTTCCGCTTTGTATTTAAAAAAAAAAATTAGACCCTGTTTATTATAATTGATTGATTAATTCTAAGAACGATTAAAAACTTTAATTAACGTCCGGGTCCCAACAACAGGTGGTATCAGAGCTTTGGGTTCCAGAACAATAGGTTCTAGAACTTTAGGTTCTTAAGACTGAGATAGAAGCTAGTGAGCGGGGTAGAATGTGTTTTTTTCCTTGCATGTGATTTATTATAATGTTGAATTACATTGTATATGTTAATATTGCAGTATGTTTTACTGTTTTGGAAGATACATGTTACCTGAATATCTGAGTTGATTTGGTAATGTGTATTATTTTAAAATGGATCAGAACCAATTCTTGATCAGAGGTAAGCTGATAAGAAAGGGGCTGAGATGGATTTATCTCATGTGATTGCTAACTCTTGTGATTATCAGATATACCTCCGAGAAGAATTGGAGAATTGGGTAGTACTTCGAGTAATCAGATGGATGTGTCAGAAACTCCGATGGAAACAATGATGACGAGGTTTCAGTCGTTTCAACCTCCGATTCTGAAGGGTACTGAGACACCAGTCGATTGTGAGAATTGGTTAGAGGATATAGAAATGCTATTTGAATTTCTGGGTTTCACAGATGAATGTAGAGTTAAACTGATTGGGCACCAGTTACGGGAAATCGCAAAGAGTTGGTGGCTAGTAACCAAAGAAGCTTTAGAACAGCGTGGTCCAATGATTACATGAAAAGTTTTTAAAGTTGAATTCTATCAAAGATTCTTCCCCGTATCATATAGACAGGATAAAAGTGCAGAGTTTGCAAATCTGAGACAGGGTCAGTTGAATATTGATGAGTATTTGGCCCAGTTCTTCACCTTGCTACGTTTTGCCCCTCACGTGGCTAGAAATGATGCAGCTATGTTTGATCAGTTCATCCAGGGATTGAATCCAGAGATACGTACATTGGTGAATGTGAAGCAACCAAATAATTTTGCTGACACTCTGAACAGAGCTAGAAGAGCAGAAACAGTTCTGATGAGACAAAAAGAAGCTTTGTATGTTCTTTCAATCCCGAAACCACTGCAACTACCTCTCCGAATCGAGATTGGTAGCAGCAGTAGTGAAAAGAAAGAACAGTTGAAAGTTCGAAAGAAGCAGTTCAAGAAGTTAGGGAGCGGTTTATCTAGCTCCAGTAGTTCTAGCCCAAGTTATACAGGAGTTTATTGTAGCACTTGTGGAGGAAGACATTCCACAGAGCAATGCCGAGGTGTGCCTGGAAGTTGCCACATCTGTCGTCAGCCAGGACATTTTGCTAGAGAATGTCCACTGAGAGATTTCCGAAGATCTCAGGGAGCAGAATCATCTGGTTATGGTGACCGAAAAACAGACCCATGATGCACTTGATGATATAATGACATGTAACTGTTCTTTTGTGATTAGTTTGCATATGTATTGATAAATACTAAAGCATGCCCTACGATTATTTTTGAATAAATTGTTTTGATAGATGCTTGATCTGTTGGGTCTGTATGTACTGTAGTATTGATTTCTTTACCTTTTGGGGGAAAGGTTGATATCTGTGAATTCTGTAAAATATCGTATACTGCAGTAGAATAGGAATGAGATCGAGGTAGACTGTGTGTACTTGTGTTGTCTGATTCTGATTGCATGATTGATATTGTTATGCTGACCAAATATAGAAGTACTGTAAATTCTTGCCAGGAGATGGTAAGAATCGGACCTGAAATGGCCGAAGAATGAATAATGTACGGTAAGGATTCTTGATTTGAATTCTTTTGATATCCGTATTACCTATGATTCGATGATTATCGAAAGAATTGGAGTAATTCCTTATGTATTCAGTGGATTACTAAAACTGATCATATCATGGACTGATTTTCCAGTAGCAGGAGAATTGCTAAAGTCTTCCTAGATGAGGTTCCGGGTTTGCCGTATATCAGGGAGAGTGATTTCAGCCTTGATTTGATATCAGGTACTATTCCTATTGTTAGAATTCCAGACAGGATGATGTTAATTGTATCGGAAGAATTGACATATTAGTTAGAAGATTTACTGCCTGAGAGTTAGAGTTACATCTGATTGTGCGTTTCTCTGTAAATTATTTTAGTTCAGTTATGGGTGGATGAATCCTATGTTCAGAGGTATTCTGAGGATTTTATGCCGTTTATCTATGATATTTTGATATACTTGTGGCATATGACTGATTGAATTGAATACCTTGTATTGAATGATCTGAGAACTGAAATTGGTATATACAGAAATTGTTCAGATATGAGTTTTGACTGAAACATATTGTATTTGTGGGAGGTAATATCCAATTATAGTATACCGATTGATCTTGACACAGTTGAGGCCGTGATCAGTGATTGAGGACGACACCGATGGCAGAAAAGTCAGAAATTCATATTTGTCTACGGTTAGCAAATTATGTGACTGTTGTTGTGAAATTGTTTGAGAATTGTTATTGTTCTAAAACAGTATTAAAGACAGATTATATTTTTTGGGAGACATTACATCCGAAGATGATATAGCAGTTGATCTAAACAAAGCCGAAGATGTGATACAGATTATTGGGAACCGTTGAGAGTATATACAGTTCAAGCCGAATCAAAGCTAAACTCGCGAATTAAAGCAGTTCAGAAGTTTGATCAGAATGTTCAGAACTCTGTTTCGATAATCAGAACAGGGTATTGATCAGAATATCAGGTAGGTGATACTGTATTGTATGTGAATAACCGACTTGTTTGTGCCGAATATTTCGAATCTGAAACGACTGGTATGATCAGAAATGCGCCATCTTTAATTCAACATTTATTCTGATGATAGAAAAATGTAGACTGACTTGAACTGACTGATGTAAGGGAAACAGATGAAATCAGTTGTAGAAGAATTTGTACTGAAATGTCTAAATTGCCGATAGGGGAAAACAGGAGATTGGTTATATCGATTATCGATTCTTGAACAGAAATGGGAGTACATTTCTATAGATTTCTTAATGAAACTACCGAAATCTTTTCAAGATTGGGATGCGATGTGATTGTTATTAATTGATTGCGTGAATTTGCATATATTATTTGTACATGAAGACTTACGGATATGAACAGTTGATGGAGATTTGTGTCAGAAAAGAGGATAAATTGTACTGAATGCCAAAGTATATTATATCAGACTGTGATTTTCGTTTGATTTTGTACTTTTGGCAGAGTAAACAATAAACTCTTTCACTTATCGTCTATAGATCGACAGATAGTTGGAGCAACTATCCTGGAACTGGAGTGTAACGCTCCAGATTCGACGACTGTCCTCACTGTATCAAGACTGGACTTTCCAGCGTGCTTATGTCCTCACTCACACGCACCCTGGTAAACTTTCCAAGGGGTCACCCATCCCAAAATTGCCCCAAGTCAAGCACTCTTAACTTTGGAGTTCTTATGTGATGAGCTACCGAAAAGAAGATGCACCTTCGTGATATGAGTAGTACAAATCAAATCTTTTAAGCCCTCTTCAACTGTATAGTCCATGTGAAGGGCCTAAAACTCCTTTCTTGAAAATTTGCGGAAAATTAAAAATTTTCTTTTTAAAAGAACTTAAATGGCCTCATTCATAAAATCACTGGTGAATCAAGTTCAATATTTCAAAATATTGCAGCGGAAGAAAATTAAAGTTTTGCCAACAACAACGATTTAAAAAATTATCCAACGACTGATAAAAATTGTCTGCGGATTAAAATAACAACTGCTGCACTGAGGTCCTCGGGTGCCACTACTGCCGACCCAAGCTGGCTCACTGGTCCCCGCCCTCGGCCCTGGCCTCATCAGTACCTACAACAATCAAGTCTAGTGAGCCTAAAGAGTCAGCATGCATAAATCGCATCTAACGAGTTAAAATCTGAATTTAAAATTTGCATGAGTTAACATATTATGTCCTGAGGCATACTGAAAAATAATCTGTACTGAGCAATTATAATACGTGCATAAATGAACTGATAATCACAGTGAAAATGTTTGCTCCTTGGAACCTGTACTGAAATAACTGATAAAATTTTCTGTTGAGATTATGTTTTACACCTGTGGCCACTGCACTAAGCTGAACTGATCGGTAACTTGCTACCGGGGAGGCTGAAACTGAACTAAGCTGGCTGGTCACTGGCGACCGGGTGGTACCATACTGAACTGATCGGTCACTGGCGACCGTATAAAATAACACTCCCACATAGTGAATGAACCACAAGCCATATCGCATAAATCTCAAAAATAATCATTTTCTATTTAATGCACGTAAAATAATTAACTGGCGTAATGAAAATGTCCCGTAATTTTACCAACTGGATTGGATTGGATCGTCCCCAGGCTCGCTGCAACCTAACTGTGCTATGAAAAATATGCAATAGCTTAAACATGACCAACTACGCAATTTAGTTCAAAAGATGCGATTATGACGCCTAATGACTTCGCATTTAATCATGACTCCGAGCCAACCTGAACCGACACTGAACCGACGTATAGTCATGATTAAAATACGCTGAAAAATCATAAAATAATGTTCCTAAAATGATAGGGTCGAAATCTAGGTGGAATGGAGGCCAAAACACGAAACGCTCTTTCGAGAGTCAATTTGGCACATTGCACCCTAAATTCTCGTACGACCTCTCGAACGAGCCTCTGAACCGACACAGCAACTTGCTGTAATTTCCAGCAGCTGCGCAACTACAAGACTTGCGTTGGTTTCGAGACTATCGGCCATTAGGGGAGTGAACCACCGACTAGAGACTCTTACCAACATCCCAAGAAATGATTTGAACCATGGCTAAGGGCCCTAGGCCAGCCACAATCCGCATCACACCAAAACTCAACCGAAGGGTCCAACCGAGAGCAACGTGCGTGCGTGTGTAGTGTTTATGCTATGATCGATGTCTCGTGTCATTCTAATGGCCATTTGATTGACCATGGCACGATGTAGACATCTAGGAGCATGATATGAACCGTGGCTAAGGGCCATAGGCCAACCAAGATCCATACCAAGCAACCAAAAGAAACGAACCAAAAGCTGTCCAACCGAAGTAGCCGAAGGGGTATAGGGGTTGTTTTGATCTTTTGATTAAAAACCGAGGGGCCATGGACCAAGCCACCAAAAGGGCAACTTAGTCATGTCTTAGACATGCTAGGGAAGTGATCCAACCATGGAAATAGGCCCTTGGGGCAGCCAAGATCAGATCCTTCCTCCATGACAAGAAACTGAATTTTTTTCGAACCACATTCTGCACTAATGGGGAGGTTGCTGTCATGTGCTCGTTCCAGCATGTATGGAACTGAAACTCACGATCTATCCTGGCCCTAACATGTCCTAGTACATGTCTATATGAAGCCTTGAGCCCCTGGAACGATCCATCCCTGAAATCGAAACAAAACATACCAATCGTGAAGCATGGAAGTCGATAAAAATCTGTGCAGAATTTTCTTTCTTGTTTTGCTGAAAATTTCGGTTTTTGAAATGATAAAATCTGATCATGTACTGAAAAATAAATGATAATATGACTTGATTGAGGTTTGAAAGAAATCTAGACATGCCTGGTTATCGTTTCGAAAGAAAACGAACGAAACGACGACGACGCGGCACGGAGGAGGTGGAGCGCTTCTCTTGTTCTTTCTAGTTCTCGATTTTTCTCCCTTTCTCCCTAGCTATGGCTCACAACTTTTATCTCTGAAAAGGGGTCTTATTTTCGGTGGAGGTGGAGGGGGAGTGATGGTTATGAAGGTGAGGAGAAGGGTGCACAATAATAGGATCATATCAAGACCAAGTCTTCCCAAATTTGAATCTTGAATTATGGTTTGATATCAAATGAGTTGGTGGATGCTTCTAGGAGGTAGTGGCCGATTTCTCTCTTGTTTCTAGACTAGGATATGTCCATTAATTAATTAAATTGTGCTCCCAAAAATCCTAGAATTATCCTACAACTTACATGCAAAGAAATGGTCAAAAGGTTGATGAGTTGGCAATTGAGTTGCCTAGCAACTAAGTGGCCGAAATTATGCTAATAAAATGAGTGGAAAGTGATGGTTATCTAGTCAACTAATAATCCTTGAAAGCCTTACTAATCCTTTAAATAATTTAGTGAGCTAACCCCTTAATTAAATAACTTAAATGAGCTCATTTCTTAATCACCTCAAATAATTAAATTAAATCCTCAAACCTCCCTTACTAACTTAAATGAACTTACTTGCTAGCTAAATTAACTTCTGGAAATATTTCTCGAATCTTAAATTCTACCTCAAAACTCCGACTCCGGTCCGGCCTCACTGAAATAACTGAAATGCTAAAAATCAAACTACTGAACTGAAATAATGAATAATTAACTTCAAATAAATGGATTTAAAATAATCATGCAATGAAGTCAATTAAATTTAGAAATCTAGAATTATGCATGGCTTAAACGTCTACTGATTTACGGGTGCTACAGTCCATTACATTGAACAGTCTCGGAATCCCTCTCATTCCGGTGTGGGATCGGTTCATTCATGTTCCCTCCACCTAGAAGCCTGCCAGGAGCCGCTCATTGTCCGTGCAATCTCATGGCAGTGACGATCACCCCCCGCCCTCTTCGGCCCCGGGCCTCACATGCCCACCAGCTTCCGCTTGGTTCGTCCCCGAACCACACCGTACTAAGAGAGGTCGGCTCTGATACCAACTGTAACGCCCCAAATTCGACGACTGTCCTCACTGTACCAAGCGAGTCTTTCCAGCGTGCTTATGTCCTCACTCACACGCATCATAGGAAACTTCCCAGAAGGTCACCCATCCCAAAATTGCCCCAAGTCAAGCACGCTTAACTTTGGAGTTCTTATGTGATGAGCTACCGAAAAGAAGATGCACCTTCGTGATATGATATTTTCACTTGCACGCGATTTTATTATTTATATACTTGTTATTTACGATACATGCATGCTGAGTCTTTAGACTCACTAGACTTGATTGTTGTAGGTATTGATGATGTCGGGACCGAGAGCGAGGACCAGTGAGCTAGCTTGGGTCTACAGTAGTGGAACCCGAGGATCTTATTTTTTAGCATTTGTTATTTTCCGAACTCAGTTTTTATCTGTTGATGAATTATTTTAAATTGATACTTTGCAAACATTGAATTCTTCTGCTGCTATTTTGAATATTAAACTTTATTTATCAGTTTATCTTATGAATGAGACACTTTAATTATTTAAAAAAAAAAGAAAATTTTTAAATTTTTCCGCAAATTTTCAAACACGAATTTACGGGCCTTTACAGTTGGTATTAGAGCTGACCTCTCTTAGTACGGTGTGGTTCGGGGACGAACCAAGCGGAAGCTGGTGGGCATGTGAGGCCCGGGGCCGAAGAGGGCGGGGGGTGATCGCCGGTGCCATGAGATTGCACGGACAATGAGCGGCACCTGGCATGCTTCTAGGTGGAGGGAACATGAATGAACCGATCCCACATCGAAATGAGAGGGATTCCGAGACTGTTCAATGTAATGCACTGTACAGTTGAAGAGGGCTTAAAAGGGACATAAGCACGCTGGAAAGATCAGTCCTGATACAGTGAGGACAGTCGTCGAATCTGGGGCGTTTACAGTTGGTATCAGAGCCTATGTTCTTGTAAAGGGTTGTACTACTACTGACCACGAGAAGCTCACGAAGCCACGTCTTCGGTCTGTAAGTTTTACATTCTAGCATTTTATTTAAAGCCTGAACCATTTTAACAACATGATTTCATGAAATATTTTACGTTTAGATTTCAATTATTCTGTCTTTATTTAAATTTAAACAAATTATGAAATTATGCATGTTAGTTACGTATGGGTTATATATGGAACAGTATGCCCCCTAGATGCCAGGTTGGACGCCCGAGAGGTGATGATGAGCACCTTCATGAGGACTGCGAGGATCAGAGGCAAGAGAGGCAGGGACCTCTACCCCCTCCACCGGATATGAATGCCCAAATGCTAGCAGGGATGAATAGGTTATTCGCACAGTTTGTGGGAAACAATGCCGCAGTGGCAGCTAGGCCGACAGGGCCTGAGGTTACTTACGAGAGATTCATGAAGATGCGTCCAAAGGAATTTTCAGGAACGACGGACCCTATGATTGCCGAGGGCTGGATCAAGTCCCTCGAGGTTATCTTCGAGTTTATGGAGCTTGGAGATGCAGACAGAGTGCGCTGTGCCACCAATTTATTCTGAGGAGATGCCCTCTTATGGTGGGAACGAGCATCCAAAGCCCAGAACTTGGCTACACTGAGCTGGACACACTTCACGGAGGTATTCTACTCCAAATATTTTACTGAAGAGGTGCGCTCCAGGTTGACTACAGAGTTCATGACCCTGAGGCAGGGAGATTCTACTGTTACAGAGTTCATCCGTAAGTTTGAGAGGGGTTACCATTTTGTGCCCCTTATTGCGAATGATGCGGGTGCCAAGCTGAAGCACTTTCTGAATGGCCTGCGACCGATCTTACGACAAGATGTTAGGGTAGGTGGCCCCACTACCTATGATGTTGCCATCTCCAGAGCTCTAGCTGCAGAGCAGGATCAGCTGGACATTGAGATAGACCGTCAAGGAAAGCGACAATTCCAGGCACCGTACCGTCCTCCTCCTCCTCAGCAGCAGCAGCAGAATAAGAGGCCTTTCCACGGCCCACCCGGAAACAGAGGCCAGCAGCAGCAACGGGGACACGCAGTCCCTAAGACCTTTGAGCACCCAGTCTGTCCCAAGTGCACTAGCCGCCATGCTGGAGTTTGTATGTATGGCTCAGGGAAGTGTTACAATTGTGGTAGCCCAGACCACGTGCTGACACAGTGCCCTCAGAGAAACCTGCCTACCCAAGGCAGGGTGTTTGCACTCCATGCAGCAGAGGCGAACCCGGAGACTATGCTTTTGACAGGTACCTTACAGCTTTAAGTTTTCATTTGGATGTAGCATATTGAATTAAGATTTGGAACATAGAAATTTTATTAGGATTGCATGTTCTAATCAGTATTATTCTGGGAATTTGGATTAAGGATTTGAATATAGATTTGCGATAGGACTGTATTCTCTAATTAGTACTACTTTGGGAAATTTAGATGAGAAGAACTTTGACCTTCGCCTGTCTATAAGTTAGTTCTTGTAATTATTGGGTTCATCATGATATTCCAACCTTTCAGGGAGAATTTTTATAGCTCGTTCCGCTACGAAGGCCCTGATAGATTCAAGGGCTACCCATTCGTTCATCTCAGAGGTCTATGCGAATTTCCTCAAACTTAAGACCATCGGGCTTGATACAGCGTTTTCAGTGGTATTACCCTCTGGAAAGGAGATGACGGTTTCGAATGTGATCCGGGACATAGACCTCGAACTCCATGGCAATCTTGTTTATGCGGATCTTATTGTATTACCGATGCCAGAGTTTGAAATCATTCTGGGAATGGACTGGCTACTGAGGAACAGAGTTTTGATCGACTTCCAGCGGAGATCTGTTCTAGTCCGACCGCCAGGGATGGAGCAATTCCTATTTGAGCCAGACAGGTACTTACCGCGCATTATTCCTTATGTCCAGGCTAGGAAGCTCATGCATAAAGGGTGTCGGGCATTCTTAGCGACCTTTATGTGTGTCCCAGAGGCATCCAGTAAGTCCGCCGCAGATGTCCCTATTGTCAGATATTTCCTAGACATTTTTCCTGAGAACGTCTCTGGTATGCCACCCGAGAGAGAGGTGGAGTTTTCTATTGAGCTTATGCCACGTGCGGCTTCGATCTCAAAAGCGCCATACCGAATAGCGCCGATAGATATGGCAGAACTTAAGAAGCAGATTCAGGAGCTTCTAGACAAAGAGTTCATTCGCCCAAGTTTTTCACCATGGGGCGCGCCAGTATTGTTTGTGAAGAAGAAGGATGGGTCCATGAGGCTATGTATTGATTATCGGGAATTGAACAAGGTTACAGTGAAAAACAAATACCCACTCCCGCGGATTGAAGATTTATTTGAACAGTTGCCGGGAGCTTCGGTATTCTCCAAGATTGACCTGCGTTCCGGTTATCACCAGTTGAGGGTGAAGGATACTGATGTTTCCAAGACTGCTTTCAGGTCTTGTTATGGCCACTACGAGTTCTTTGTGATGTCGTTCGGTCTGACGAATGCGCCAGCGATCTTCATGGATCTCATGAATCGCGTATTTCAGCCGTATCTTGACCAGTTTGTGATAGTGTTCATAGACGACATTCTCGTCTACTCCAAGAGTCAAGAGGATCACAGTAAACATTTGACCACAGTGTTGCAGACCTTGCAGAAGCACAAGTTATTCGCCAAGTTCAGTAAGTGCGAATTATGGTTAGAGAAGGTGGCGTTCTTAGGCCACATTGTTTCTAGCAGCGGTATTGAGGTAGAGCCAGCAAAAGTTGCAGCAGTTAGAGATTGGGTTGTGCCGCAGAATGCATCTGAGATCCGCAGTTTTCTTGGGTTAGCAGGATATTATCGAAAATTCATTCAGGGATTCTCCTTTATCGCAGTTTCACTCACATCGTTGACAAAGAAGAATGTGAAGTTTGTGTGGAGCGATGAGTGTCAGAAGAGCTTCGATACGTTGAATCAAGCTCTTATTTCAGCACCAGTTTTGGCCATGCCGTCAGGGCCCGGTGATTTTGTTCTGTATACCGATGCTTTGAAGCTCGGTCTTGGCGCAGTATTGATGCAGCATGGGAAGGTGATAGCATATGCTTCTCGACAGTTAAAAATCCATGAGAAGAATTACCCTACCCATGATCTAGAGTTTGCCGCCGTAGTTTTTGCCTTGAAGATTTGGAGGCATTATTTGTATGGGGAGAAGTGCCAGATCTTTACCGACCACAAGAGCCTCAAGTACTTCTTTACGCAGAAAGAGCTGAATATGCGTCAGAGGCGTTGGTTAGAGCTTGTGAAGGATTACGACTGTGACATTAGCTACCACCCGGGTAAAGCTAATGTAGTTGCAGATGCTTTGAGCAGGAAAGTCGCAGTGATGGCGCATTTGACGGTTCAGAAACCTCTTCGGTTTGAGATGCAGAGGTTTGGCCTAGAGGCATATCCTCGAGGTAGAGTTCCCCGTCTATCTACCCTGACGATTCAGTCCTCTCTTATTGACCGTATTCGCAGTGGTCAGCCTGCAGATGAGCAGTTGGCACAGTGGAAGCAGAGGGATGAGGCCAGCGCTAGTGTCTTATATATAGTCAGCGACGGTATAGTGAGATACCAAAACAGGATGTGAGATATCGAGACAGGATGTGGGTTCCTAGTAGTGATACTATTCGAGCAGATATTCTATCAGAGGCCCACATGTCGCCGTACTCTATTCATCCAGGGAGTACAAAGATGTACAGAGACCTGCAGTTATTGTATTGGTGGCCCGGAATGAAGAAGGACATCAGACGTTTTGTATCCGAGTGCCTGACTTGTCAGCTTGTGAAAGCAGAGCATCAGAGACCAGCAGGTATACTCAAGCCCCTTCCTATTCCCGAGTGGAAGTGGGAGAATGTTACCATGGATTTCCTGACCGGATTACCGAAGTCAGTCAGAGGATCAAATGCCATATGGATGATTGTTGATCGTCTTACCAAATCAGCACACTTTTTGCCTATCAAAACGACTTTCACCATGGTTCAGTATGCCGAGTTGTATATCCAGGAGATAGTCCGACTTCATGGTATTCCAGTTTCTATTGTTTCTGACAGAGATCCCAGATTCACTTCCTCATTTTGGAAGAGTTTGCATTCGACCATGGGTACGAAGTTGTTGTTTAGCATAGGTTTTCACCCGCAGACAGATGGTCAGTCAGAGCGAGTTATTCAGATTCTAGAAGATCTTCTCCGTGCTTGTGTAATTGATTTCTCAGGGAGTTGGGAGTCGAAGCTGCCATTAGTAGAGTTCACCTATAACAACAGCTTTCAGTCGTCTATAGGTATGGCTCCGTATGAAGCACTATATGGCTGTAAGTGTAGATCTCCTGTTCATTGGGATGAAGTAGGAGAGAGAACAGAGTTGGGTCCAGAGATTATTCAGCAGGCTGCCGAGGTAGTAGTCAAAATCCGTGATAGGATGAGGACTGCTCAGAGTAGACAGAAGAGTTATGCAGATCAGCGGAGGAGAGACCTAGAGTTTGCAGTCGGCGACCATGTCTTTGTGAAGATAGCACCTATGAAAGGTGTTATGCGGTTCGGGAAGAAAGGAAAGCTTAGTCCGAGATTTATTGGACCATTTGAGATCCTCGACAGAGTTGGGACGCTAGCTTATCGTGTTGCTCTTCCGCCGAATCTGGCCGGAGTACACAATGTGTTCCACGTCTCTATGCTGAGGAAGTATATGGCGAACCCTTCACATGTCTTGAACTTCGAGCCGTTACAGCTCACTCCGAGCCTGTCTTATGAGGAGAGACCAGTGCAGATCCTAGACAGACAGGAGAAGAAACTTCGGAACAAACTGGTTAAGCGAGTCAAAGTCAAGTGGCTTAACCATTCAGAGGAGGAAGCTACGTGGGAGTCTGAGTCAGAGATGAGGAGTCGGTATCCCGAGTTATTCGGTGAGTTTTAATTTCGAGGACGAAATTTCTTTAAGGAGGGAAGGGTTGTAGAACCCGTAAATTGGACTCTGTATAAGCCATGCATAATTCTTAGTATTTAAATTAAAATGATTTTTCAGTGCAGGAGTATTTAAATTCTTTTCTTTAAACTTAAGTATTTTATTCAGTAGTTTAAGTGCTATCTTTTCAGATAAATACGCGAGGCCGGACCGGAGTTGGAGATTAGAGATAAGATTAATAATAAGAAAATATTCCTAAATTTAATTTAAGCCAAGAAATAATTTATTTTAATGATAAAGAATGTTTTAGGATTTTATTTAATTAATTAGACTTAAGTTATTAATTAATTCTTTTATGCTCATTAATTAATTAAAAGCCTAAATTAAAGTGTATTAATAATGGGAATAAACTAATCTAGGCCTAATATACTAAAGAGATTATAACCTAACATCTTCATAGTAAATTGTGAGACAAAATCTTACCATGCAAACTCGTGACCACAATTTAATTTATTAAAATTCATAATAAGTGTTTAAATCTTAAGCCTTTAAAACACATGATTTATTCAACAATTTCACCTTGCTTTTAGGTAGCAAACTTTCGGGCATTTATGAGCGCATCTACCCCACAATTCACGTACAGTATGGAGAGGAAAAAAAGCATTTGATTTGCAATCAATCCCTTGACTTGCACCTTCCATCTTATCCCCTTGCATGATTCTTTTATCTTTCCTAGTAGTGTCCCTTTCATTCCTTAGCATCTTCCTCCACACCTTACCTTCGAAAATCCCATAGAAATCAGCAGCCATAATCGTGTAATCAGCAGCAAGAAGAACCGAGAACTTGCAGCAGAAAATAATAAGAACATGCAAGATTCATTTTTGCCATTCAATTATCCCATTCATCTTGCACCTTGCCCTGCATTTCCATAGCACTCTCCCTTCCCTTTCCACCGAAATTCAGAGCAGATTCAGTAGGAAAAATCGTGACTTTCATTCAGTAAGAAAGCAAGAGAGTAATACCACTCCGACTCCGCCGCGTCGTATCCGCCGTATCATTTTTGTTTGCTTCTAAACAAATTTGCAGGCATGTGTATATTTTCCTTGACTCTTCAATCAAGTCATAATATGATTTTTAAACATTACATGATCATGGTTTGATATCCAAAAACCGAAATTTTTGACAGCACCATTATTGAAAATTCTGTACAGATTTTGTTCCACCTTGTGCTTCACGGTTGTGCATGGTTTTAGTGATTGCAGGGGTTGGCTCACGTCCAGGCTTTCCAGGCTACATCTAGGATTGATATAGAGTGTATTAAGAAGGGATTTGACCATTGGTTAAAGCCTCTTTTCCCACCAGCAACTCGAATGGCAGCAACACTTCCCTTAGTGTCATATTGAGTTTCGAATTTGCAGCTTGCTGTCAAGTGGGATGAATCTGATCTTGGCTGCCCCAGGGGCCATAGCCATTGTTAGAACATCTCCTTATGATGTCTAAGACGTGACCAAGTCGGCCTGTAAAGGCTTGGTCCATGGTTGCATCGGTTTTCAAATCAAAGAACAAAAACAGCCCCTTCGCCCCTTTGAATTCTGCATGTGTCCCTCGGTTTTGGGTGGTTTGGGATGGACCTCGTTTGGAATCTCGCCCTTAGCCCTGGTTCACACCATACCCCTTGATGTCTATATCGTGCCATGGTCAACCAAATGGCCACTGGAAAGGTCCATTACATCATACGAAGCAAAACTTCCCAAGCGCACAGATTACGTTCTCGGCTAGGAGTGTGGTCGTGTTTCTGGTGTGGTTCGGATTGTGGCTGGCCTAAGGCCCTTAGCCGTGGTTCAAACCTTTCCTTAGGATGTTGATAAGAGGTCATGGTTGGTGGTTCAAGCCCCAATGACCATTGGCCTCGCAAACGACGCAAGGGAACCAAAACACCGCTGCTGTAATTTTTGACAGCAAGTGGTCGGCGGTTCAGAGGTGCATTTCGAGTTCTTGATTGGAATTTAGCCTATTTCCTTGGACTGGACAGTGCCTCATTGAGTTAGGAAGGTCACGTTTTTGGCCGTTTGTGATTCGGATCATTTTAGAGGTCGTACGAGAATTTACGGTGCAAGGTGCCAAAATGACTCTCGAAAGAGCGTTTCATGTTTTTGGCCTCCATTCACTAAAATTCGAGTACTGTAAATTTAGGAGCATTATTTCATTATTTTAGGCGTATTTTAATCATGACTAAATGATGGTTCGGTGTTGATTCGTGTTGGTACGGAGTCACGATTAAATACGAAGTAGATAGGCGTAATTGTCTCAGTTTTTGGATTCAATTACAAAGTTTGGTCAAGTTAAATCAATTGCATAATTTTCATGTCAGATTTAAGTCGCAGCGAGCCTGGGAGCGATTCAACCCAATCAGTAAAATTATTACAGGATATTTAATGATGTTATTTAATTATATTACGTGCAAAATATTCATTTTGAGACCTATGCGATATTGCTTGTGGTCACTTTACTGTCATGAGATTATTACTTCACCCGGTCGTCAGTTACCGGTCAGTTCAGTTTGGTACCATCCGGTCGCCAGTTACCGGTCAGTTTAGTTCAGTTCAGTTCAGGTGCCACTTGTGTAGACCATAATCTCACCAAGAAAATTATTACAAGTTATTTCATTACAGGGCTCCAAGGAGCAAACATTTTTACCATGATATTTTCAGTTCAGTTACGCACGTATTATAATTACTCATGAAATGATATTTTACGTTGCACCTCATGACATGATATTTTCACTTGCACGCAATTTTATTATTTATATACTTGTTATTTACGATATATGCATGCTGAGTCTTTAGACTCACTAGACTTGATTGTTGTAGGTACTGATGATGTCGGGACCGAGAGCGAGGACCAGTGAGCTAGCTTGGGTCGGCAGTAGTGGAACCCGAGGATCTCATTTTTTAGCATTTGTTATTTTCCGAACTCAGTTTTTATCTGTTGATGAATTATTTTTAATTGATACTTTTCAAACATTGAATTCTTCCGCTGCTATTTTGAATATTTAACTTTATTTATCAGTTTATCTTATGAATGAGACACTTTAATTATTTAAAAAAAAAAGAAAATTTTTAAATTTTTCCGCAAATTTTCAAACACGAATTTACGGTCCTTTACATGGAGGATATCCAGGAACTGTAGTGCTGGATTTTAGCACTAGTTTAGGCGATGTGTTGTCACTTTGTGAATGATTGTAAGACAATAGCTATCAGATGAGTATTGAAATAGCATCAGTCGAGGCATTGTATAGTGAGGACTGCAGATTTTCTTCGTATAGGAATAATATCTGCGAGATACCTGAGATTGAAAAAGAAATTGAAACCGATTCAGAGGAAAATGAAGACAGCTCAAAATAAATAGACTGAATATGTCAACGTCGGATTATTACTGTTGATATTTAAAACTGGAAAATTGAATGTAACCTTGACTGGGAGTACCGGATTTGATAATAGAGGATAATATTGATTTGTTATGAGTCGGTAATTGGTATATACGGATGTTGGATTAGCCAATGTTCTGAGATCGATTCTATCTGAATTACTTCAAGTTGTATTATGAGATTATACTTCTTGCATTAATATTCCAGATTGGAGTTAGAGATTCAGGAAAGAAGAATAATCCAGAATGAAGAAAATTCCGCTGTTGGAAGTACAGTACAATCATCAGGGCATCGAAGAGGATACCTGGAAGACTGAGTCTGATAGGAGGTAGCGATGTTCAGAGTAATTACACTGAAAGGAGTTATTACTGATTCTATTTTACATTTCTTTCTTTATCTGATTTGATTGCCTGTGATTTCGGGGACGAAATCGTATCTTAGGGGGGGAGAAAATGTAATGACCGGGATTATATTTACTGTAATATGAGATTAATCTGAAATGATTCATGGATTAATTAAGGTAAATATAGATGGAATGGATTAGGCAGGAAAAGACGCAAAAATATGTGCGAGGGAGGTGCTATTCGCGCATATGCGCGACCTAGTGCGCACACATACGCGATTCGGGCAAAAGACCCCGCGCATATGCGCGCCGTGAGGGCGCGCATATGCGCGAGGTGTCAAGTAACCAAAGTAAATGTCCAGAGAAGTTGGCGCATATGCGCCGGATGGAGGCGCGCATATGCGCGAGTTGCATTGCACGAGACAGTAGGTCTCGCGCATATGCACGACTTATGTGCGCGCATATGCGCGAGCAGTCCAGTAGCTGATTTCCGGATAGAGCTTCCAGCGCATATGCGCGGGGCTTAGGCGCCCATATGCGCGCAACATGCAGAAGAAAAATAAGCCACTTGGTCTTGGAATGCTCGAAGATGTATATATCATGAATTCGTTTCAGAATTCATAAGAAACGAAGAAAAGGAAATTGGGAAAGCTTCTGAAATCCTTACGCCTTTTTATTTCAATCCGTTCGTCAGATTTTGAATCCGACTTCAGTACTGGGTTCCTAGTGACGACAGCTACAACTGGACGTAAGTGTTGTTACGTTTAGATATGATTTGAAATTATGATATTTTCAGAATTGAATAGGAATCATATATGGGGTTTCTGATACAGTGGACATCGTATATTTGAAGTCAGATCGAAGAACAGACTGTGTATGTATTTGTTATGATTTTCGGAGTCGATTTGATTGAGATTTGATATCAGATTTGTATTATTATCAAATATGAGTTACAGGAATTGATATCTGTTGAATTATATTGCGTGGTGTATTTATATGGTACCGTTATGCCGTTGAAACCGAATTTGATTAGGTTCTGATTATGAGCCGTATTATTATATCTGTGATGTTGAAATTGACGGGGTTATCGAGGTTGTATTAACATGCCGTCGAAACATCAGTGAATTGATATTGATCAGATTCAGTATTGATTGAGATTTTATTATGGTGTCGTGATATCGATCAGATTAGGTATTGAATTGAGTTATACATTGATACAGTATATTCGATATTGTTATTGTTAGATTCATATCGACAGACAGTCAGTCCAAAGCTTCGACAGAGTTAGACTGAAGATGGACAGAGTTGAGTTTGAGACTTCGTCTTCGTCAGACCGAGAAGAGAAAAGTATAAGTCAATGTGGTACCGGGAGATCGACTCGAGTATAGTATGATATACTTGAGTTTCCCTAAATCACATACTTCTTATTATTATGTTCATTGATTTGACTGGATATGCTTGTTCTATGAATGTATAGAAAGCAGGTATTAGTCGAGTGATCTTGTGACAGAAGTACCTGATACTGGCGGGATCGCCACGAGCACATTTCACGATGTCACAAGATAGTAAATTGGAGAAAGTGCCAATGTCTATCACGTGTAGGTCACTGGACGATTGACAATCGATGTGGATAGAATTGGAGTTTATTCTATTATTGGTGATCGATACCATATCAATGTGGATAGAATTGGAGTTTCTTCTATTACTGGTGATTAATATGGAATGCCAACGTCTGGAAATCGGGATCCCTAGACTAGGATTGAGTCTAGTTTGAGTTTAAGAGTTACGGATATTGATTCATTGATTGATGTTGATTTATGTTCCTCATTATGGTACATGTTTAGAGTAAGGGTTATTGTTGATATTAATTCATGTATCGGATTATGATACATGCTGCGAATATTTGATTCATGTTCTGATTTTGATACATGTTATGAATATCTATTATATGCTTTTATATTGTTTATATGATTGCATGTATACATGATTTATACTGGGAATGTAATTCTCACCGGAGTTATCCGGCTGTTGTCTTGTTTGTATGTGTGCATGACAACAGGTGGCACAGGATCAGGGTCAAGAAGAGAACGAGGCTGGACTAGATAGCGTGGAGATCCGGGCTCAGAAATAAATTAGGAGTCAGCACTGATATGTAGTTGAACCTAGTTTGATTATTGTAGACAATACAGGACTTGTATGTTTATATTTAATATGTAATTCAGATTGATTTACATAACGTTTCCGCTTTGTATTTTTTTAAAAAAAATTTAGACCTTGTTTATTATAATTGATTGATTTATTCTAAGAACGATTAAAAACTTTAATTAACCTCCGGGTCCCCACAACCGTAAAGCCCTTTGACTGTTTTGAGGATTGAAACATATTCCTCAGAATGTTGAAGATGATGTTCCTCCAGTTCATCTTCTTTTCTGCCATGATTGCAGTCAAGGCTTGAAAATTCTATAGAGTGAGGGCAGCAAATGATCATGCCTTTGCCAAGAGGCCCTTGGCTACAATATCAGCCAACAGTTGAACCTCTGGCTTCTGTTCTTTCTTAGGATCAGACACTTTGATCTTCTGACCAGCAGCAGAGAGAATAGTTTGCATTTCCTCAAAATCGGATGCCTTCACCTCAGAAAGATTAGTTAGCCCATTAGCAGGCAGTTGGAAGAGATTGCAGGAGAACTCCTCCTCAATGATCAGCAACTAACCATTTACAGTCGATGCTATATCGCCTTCTTGAGTGACATAGCCGGTGGCGTAGAGTTCTTGAACTTCTTTTACAATAATTTCTTGAAAAGATAATCCCAGAAATAGCTTCAGACCGGCTGCTTCCAGTTTCAGAAAGACATTCTTGACTCCATCGTCCTTTATAGTGAAGACTGAGTTGAAATCGATTGACAAGGCATTCATGAGGTGAGCTGGGATTTGGTTTTCCATTTGATTATATTGAATATGCGAAACAAAATATGTTGAGGATAGAATTTTGCTCTGAATGCTTGAATGTGTGCGTAAGAAGATGAACTGAATTGAAGCGGAGTATAGTACTTGTGTATGTGACTATTCAAATTATTGGACACGTGTCAGTCCAGAGAAAATTTGAATTTAAAAATGTGTACGTGTGCTAAAACATTTGTACGATTTTAAATGGTGCAAGTGGATCCATGTTTTAAAACACTATTCATCATTTAATGCGAAAACTGACAGTCACGTCACTTGATTTGAAATAAAATACGATTAATTATTAACTAATATGAGAAGATTAGTTAAATTAGCAGCTGAATGATCAGTTGTGAGACTGCATCATTCAGATGAAAATTCACTAACTACTGTCTTCTCAGTTAACCTCTTAAAACCGATATTCCCCCTTAATAATGCATGCTTAAATACGAAAGATTAAGCGACAAATAGAGTGACGTTATAAAATAAATCTTATGCTTCAGAAGATGAAACGTTGAGTGTACTGATTATGTCCCTTCAGTTGCTTTGAACCTGTGTTATAAATAGGAGTAACATGGTTAGTCTTAACACATTAGCAACTAAATATTTCAAGAGATAAAATGGAAGGTGCAAGCAGCTCAAAGGTTCTAGACGTTGCTGATGAGTTTATGGATTCAGCACTGGAGACCAGGAAGACTGCTATGGAAGATAAAGTCTTCCACAAGATTCTCCGATTCTGGCAGAAGCTTCAAGATCTTCATTTCCTTCAGCAGGGAGGAGCAGTTGCCACCCCTGAACGGGTGGCACAAATGAAGAAATATCGACGGCGTTTGCGTGTTGCTGATGAGGTGGACATCTTCATAAATGAAGGTGTCTACCTGCTGATGCTGAAGAAGGACAAGTGGACTCAGAAGCACATAGCTATTTCAGAGGGTTTCCTGAAGACTACCACAGGGGTTTTAACTGGTTGGGTGACCTCGTGGCGGTCTGATGTTAAGAAGGAAATCAAAATTTACGCTCCAATTATAATAAATAAAATTTTTGATTAATTTATCGTTGTCTTTTACCTTTCTGCATACAAACTGGTGTTAATAAATATCATGCTACTGAAAATATTTCAACTGAAATGATATAATCTGGCAACTAACTGACTGAGCAATTATCATATGATAAAAGACTCAGTTACGACAAAAACAATAATAACCATGATATAATCAGGTTAAATAAGTTAAACCAAGTATATTGCAAAAGTAAGAAAACTTAGTTTCGGGCAGTGGTTTGGTGAAGATGTCAGCTGCTTGTTGTTCAGTTGAAACATACTCCAGTCTGACTTTCTTTAAGGCGTGATCTCTGATGAAGTGATGCCTGACATCTATGTGCTTGGTCCTTGAGTGAAGAACTGGGTTGTAAGTAATAGCAATCGTGCTAGTATTGTCACAAAATATGGGTGATTCTTTGGCAATAACTCCGTAATCTTTCAGTTTTTGCTGGATCGAAAGCAGTTGGGCATAGTAGCTTCCAGCAGCAAGGTATTCTGCTTCAGTTGTGGAAGTGGCTATGGATATTTGTTTCTTGCTGAACCAAGAGATCAGTCTGTCTCCTAGAAACTGACATGATCCACTTGTAATTTTACGATCTAGCTTACATCCTGCATAATCTGCATCTGAATATCCAAATAAACTGAAAAAAGAGTTTTTAGAGTGCCATAACCCAACATTTGGCGTGCCTTTAAGATATTTTAAAATACGTTTGGCAGCTGAAAAATGCAATTGCTTAGGGTTTTATTGAAATCTAGCACACATACAGACATCAAATACAATATCAGCACGACTGGCAGTTAGGTACAATAATGAACCTATTAAACCTCTGTAGATTGTCGCCTCAACTGATATTCCCCCTTGATAAGTGTCCAGTTTTACTGATTAACTCATGGGAGTACTTGCAGCTGAACATGATTTCATGCAAAATTTCTTGAGCAACTCCCTCGTGTATTTAGTTTGAATGATAAAAATACCAGTCTCCAATTGCTTCACTTGCATTACAAGGAAAAATGTCAGTTCACCCATCATGCTCATTTCAAATTTTTCCTGCATCAACTTAGCAAATTTCTCACATAATTTGGGGTTAGTTGACCCAAATATGATATCATCAACATAAATTTGCACAAGTAAAATATGATCAATCTTAGAAAATTTGAACAATGTCTTGTCAACTGATCCAACGGTAGAATCATGATCAGTTAAGAATTTTGAAAATGTCTCATACCAAGATCTGGGGGCTTGTTTAAAACCATATAAAGCTTTTTTCAAATGATATACATGATCAGGAAAAGAGTGATTGATAAAACCTAGAGGTTGTTCAACATAGACTTCTTCTTGCAATTGACCATTCAGGAATGCACTCTTTACGTCCATCTGATAGACTTTAAAATTCTTGAATGATACATAGGAAATGAATATTCTGATTGCCTCCATTCTTGCAACTGGTGCATATGTTTCATCGTAATCAATTTCTTCTTCTTGCCTGTATCCTTGTGCTACTATCTTTGTGTGGGGATCCGGACGATAACTCATTCTTTCCAATCATCATTAGGATTAAATGGATCAATTAAATAATCTGGGTCGTAATTTTTTTTCAAATGTTGAACACTTTATAAACAAGTGTACAAATTTCTACAACAAGTTAGGTCCCATCTTATTCAAATTACAAGATCAAGTTTAATATCTACAACATGATCAAAAGTACAAGTCTTGTACAAAATAAAGTCATAACACACTAGTATTCATCCAATACATATCGAGTGTTGAAAACCAGTTCTACATCAAGGCCCGGATCTCCACTTTAATCTCGATCTATCAAGCTCTTCTCGACCCCGATCCTGTCCCACCTGTTGTCATGCACACATACAAACACAACAACAGCCGGATAACTCCGGTGAGAAATATATTTCCCAGTATAAACAACGTATATATGCATCTCATACAAACATTTACAAAAGCATATAACATTTGTAAAACAACGTGTATCATAATCTAGTGAACATAAATCGATACAAATATGTAAATAAAACTCTTTATCTCTTACTCTTTTGACTCAACTCTTATCTAGAGATCCCGTTTTGAATAAGAACGTAACAAGTCTCCCACCTATTCTTCCCAGCTAGATGGTGGTACGTTCTTATTCCCAGACATTGGCCCTCTATATCGAATCTCTACAATAGGAGTTAATCTTCTCCTAAGCACATCGATATAAACCAAATGTCCAGTGACTTGGCATCTCTGCCAAAGACTCATAGCACATGCTTTTCTATAACGCAATAGACTAAGCATGTCAATCTCAATAATTGCAATCACATCAAAGCAATAACAATATTGTGGTTTTGGGAAACTCAAGCTATCTCATAATCGAGTTGTATCTCCCGGTTTAACATTGATTTATACCTCTCTCTTCGTAGTTCTTGGTTGATTCAAACCTCAATCTGGTTTTGATCGTTCTTCGAAGCCTTCAATACCAAATCTGGAATGACATATTTGAGAAGTACAATATCACATAAAACTCAATGGAATACTTGATATGATCAGTGTGGGGACCCGGGCTCTAACTCAATTCTTTTCGGGATTAATCGGATCTTTACTCAAAATGTGGGTCAAATTTTTGCTTTTTAACATTAATTCAAATGTATGTAAATAAGCACAATATCTTTCTTTATTTAATTCAACAAACATAATGTACATGTCTTGTTCTAGTATTTTCATACAAACTAGTGTTTACTACAAACTACAAAACACAAGTAGTACAAGTCTATTAAAAATCACTAGTCATCTTCTGCGCCCGAAGTCACCACGCTATCTCGATCTCATCTCTGTCGTGACCCAGATCCTGCCCCACCTGTTGTTATGCACACATACAGACATAACAACAGCCGAAAACTCCGGTGAGAACAAATCCCAGTATAAAACATGTATGCATGCTACTACATAATCATAACCATGCAGGAAAGCAATAACACTGGGTTCCATAGTCTATGAAACCAATCTATATGAGCATGCAATTCAAATCAAATCATGTCTTGACTCGACTCGACTTTACTCTAGGGATCCCGGTGTGAATAAGACGTCACTGTCTGTCACTTACCCTCCCAATCGGGGTAACTGTACGTCTTATTCCTAGACTTCGGCCCTGTCTGTATCGAATGTCTACAATCGGATTGAATCTAGTCCGAAGCGTCGATACCACCGAACGTCTAGTTTGGCAAGTCTGCCAATGACTCTCCTATCTCAAATGCTTGAATATAAATCTATAAACAAGACATTATCATATCAAGAGATTTGAATATAAATCTATAAACAAATCACAATCATATCAAAAGATAAACAATAATTCTAGTATGTGATTTTGTTGGGAAACTCAAACTGAATCTCATTTGAGTTGTGTCTTCCCCAAACAAAACATGCATTATACCTTTCGTCGCACAATGTCTGTCGATGTCGAAGTCTCGATGACGAATCTGTCACTATCAAATCTGAAATGGAAATGTTGATACATATTCTATCAATCTCTAATCTCAATCAACACATATCCAATTCAATACTTGACCTCGGTACCATTTGACGGCATAACAACGTAATTTCTCAATACCGATCAATTCAAATCTCAACATAAATCTATATCAATTCTCAACAATGAATAATCAACATCATATATACATCATACTCTCAAAATCTGCATATTCTCAATCAAGATATGCTAAAATTCATAACAAATGCATACGGTACAATTTCTTCGATCCGGTTGCGAATATACGACATCTATAATCTCAAGAATCTCTAATAGCAACCATATCATAATTTCTCCAACACATAAAATCTGAATCATGTTGGAATTGAACAATATTTACCTCTTCTTGTAGCCTTGGTTGAGAAGATCACAAATCTGAACTCTGATTAAAATTCTGATGAAAATATCTTATACAATCAATTTCTAAAAGAAATAGAGCATGAAGGAATTCTTGAAGTCTCTCTCTCGTTCCATCTGCTAAAAATGAGGAAGAAATGAATGACAACACACTTATATGTGCATGGCCAAGACAAATGGCTTATTCTTTGGAGTACATGTCTCGCGCATATGCGCGACATTCGCTTCATCTCGCGCATATGCGCCAAAGGTTCTGGAGGTGTCGCGCATATGCGCGCCTTATCTCGCGCATGTGCGCCGATGCTTCTTTAATTTTCGCGCATGTGCGCCGGTCTAGTGGCGCATATGCGCCGAGTTCATCTCATATCTATAATTTGCATCTACTTTCTCGTCCCTTCCGGTCCGATACAAGGCGTCTACAATTACCTTAATTATCAACAAAACAAATCTGATTATGATAACCAAATTCTCGGGCCTTACATTTCTCCCCCTCTAAGAAATGATTTCGTCATCGAAATCGCAGACAATCAATTAAATCAAGTAAAAGAGGCAATGTAATCGAAAATGGAATGAACACTCACATCATAGAAATAACTCGGGATATCTCTGTCTCATCTCTTACTCTGTCTCCCAAGTCGCTTCTTCAGTGCCATGACGACTCCACTGGACTTTCACTAGTGGAATAGTCTTCGTTCTGAGCTGTTTTTCTTTTCGATCAAGAATCTGTATTGGTTGTTCAATATAACTCAACATCTGATCCAGCTCAGCTTCGTCAGGTCGAATGACATGAGAATCATCAGGCATATATTTTCGCAACATTGATACATGAAAAACGTCATGTATCCCGGATAGAGAAGGAGGAAGAGCCAATCGATATGCTCGATCGCCAATCTTTTCAAGAATCTCATATGGACCGATGTATCTAGGAGACAACTTCCTGCGTTTGCCAAATCTGACAACGCCTCGAAAAGGTGAAATCATCAAGAATACTTTGTCTCCCTGTTCAAATACTAACGGTCTACGTCTGATATTTGCATACTTGGCCTGTCTATCCTGTGCCGTCTTCATTCTTTTCTAGATTATCTTCACTTTCTCAGTCATATCACGAATCATATCAGGCCCAAGTTCTGGTGCCTCAGAGATATCATCCCAATATAGAGGAGATCTGCACTTCTTGCCATACAAAGCTTCAAACGGTGCCATCTCTATGCTCGTTTGATAGCTGTTGTTGTATGAAAATTCACACAACGGTAATGAATCTTGCCAACTAGTGCCAAAGTCTAGCACTACAGCTCTCAACATGTCCTCTAAAATCTGGATAGTCCGCTCTGACTGTCCATCTGTCTGGGGATGATAAGCAGCAATGTTGTACCTAAAGCCTGTTGCAGACTATGCCAAAAGTGAGAAGTGAATCGTGGATCACGATCTGATACGATAGACTTCGGCACACCATGCAATCTGACTACCTCTCTGACATATATCTCAGCCATCTGATCGTGTCGGTATGTCATTCTGTATGGAATAAAACACGCTGATTTGGTTAATCTGTCAATAATGACCAAAATCGCGTCACAGCCTCGGGATGATCGAGGTAACTTCATCACGAAATCCATGGAAATGTGATCCCATTTCCATTGTGGAATAGACAAACTCTGAAGTAAACCTCCGGGCTTCTCCCTCTCAGCCTTCACCTGTTGGAAATTTAAACACTTAGACAATTCGGCAATGTCTGACTTCATCTGTTTCCACCAGAACTATGTCTTTAGATCATTGTACATCTTCCTGCCACCAGGATGAATACTGAACCGACTACAGTGCGCTTCTGACAAAATCTGTTGTTTTAATTCTGGAACATCTGGCACTACAATACGGTTATTCACATACAGAACAAAATCACGTACCTGATATTCAGACTGATGTCCTGATCTGACCATCTGAATCGACTTCTGAATATTCTGATCAGTTCTCTGTGCTTCTTTGATTCGCATAATCAAATCTGGTTCAACTTGAATCGAAGCAAGTCATAGAGGTCTACTAGCTGTATCAAATGTTACACCCGACGAGCAACAATCTTCAATCATATTTGAAACACCTATCGTCGATAATGATAAGGAACATATCTTTCGACTCAAGGCGTCCGCTGCTGCATTTGACTTTCCAGGATAGTATTTGATCTCGCAATCAAAGTCTTTCAACAAATCGAGCCATCTGCGCTGTCTCATATTCAATTCTGATTGAGAAAACAAGTACTTTAGGCTTTTATGATCAGAATAGATCTCAAATTTCTCGCCATAAAGATAATGACGCCAAACCTTCAGTGCAAATATGATAGCCGCTAATTCAAGATCATGAATGGGGTATCCAATCTCGTGTGGATTCAGCTGTCTAGAAGCATATGCGATTACATGACCCCGCTGCATAAGAACACATCCTAGCCCTCTGTGGGATGCATCACAATATACAACAAAATCGCCAGTACCTGAAGGAATCATCAAAACAGGTGCACTGGTCAGCCTCTTCTTCAACTCTAGGAAGCTAGATTCACAATCCTCAGATCACACAAATGGTGCATTCTTCTGTGTCAACTGGGTAATCGGCTTCGCAATACTAGAGAAATCTTTGATAAATCGTCTATAGTACCCTGCTAGACCCATGAAACTGCGTATCTCAGGCACCGTAGTCGGTCTCGGCCAACTGATCACAGCTTCAACTTTACTCGGATCCACAGAAATACCATCTCCAGATATGATATGACCCAAGAAGACAACCTGTCTCAACCAGAATTCACACTTGGACAGTTTGGCATACAATCTATTTTTTCTCAATGTCTGCAATACAATCCTCAAATGATCGGCATGCTCAGTCATATTCTTAGAATACACCAGAATGTCATCAATAAAAACAATCACAAAATCATCTAAATATCTCTGAAAGACGCGGTTCATCAGTCCCATAAACACCGCTGGAGCATTCGTTAAACCAAAAGGCATGACAATAAATTCATCATGTCCATACCTGGTTCGAAATGCTGTCTTTGGTATATCAATATCTCGTACTCGCAGCTGGTGATATCCAGATCTCAAATCGATCTTGGAATAAACAGAAGATCCCTGCAACTGATCAAATAAATCATCAATGCGAGGCAATGGGTACTTGTTCTTTACTGTCGCCTTGTTCAGTTGCCGGTAGTCAATACATAATCGCATAGAACCGTCTTTCTTACGCAGGAATAGCACTGGAGCGCCCCAAGGAGACACACTCGGTCTAATGTATCCCTTGGTTAGAAGATCTTCTAACTGTGCTTTCAATTCTTTCAACTCTATAGGTGCCATTCTATACGGAGTTCCCAAAATAGGAACGGTACCTGGAATAAGATCAATGCTAAAATCTACCTCTCGAGCTGGAGGTAAACATGGGAGCTCGTCAGGAAATACATCTGCAAACTCCCGTACTACTGGCAAATCTGCCAATGCCGGGCTCGATTTCTGTAGGTCTACAGAATAAATAAGGAACCCCTCTGCTCCTTTCTGCAACAGCCTACTCATAGTCAGGGCAGACACTAAGGGAATCCGAGATCTGGAACCCTTACCGTAGAATTTCCACTCTTCTGTCATTTCGGGTCTGAATCTGACAATCTTGTGAAAACAGTCTACGGTGGCTCTGTACTTAGTCAACATGTCAATCCCTTACAATACAATCAAAATCAGATAAGCCAAGTACAATACAGTCTAAATCAATCTCATGCCCTTCAAACTGTAGTATGCAATGTCTAACTGAAGTCACAGATATCAGACCACTTCCCAACGGAGAAGAAATAGACACTACAATGGACAATGACTCGACAGGCAATGCATGTGTAAATGCAAAACGTTTTCTGATATGAATGTATGTGATGCACCTGTATCTATCAATACATATACAGGATAACCGCAAAGAAAACAGTTACCTGCAATCACATCATCTGGTGCCTCTTGTGTTGCTCTTCCGTCAATGCAAACACCTGAGCCTGTTGTCTGGAAGATTGGCTCACTGTCTGGCCACCTCTAGCTCTGGGCTGGGACTGTGTAGGCGTGGGCTGGAAGGAATGGACAGACGACGCTTGCCTCTCAGGCTGAGTCACTGATGCTGATGACCCTGCACCCTTAAATCTCTGTGCACCTCTGTGGGGATAGACTCTGGCGAAATGTCCCTGTTGCTTATATATGTTACATCTGCCCATCACTCCCTGACACTGCTCTGTGGCATGCCGGCCTCCACAAGTAGTGCAATACACGCCTGTCACATCTGTACTCTGGCCAGGACCTCTCTGTCGTGGCCCGCTGGAGCTCGAGGAACTGCTCCCTGCTCTCTTGAACTGCTTACCCTTAGCTTTCAAAGAATCCTTCTTGCCACTACTAATGCTTCCACCATCAAATCGAGGAGGAGGTGGTGGAAACTGGACGGCGGCCTGTGGCGGTCTCTGACACTGAGCACTATAGGAAGCTCCTCGCTGCCTGATCAAGCCAGCCTCTGCTCCTTTTGCTCTGTTCAGTGCATCAGAAAAGGTGTTGGGTCGTCCCGTGTTCACCAAAGTAAAAATATCCGGGTTCAAACCATTGATGAACTGGTCCGCGACCGCTTCGTCATTTCCTGCCACGTGTGGCGCAAATCGGAGCAAAGAAGAAAACTTGGCAACATACTCTTCTATGTTCCACTGCCCCTGTCTCAAGTTGGCAAATTCGGCCCCTTTGTCTTTTCGATACGACACTGGAAAGAAACGTTGATAAAATTCATCTTCAAATATTTTCCAAGTAATATCGATACCTCGATGTTCTAAGGCTCATTTTGTGGTCAACCACCAGCTTTTCGTAACTTCTTGCAACTGATGTCCGATTAGTTTCACTCTTCGTTCGTCTGTATAAGCCAGAGATTCAAACAACATCTCTATATCGTCTAACCAGCTCTCACAATCCACTGCATTTTCTGTGCCCTTCAAGGTAGGTGGATGGAATGATTGAAACCTCTTCACCAAAGTCTCCATCGGTGTCGCAGTAACGTCCATCTGAGTACCTGACGTACTACCCTGTTCCGGCATTTGACCTGCAGCTGGTTGTGGTATTCTTCTAGGCGGCATATCTGATTATCAAACAGATTAGTACACAATCTATATACAATCTGTCTCAGCCCTCCTCTGATCATATACCTTTGATCCAGAATCGGTTCTGATTCAGTCTTTACAAGTACATGGTGTAAATCAATTCAGATAGCAATACATGTAATAGGGAAAGCAATAAATCATGCTAGCACATCAAAGCAAGGAAGAAGACTCGATCTACCCCGCTCATTCTATTCTATTTCAGTCTACAGAACCTACTGCTCTGATACCACCTGTTGTGGGGACCCTGGCTCTAACTCAATTCTTTTCGGGATTAATCGGATCTTTACTCAAAATGTGGGTCAAATTTTTGCTTTTTAACATTAATTCAAATGTATATAAATAAGCACAATATCTTTCTTTATTTAATTCAACAAACATAATGTACATGTCTTGTTCTAGTATTTTCATACAAACTAGTGTTTACTACAAACTACAAACCACAAGTAGTACAAGTCTATTAAAAATCACTAGTCATCTTCTGCGCCCGAAGTCACCACGCTATCTCGATCTCATCTCTGTCGTGACCCAGATCCTGCCCCACCTGTTGTTATGCACACATACAGACATAACAACAGCCGAAAACTCCGGTGAGAACAAATCCCAGTATAAAACATGTATGCATGCTAATACATAATCATAACCATGCAGGAAAGCAATAACACTGGGTTCCATAGTCTATGAAACCAATCTATATGAGCATGCAATTCAAATCAAATCATGTCTTGACTCGACTCGACTTTACTCTAGGGATCCCGGTGTGAATAAGACGTCACTGTCTGTCACCTACCCTCCCAATCGGGGTAACTGTACGTCTTATTCCTAGACTTCGGCCCTGTCTGTATCGAATGTCTACAATCGGATTGAATCTAGTCCGAAGCGTCGATACCACCGAACGTCTAGTTTGGCAAATCTGCCAATGACTCTCCTATCTCAAATGCTTGAATATAAATCTATAAACAAGGCATTATCATATCAAGAGATTTGAATATAAATCTATAAACAAATCACAATCATATCAAAAGATAAACAATAATTCTAGTATGTGATTTTGTTGGGAAACTCAAACTGAATCCCATTTGAGTTGTGTCTTCCTCAAACAAAACATGCATTATACCTTTCGTCGCACAATGTCTGTCGATGTCGAAGTCTCGATGACGAATCTGTCACTATCAAATCTGAAATGGAAATATTGATACATATTCTATCAATCTCTAATCTCAATCAACACATATCTAATTCAATACTTGACCTCGGTACCATTTGACGGCATAACAACGTAATTTCTCAATACCGATCAATTCAAATCTCAACATAAATCTATATCAATTCTCAACAATGAATAATCAACATCATATATACATCATACTCTCAAAATCTGCATATTCTCAATCAAGATCTGCTAAAATTCATAACAAATGCATACGGTACTATTTCTTCGATCCGGTTGCGAATATACAACATCTATAATCTCAACAATCTCTAATAACAACCATATCATAATTTCTCCAACACATAAAATCTGAATCATGTTGGAATTGAACAATATTTACCTCTTCTTGTAGCCTTGGTTGAGAAGATCACAAATCTGAACTCTAATTAAAATTCTGATGAAGATATCTTATACAATCAATTTTTAAAAGAAATAGAGCATGAAGGAATTCTTGAAGTCTCTCTCTCGTTCCATCTGCTAAAAATGAGGAAGAAATGAATGACAACACACTTATATGTGCATGGCCAAGACAAATGGCTTATTCTTTGGAGTACACGTCTCGCGCATATGCGCGACATTACCCGCGCATATGCGCGAGACCTACTGGTCTCGGCCAAGGCAAATTCAACACCTCGCGCATATGCGCGCTTCATCTCGCGCATATGCGCCAAAGGTTCTGGAGGTGTCGCGCATATGCGCGCCTGATCTCGCGCATGTGCGCCGATGCTTCTGTAATTTTCGCGCATGTGCGCCGGTCTAGTGGCGCATATGCGCCAAGTTCATCTCACATCTATAATTTGCATCTACTTTCTCGTCCCTTCCGGTCCGATACAAGGCGTCTACAATTACCTTAATTAACAACAAAACAAATCTGATTATGATAATCAAATTCTCGGGCCTTACAATCAGAACTCAATTTAATTCTGTTTTGACGGCATAACATCACAATCTCGGTATATCCAGCAACTCAAACATCAACAGATACAAATCATAACTCATAATAAATCACAAATTCAACCCAATATCAAATCTGTGCAATCTCATTCAACATAGGCTGAAAATTGATAACAATTACATAGTTTATCCGTTCTTCAATCCGATTTCGATTATACGATTATCACAATCTCAGGAACACATAATATAGATCAAAGTATGATTCCCCCAACAATAAATCTTGCATATAGCAGCTAGCGCATATGAGCGCTTGTACTTAAATCTTGCTTTCTCCTACTGTCTCAGCGCTTGTACTTAAATCTTGCTCACGCATATGAGCGAGACTTACTATCTCGGCATATAGCAGCTAGCGCATATGCGCGCCTCGTCTCCGCGCATATGCGCGAGACCTTTTGGTCACACACCTAAATCATGTCTTCCTCGAGCTTCCTCGGATCTTGGCCTTTCATAATCACATCAATTATAAATTATAGTCTCGGATTAACAGGATAAAATATCGAGCATTACAATTCTCCCCCTCTGCGACATGATTTTGTCCCCGAAATCACAGGCAATCAAATCACATAAGACAAGCAGATATAACAGAAGCTAAATAAGAAACTCACATCATTGAAATAACTCTGGGAATTTCTGTCTCATGTCTGATTCAGTCTCCCAAGTAGCTTCTTCAATGTCTTGACGACTCCATTGAACTTTCACAAGCGGAATAGTCTTCGTTCTGAGCTGCTTTTCTTTACGATCTAGAATCTGGATCGGTTTTTCAAAATAACTCAGAGTTTCATCAAGTTTTGCCTCGTCAGGCTGAAGAACATGAGAAGCATCAGGAAGATCTTTTCGCAGCATAGATACATGAAAGACGTCATGTATACCAGATATAGAAGGAGGAATAGCGAGTCGATAGGCACGAGTACCTATCTTCTCAAGAATCTCATACGGCCCAATATAGCATGGAGATAACTTTCCTCTTTTGCAAAATCTGACAATGCCTCTGAAAGGAAAAATCTTCAAAAATACTCTCTCCTTGCTCAAATTCTAATGGTCGACGTCGAATATGTGCATATTTGGCATGTCTATCCTGAGCTGTCTTCATTCTCTGCTGAATCAGCTTTACTTTCTCAGTCATATATTGAATCATATCAGGTCCAAGTTCAGGTACCTCAGATATCTCAACCCACTAAAGAGGGGATCTGCACTTCTTGCCGTACAAAGCTTCAAACGGAGCCATCTCTATACTCGTCTGATAGCTGTTGTTGTACGAAAATTCACAAAGTGGCAACGAATCTTGCCAACTAGTGCCAAAGTCTAGCACTACAGATCTCAACATATCTTTCAATGTCTGGATAGTCCTCTCTGATTGTCCGTCTGTCTGAGGATGATATGCAGTACTCAAATGTAATTTGTACCTAGAGCTTGTTGCAAACTGTGCCAAAAGTGTATAGTAAATCGAGGATCAAGATTTGAAACAAAGGACTTTGGCACACCATGCAATCTGACAACTTCTCCAACATAAATCTCTGCCATCTGGGCATGTCTGTATGTCATTCTGTAAGGAATAAAACATGCTGATTTGGTTAATCTGTCAATAATGACCCAAATCGCATCGCAACCACGGGAGGATTGTGGTAGCTTCGTAACAAAATCCATGGAAATGCGATCCCATTTCCATTATGGAATAGATAAGCTATGCAACAGACCTCCTGGTTTCTTCCTTTCTGCTTTCACCTGTTGGAAATTCAAACATCTGGATACAAAATCTGCAATGTCTGATTTCATCTGTTTGCACCAAACTATTTCTTCAGATCATTGTACATTTTTCTGCCACCAGGATGAATACTGAAACGAATACAGTGCGCTTCTGTCAAAATCTGTTATTTCAAGTCTGAAACATTTGGCACAACAAGTCGATTATTCACATATAACACATCATCACGAACCTGATATTCTGATTGATGCCCTGATCTGACCATCATAATCGAATTCAGAATATTCTGATCAATTTTCTGTGCTTCTTTAATTTGAAAAATCAACTCTGGTTCAACTTGAATAGCATGGAGTCTCAGAGGTTGACAATCTCTCTCAAATACTAATCCAGAAAGACAACAATGTTCAATTAAATTCGAAACACCAATCTTCGATAAGTATAAAGAACATACCTTTCGACTCAGTGCATCAGCTGCTGCATTTGATTTCCCCGGATAGTATTTGATTTCACAATCAAAAACTTTTCAATAAATCAAGCCATCTACGTTGCCTCATATTCAATTCTGACCGTGAAAATAAATATTTCAAACTCTTGTGATCATAATAAATTTCGAATTTCTCACCATATAGGTAGTGTCGCTAGATCTTCAATGCAAACATGATGGCAGCCAATTCAAGATCATTAATCGGGTAGCGAGTCTCATGTGGTTTCAATTTTCTCGAGGCATAAGCAATAACATGTCCTCGCTGCATCAAAATACAACATATTCCTCTGTGAGAAGCATCACAATAAACAACAAAATCACCAGTACCTGACGGAATAGTCAACAGAGGGCAATGGTTAATCTCTTTTTCAACTCCAGAAAACTAGATTCGCACACCTCTGACCAAACAAATGGAGCATTCTTCTGAGTCAACTGAATAATCGGCTTAGCAATGCTGGAGAAATCTATGATAAATCGACGATAGTATCCTGCTAAACCCATGAAACTGCGTATCTCTGGCACTAATTTCGGTCTAGGACAACTGATCACAGCCTCAACTTTGCTAGGATCCACAGAAATACCATCTCCAGATACAAATACTTTGTTTCGGCCAAAATTCACATTTAGACAGTTTTGCAGACAATTTCTCAGTTCTCAGAATTCTCAATACAGTTCTAAGATTCTCAACATGATCAATCATATTCTTTGAATAAATCATAATATCGTCGATAAAGATAATCTCACAATATCATCAAGATATCTCTGGAAATAACGGTTCATCAAACCCATAACTACAGCTGGAGCATTTGTTAAACCAAACGGAATGACTATAAACTCATAGTGGCCATACTTTGTTCTGAAAGCTGTTTTCGATATATCAGAATCTCTGACTCTCAGCTGATGATATCCAGATCTCGCATCGATCTTGGAATAAACAGAAGAACCCTGCAACTGATCAAATAAATCGTCAATACGAGGCAAAGGATATTTATTCTTTATTGTAGCCTTGTTCAGTTGTCGATAATCAATGCAGAGTCTCATAGAACCGTCTCTATTTCTTACAAACAGTACTGGAGCGCCCCAAGGAGAAACAGTCGGTCTAATGTACCCTGTAGCTAGTAAATCTTCTAGATTCTCTTTCAATTCTTTCAGTTCAATCGATGCCATTATGTATGGAATTTTAGAAATAGGTACTGTACCTGGTATCAATTCAATGCTGAAGTATATTTCTCGGATTGGAGGTAAACCCGGAATCTCATCTGGAAAGACGTCAACAAACTCACATACCACTGGCAAATCTGCCAATGACGGGCTCGATTTCAGTACATCTACTGAATACACAAGGAATCCATCTGCTCTTTTTTGTAATAATCGAGTCATAGACAAAGCAGATATCAAAGGAATTCGAGCTATGGAACCCTTACCGTAAAATTTCCATTCATCAACCATCTCAGGTCTGAATCTCACCATTTTTCGGAAATACTCTACGGTAGCTCTGTACTTGATCAGCATATCAATACCGATAATGCAGTCAAAATCAGACAAACCGAGTACAATACAATCTAACTCAATCTCATTACCATCATATTGCAGCATACAATGTTTAACAAAATTCACTGATATAAGACCTCTCCCAAAGGTGAAGAGACAGATACTACAGCAGATAATGACTCAACAGGCAAATCATGTATCAATGCAAATCGTTCATATATAAAAGTATGGGATGCACCCGTATCAATCAGCACATAACCAGGATAACCATAAAGAGAACAGTTACCTGCAAAAACAACATCAGGTGCTTCCTGGACCTGTTCTTCAGTCAATGCAAATACTCTGACCTGCTCTCTTGGAGGCTGGCTAAAACTCTGGCTTCCTCCTGCCCTCTACTGTGACTGAGTAGTGGGTGGCTGGAAGGAGTGAACAGCAGATGATCGTCTATCAGCCTGAGCCACTGATCCAGACGATTCTGCTCCCTGGGATCGTTGAGAACCTTGCTGCGGACAGACTTTAGCGAAATGTCCTTGCTGTTGACAGATATTGCAACTACCAAACACTCCTTAGCATTGGTCTGTGGGATGTCTTCCTCCACATGTTCTGCAATAGACCCCTGTATAACTCTGGTTCTGTCGTGAACCACTGGAGCTAGATGAGCTAATACCAGACTTCTTAAACTGTTTCCCTCGAGCTTTCAGATTATCTTTCTTTCCACTGCTACTACTGCCACTATCAAATCTGAGAGGGGGTTGGTGTAACTGTGTTGAAGGTGGTTGTTGTTTCGGTGCTAGAGCAACATACGAAGCTTCTTTCTGCCTGATCAGGCCCGCTTCTGCTCCTTTTGCTCTGTTCAAAGCATCAGCAAAGTTATTTGGTCGCCCTGCATTTACCAGTGTAAAGATCTCGCGATTTAGACCATTGATGAACTGATCAGCCACAGCTTCATCATTCTCAGCAACATGAGGAGCAAATCGTAACAAAGTAGAGAATTTAGCCACATATTCTTCAATATTCAGATGACCCAGTCTCAGATTATCAAACTCTGCACCCTTGTCTTTTCTGTACGATACTGGGAAGAATCGTTGATAGAACTCAGCTTTAAAGATCTTCCAAGTAATAACTGTACCTCGATGCTTCAACGCTCTCTTAGCCGTGAGCCACCAACTTTTTGCAACATTGTGTAATTGATGCCCAATCAGTCTAACTCTTCGCTCATCTGTATAATCAATTGAATCAAACAACATTTCAATATCATCAAGCCAACTCTCAAAATAAATAGAATTCTCAGTGCCCTTCAAGGTCGGCGGTTTGATTGACTGAAATCTCTTCAGCAGTGTTTCCATGGGTGTTGTTGTAACATCCATCGTATTAGTAGAAGTACTACCCTGTTATGGGATTCTTCGAGGAGGCATATTTGATTATCAAAATGGTCAGTAACAAAATATAACAAATCTGTCTCAGTCCTCCTCTGATCATCATACCTCTGATCAAGAATCGGTTCTGATTCATTCTCTCAATAATACACGTTTCCAATCAAATCAGATAATCAGGTAAATATGTATATTTAAAGCAGTAAATCATGCTAGCACCATAAAAGCAGGAAAGAAAACTCAATCTACCCCGCTCACTCACTTCTATCCCAGTCTAAGGAACATACAGCTAAAGCTCTGATGCCACCTGATGTGGGGATCTGGACGCTAACTCATTCTTTCCAACGCTAACTCATTCTTTCCAATCATCATTAGGATTAAATGGATCAATTAATTAATCTGGGTCGTAAATTTTTTTTTTAAATGTTGAACAATTTGTAAACAAGTGTACAAATTTCTACAAGAAGTTAGGTCCCATCTTATTCAAATTACAAGATCAAGTTTAATATCTACAACATGATCAAAAGTACAAGTCTTGTACAAAATAAAGTCATAACACACTAGTATTCATCCACTACATATCAAGTGTTGAAAACCAGTTCTCCATCTAGGCTCGGATCTCCACCTTAATCTCGATCTATCAAGCTCTTCTCGACCATGATCCTTTCCCACCTGTTGTCATGCACACATACAAACACACCAACAGCCGGATAACTCCAGTGAGAAATATATTTCCCAGTATAAAAAACGTATACATGCATCTCATACAAACATATGCAAAAGCATATAACATTTGTAAAAAAACATGTATCGTAATCTAATGAACATAAATCAATACAAATCTGTAAATCAAACTCTTTAACTCTTACTCTTTTGACTCAACTCTTATGTAGGGATCCCGGTTTGAATAAGAACGTAACAAGTCACCCACCTACTCTTCCCAGCTAGATGGTGGTACGCTCTTATTCCCAGACATTGGCCCTCTATATCGAATCTCTACAATAGGAGTCGATCTTCTCCTAAGCACATCGATATAAACCAAATGTCCAGTTACTTCGCACCTCTGTAAAAGACTCATAACACATGCTTTGCTATAACTCAATAGACCAAGCATATCAATCTCAATAATTGCAATCACATCAAAGCAATAACAATATAGATATGTGGTTTTGAGAAAACAAGCTATCTCTTATTCGAGTTGTATCTCCCGGTTTAACATTGATTTATACCTTTCTTTTCGTAGTTCTTAGTTGATTCAAACCTCAATCTGGTTTTGATCGTTCTTCGAAGCCTTCAATACCAAATCTGGAATGACATATTCGAGAAGTACAATATCACATAAAACTCAAGGGAGTACTGGATATGATCAGAACTCAATTTAATTCTGTTTTGAAGGCATAACAGCACAATCTCGGTATATCCAACAACTCAAACATCAATAGATACAAATCATAACTCATAATCAATCACAATTTCAACCCAATAACAAATCTGTACAATCTCATTCAACATAGGCTGAAAATTGATAACAATTACATAGGTTGTCCGTTCTTCATACCGATTTCGATTATACGATTATCACAATATCAGGAACACATAATATAGATCAAATTATGATTCCCCCAATAATAAATTTTCGAACCATGCTGAAAAGTAAATAAACTCACATACTTTTAAAGCCTTTGACAAGAGAAGCACAAAACTATGCTTGGATCGAAATTTTGACGGTTGGATCTCGTAAAATCAACAATTTAAGAAATATTGAAACTTGAGGAATTATGGAAGTCTCGGTTCTTTCACTGAGTTCTTAATTGAAATGAATAAGTTTACATATTATATGCATGGCAAAGACATGTGGCACAATCATCATACAGCACGTCTCGCGCATATGCGCGTCCATCACTGGCGCTATGCACGAGACTCTCTGTCTCGGCACTTCTGCATTTCACCAGCTCGCGCGCCTTGTCTCGCGCATATGTGCGAGACCTACTGTCTCAGCGCTTGTACATAAATCTTGCTCGCGCATATGCACGAGACTTACTGTCTCGACATATAGCAGCTCGTGCATATGCGCGCCTCGTCTCCGCGCATATGCGGGAGACCTTCTGGTCTCACACCTAACTCATGTCTTCCTCGGGCTTCCTCGGATCTTGGCCTTTCATAATCACATCAATTATAAATTAATAATCTCGGATTAACAGGATAAAATTTCGGGCATTACACCTTGCTTTGTTGCACACAACTGAACCATTTTCGTTCAGTTTCTTCCTGTACACCCATTTGGTACCTATAATAGTTTTTGAAGCTGGTCTTGGAACTAGGTTCCAGACATTGTTATGGGTAAATTGATTTAACTCCTCTTGCATAGAATTTATCCAGTTAGGATCGGCAATGGCCTCATCAGTTTTCTTTGGTTCCAATTGTGAGACAAAAGCAGAAAGAATAAACAAGTTAAGCATTTGATTTCTTGTTCTTACCGGGTCAGATGGATCACATATCACCAATTCTGGTGGATGTGATTTCTTCCATCTGAGTTCAGTCTTTGCTGCTTTCATATCAGCAACTTCTTCTGTTGGCAATTGAATGTTTTAAGTTTCAGTTGGAGCTGTATTAGTTGGCAACTTAATATTATCTGTTTGCTCCACCAACTGATTATCATGAGCCGGTTCCTGTTCAACAGTTTGATCTAATATCTCTGTTTCAGGAGTTTGAAGGATATTTTTGTTGATATAATTTTCTTCTTCACTTTCATCCTCCAAACTGATCTCTATAAATCGATCAACTAGCTCAACTGGATCAGTTAGCTTATCAGTTAGTACAGTTTCATCAAAAACAACATGGATAGATTCTTTAACATTTAAAGAATTTTTATTGAAGACTATATATGCTTTGCTAACTTAAGAATATACATGAAATATTCCCTCTGTAAATTTAGCATCAAAGGCTTTTAAATTTGTTTTACCATTATCAAGAATATAACATCTGCAGCCAAATATCTTGAAATAAGAAACAACACTTTTTCTTCCACGCCAGATCTCATATGGTGTCTTCACATGATTCTTGTTAATCATTGATCTATTCAGAGTATAACACGCAGTGTTTACTGCTTCAGCCCAAAACCTTTGAGAGATACCAGAATCAGCAAGCATTGTTATAGTAGCTTTTCTGAGGGTTTGATTCTTTCTCTCAGCTACACCATTTTGCTGAGGGGTTCTAGCTGCTGAGAGCTCATGCTTGATTCCAGTATTTTTTAGAAAAGTTGAAAGATTTTGATTGATGAATTCAGTCCCTTTGTCAGACCTTATTCGATCAATCCCAACTGATTTATCATTTAAAAGTCTTTTGAAGAGCTTAATTAGTTGTGCAGCACTTTGATCTTTTGATTTGAGAAAAATTACCCAAGTAAATCTTGAGAAATCATCTACAACCACCAAGGTGTATTTCATTCCCACTAAGCTCATGACTGGTATAAGACCAGATAGATCCATATGTAACCGTTCCAAGTATCGAGAAGAAGATTTACAACCCTTGTTCTTAAAAGAATATCCTACATGTTTTCCAAACTGACATGCTGAACAAATTTTGTCTTTTGAAAAATTTATTTTTGGCAAACCAGTTACAAGATCGTGGTTACTTAGATAGGCAATAGATTTAAAGTTTAAGTGGTTCAATCTCTTATGCCATAACCAGTGTTTGGAAGATTTGCAAGCAATGAAATAGACTGGTGCATAAGGTTGTTCAGTCAAACTAACTTTGTAAGTATTACCACAACGATTTCCATTTAGAATGACCTCATCAGTTGAGTCTCTAACTGAACACGTGTGTCTGTCAAACTGAACTGAGAAATTGTTGTCGCATAACTGACTGATGCTTATCAAGTTATACTTCAAATTCTCAACTAGAAAAATATCTTTAATTGTAAAGTTACCATGGATAAGCTTAACCTTACCCACAGTTTTACATTTGGAGTTGTCTCCAAAACTGATGTTTGGTCCTGTGTATTTGATCAGTTGAGATACCGAATTTGCATCTCCAGTCATATGTCGCAAACATCCACTGTCTAGATACAAGGTTGATTCTTTTGTTGTACCTGTTACCAGCAATCACACACAGTATATAATCTTGGTACCCATATTTATTTAGGTCCTAAACTGATTAGTCCCTTAGGAACTCAGACTTGAATCAGTCTAACTGATTTCCCAGTTGCTGTGTTCCAAATGGGTTTTCTCGAATTTTTAGCAGCATGTGTGTGATGTGAGAATGAAACATTATGAATTATTTCCTTTTTCAACTGACTGTTCTTTTGATACCGTTTCAGAACAGGCTTACTGTTGTAATAGTTGAAATAGCCAATCCTTGAGTACTGGTATTTGCAACTGAATCGTTTAGGAGACTAGTTTCTTGTATTAGTTGAACTCTCTAAGCTATATCCAATACCATATTATTTGCCTTTGTTCTTAATCTCGGTCGATTGAACAGTTGGTTTACTTGGTTCTGAATGTTCATTTATCATGGTAGATTTTGCAAAGGTAATGTATTTTCCTTTGTTCGTATTCAATCTTGGCTGAGTATCACTTGCAGAGTTTTCAACATGACTGTTAAAACCTAAACCAGTTTTATCAGCAACTGATTTTTGTGCATTCTGCATTTTAGTTAATGTAACTGAGGACTTGTTCCAAGCTTGAATCAGGTCGGAATTTTTTGAAATCTCAGTTTTCAACTGACATATCAAAGCTTGGTTCTCGATCAGTTCAGCGTTTTGCTTGGCAATCTCCCCTTTTAAATTTAACACTTCAACTAACTTATCAGTTTCAGTTTTGTTATCATTGGGATCATTTTGCTCAGCTTTAACCTTTTCAAATGATCGAGCCAGTTTGTGATACTCATTTACCATTTCATGCAAGGTGGCAATGAGTTCCTCACGAGTGAAATAAGTAGAGATAAAATCAAATATCTTTTCACTTGCTGAATCCAGTTTAGCATTGTCTGCCATCAAGCATTTGACTTCCTCTTCATCATCACTTGAGATGCTTGGGCTTTCTGATTCTGACTCATCACTGTCAGTTTCAGCCCACTTTGATTTGCTCTTCTCAACTAAAAGAACTTCATTCTTTTTCTTGAATGATTTCTTTTGTGCTCAAAGGGCTTCTTTCACTTATCAGTTGATACTCGACTGTCCTTCTTGGGCTTAGGATAGTCAGCTATCAAATGACCAGATTTGCCACAATTGTAGCAAACATATGAATCTTCTTTGGAATTGTTTCTCTGGAATTGCTTCTGTAAGTTTCCTTGATTCTTCCTCATAAACCTTCCAAATTTTTTAACAAACAATGACATTGCATCATTGCTCAGCTGATCGGCAGATTTGTCAACTGAACCAGTTGGTTCCAGTATGACAGCAGTTAACGTAGTTGTGGCAGTTGGTACAGAAGACTCTTCTTCTCTAGTTTGTAGCTCAAACTCATAAGCCTTCAAATCAACAAATAGATCATGTAGTTCAACTTTGTTGAGATCTTTTGATTCACGCATAGCCATGGTCTTGACATCCCACTCTTTGGGAAGACCTCTTACTACCTTCAGTGTCACTTCTTTATTTGAGTACACCTTTTCAAGTGCATTCAGTTTATTGATGATGCATGTAACTCTTTCATCATACTCGTGCATAGAATTTCCCGCTTTCATCTTGATATTATCAAATTTTTTAACAGCAACTGATAGCATGTTCTCCTTGGTTTGTTCATTTCCTTCACAAAGCTGAATAAGTTTTTACCATATATCTTTGGACGTTTTGCACATTTTGATTTTGCTGAACGTGATTTTGTCCAGTTTTTTGTATAAGATGTCTTTGATCACATTATCCAAGTTTGCTTTTCTTTTGTCTTCTGTTGTTCATTCATCTCTGGGCTTTTCTATTTGATGAGGTGCTCCGTCAGTGATGGCAACTGCAGTGTTTGTTTTAAAATCTTCATTGGACCATCAGTGATGACATATCACATGTCATCATCTTGTGCAGCTAAGTGAGCCGGCATTCTTATTTTCCAATATTAAAGTCTTCTCTGGAAACATTGGTATCTTCTTGAATGAAGACATGTTGATCAATAAGTAATTATGAATATTCTGAGACAAGATTAAACACGGCCCTGATACCACTTGATAGGATCGGATAAAGGATAAAAAGTGTTTAGAAAGGGGGGTTGAATAAACAATCACGGTTTTTATGTCTTTTTCGAAGGTTTGAATTAGTTTGGTGAGAAACTGATCCTCAAAATCTTGTCAGTCGATCACAGTCAGTTAACATTAAAGTGCGGAATATAACAGACGGAAAGATAGAATATAGAAATTGAAAAGCTTGTAAAAGATTCACAAAGTTTGTTTCTGGATGTTCGGAGATTTAAATTACTCCTACGTCACCCCTTCTATCACGAAGATAGGACTAAAAGACTTTGATCAATACAAGATTTGTACAGACCCACTTTAGATTGGACCTAACAATGCCAAAGCTGAAACTCTTAGTTAACAACTCAATTTTCTCGATTGAAAAACTTAGCAACTCTGATCTCTAGGATCAAGTTTCACAATAATAACAATGTGCTAAACTGCTCGAAAGATAGCCTGGTAAGGGATCGATTTTAGGTACCCGAATGCGCAACGGAAGGTACAAAATTTTCGGTTTTTGCAAGAGAAAAATCGAGCACCTTAGTACTAGTGTGCAACATATACTAAACACCTTTGTCATACATAGGGTGTTAAGAAATTGTACCTATCAACCTCTTGAGGTTGATGATGGCTACAACTAAGGTGTAAACACCTTAGCTCTTGTATGGCAAGAAAAATCTACAAGCTTCTTTCCTTCAAAATCAAGCCAAGTTTGATGATGGCTACAACTAAGGTGTAAACACCTTAGCTCTTGTATGGCAAGAAAAATCTACAAGCTTCTTTCCTTCAAAATCAAGCCCACCACCAAACTTAAAAGATCCACCTTACACTTGCACTAGAAAATGTAGGGTATTTTTCTTTTGAGAAGAGTTTTTGTTTTCAACAACTTGGAGAACAAAATGAGAGAAAAATGAGGAATATCTCACACCCAATTTTTGGCCAAGTTAGAATGAATGGGAGAGTGAATTAGTTGTCTAGGTTGTGGGAAAAGTAGAATCACTTTTTGCATGTCATGCAATTTTTTAATCAAAAGTATTCACAACTCTTCATCTCCCAAGCATGCAAAACCTAGTGGGCTTGTAACATTTATAAAGGGCCCATGGACTTTTTAATTTAATTGTCTCAAACATATTTGAGCACAATTAAACTTTACTTGATTTTACTCAAGCCCACTAGTTAAATAATTATTTTTAATTGGGCTCTACAAGGCCCAATGTTATTTTATTAATTCAACACTTGAATTAATTTAATTATTTGGACTCTACTAGGCCCACTATTGTTTAATTAATTCAGCACTTGAATTAATTTAATTTAGTCCATAACAATGTTTATGAAAATCACAATTTTCAAATACATTATTCACTTGGCCTAGTTTTAATTTAGGAACACATTCATAAATTAAAAATTACATTTCTCTCATAGAAGTCATACTTCTATTTTTCCTTACGCTTATAAACTCATTTATAAGTTGTTCAACACTTTGAACTATTTTACTTCACAACGGGATCTAGAAAGCTAGTATTTGTGTGGCCCTCAATGGTTCATTGATACAACTAGCCGTTGGTTCACATCTCCATGTAATTCGGACTAAACATGTCCTTATACGAGCATACCCCAATAGCTCCATTCTTACTTATCAACTCCTTGATAACAAGAACGTCAGAACTCAAGTCTGATAGTACCCAACCAACCATGTTAAACGCCTAGCAGCATCTCTTACATGATTCCCTAGGTATCAAATGATAGTGTCTGTAAGAACCATTCAATTATGGTTAGCGTACAGTACGGTCCCTTCAACTCATATATCTCGACCGATTCGACTACCATTGGTTTATCGAGAGTTGTCAATGAATCGATACTATGTGTCATGTCGTAGTTGCATCGATGGTGTAATCTAAGAAACCCTTTCTTAATTACCACCATACTCTGATCAGAGATTTCAAACTACACATACATTAGAACACATAGGATATCCACACCCGAAGGTAAGCGGTGAATCCTCGACTACAATGCATCGACTCCTATATGTTTCGACAGAACACCCAACCTTGCCACCTGATGACCCCATGAGAGTCGGTAAACAAGTCAAAGTGTAATTCTAGCACATAGAGTCTCAATGTTGTCCCGGGTCATAAGGACTAATGGTGTACAACCATAAACTAGGACTTTTCCACTCGATAAGTGAGAATCACTTGGAAATTCTTTTATGGAGGGTTGTTCAGTGCACTCTACCAGGAGCACCTATCTGCATGCTCGGACATCACAATGTCCCCTACCATTGAAACATGGTACTCACATCGCAGATACTAGTCTCGAACTCGAGCGGCCTATATCCTTCTTAGTGGCGGCTGAATCGACTAGGAACCGTTTAGAATATACAGTATTACAAATATGAGTTTCATGATACTCATCATATGAGAATCTCATATTCTTTCTACTATTTGTATATTCAAGGGCTTTATCTATGAAACTAGCATGGGTATACAGATAAAGAAGTGCCAAAATAATAATTTCAAATATTATTAAAATAAAGACTGTTCATACATAGAGTTTAAACATGAACCCTCGGCCAACACTTGGCTAGACGGGCACATACTCTAACAATCTCCCACTTGCACTAGAGCCAACTATTCATATGCTTCAAACCCATCGATTCGAGATGCTTCTCTAATAATGGTCCAGGTAAAGGCTTAGTTAGAGGATCAGCAACATTATATGCGGAGCCGACTTTGTCAATCGTGACATCTCCTCTTTCCACGATCTCTCTGAGGATGTGGTACTTTTTCAATACGTGTTTGGACTTCTGATGAGACCTCGGCTCCTTTGCTTGAGCAATGGCTCCCGTGTTGTCACAAAACACCGGGACAGGAGCAATTCCATTAGGAATGACATCCAACTCTTGGATAAAATTCCTTATCCAAACAGCCTCCTTTGCTGCAGCTGATGCAGCAATATATTCTGCCGCAATGGTGGAATCTGCTGTACTGTCTTGCTTGGAACTCTTCCAAGAGACAGCAGCACCATTGAGCATGAATATGAACCCAGAGGTTGACTTCGAGTCATCGATATCGCTTTGGAAGCTAGAGTCGGTATAGCCTTCCAATTTCAGTTCTCCACCCCCATAGACCAAGAACAACTTATTGGTCCTTCTCAAATACTTGAGGATATCTTTCACAGTTTTCCAGTGTGGAATACCAGGGTTGGATTGATAACTACTCACTACAATTAGTGCAAAAGCCACGTCAGGACGTGTAGATATCATCCCATACATGATGCTACCAATCGCAGATGCATAAGGAATTCTTGTCATCGCCGCTATCTCTGCATCAGTCTTGGGAGACATAGACTTGGATAGGGACACGCCATGACACATTGGTAGATGTCCTCTCTTGGACTCATCCATCGAGAACCGCTTCACGATGGTATCAATGTATGTGGACTTGGTTGAGACCAAGCAATCTTTTTGATCTATCTCTATAGATCTGTATTCCCAATACAAAAAATGCTTCACCCAAGTCTTGCATCGAGAACTTACTCGCTAACCATATCTTAGTTGATTGCGACATCCCTACATCATTCCCAATGAGTAGAATGTCATCAACATAAAGCACAAGGATTGTCACAGCACTCCCACTGACCTTGTTATACACACAGGGTTCCTCAGGATTCTTAGCAAAACCAAACTCTTTGATTGTACTATCGAATCTGAGGTTCCAACTCCTAGAGACCTGCTTTAGACCATAAATAGATCTTTGAAGTTTGCATATCATATGCTCACTTCCGATAGATGTAAACCATTTGGGTTGAGACATGTAAATCTCTTCCTTAATATCCCGATTAAGAAAGGCTGTCTTAACATCCATCTGCCATATCTCATAGTCATACCATGCAGCTATGGCTAGCAAAATCCTTATGGACTTGAACATTGCAACTAGAGAAAAGGTTTCCTCAAAGTCAACTCCTTGTCTTTGAGTATATCCTTTTGCCACCAATCGCGCCTTGAAGGTCAATACCTTCCCATCCGCCCCAAGTTTCCTCTTGTAAATCCATTTACACCCTATGGGAACAATTCCCTCAGGTGGATCCACGAGATTCCACATTTGGTTTGAATGCATGGAATTCATCTCAGATTCCATCGCTTCAAGCCACTTGGATGAATCGGCATCAGATAACGCTTTCTTGAAGGTCCTTGGATCACATCCATGGTTAGGCTCATCATGGCCCTCTTCAAGAAGCAGACCATACCTCATAGGTGGTCTCGAGACTCTTTCGGATCTTCTAGGAGCTTGTATCTCCTCTCTTGGCTCTTCGGGTGTGGGTTCTATAATTGTGGGTATCTCTCGAACCTCTTCGAGTTCTATCATCTCCCCTTTTCTATCCAATAGAAATTCCTTTTCCAAAAAGGTTGCATTCCTAGAAACAAACACCTTTGTTTCTTGGGGATGATAGAAGTAATATCCAACAGAATTCTTTGAATATCCCACAAAGTAACATAAAATGGAATGACTATCCAATTTATCTCCCATTACCTGCTTCACATAAGCAGGGCACCCCCATATTCTAAGATAAAAATATTTGGGTGTCTTACCCATCCATATCTCATATAGTGTTTTGTCAACTGCCTTTGAATGGACATTGTTCAACAACAGTGCCGCTGTCTCAAGCGCATATCCCCAAAAGGATGGCGGCAACTCCGTGAACCCCATCATAGACCGAACCATGGCCATCAAAGTCCGGTTAAGACGCTCTGAAACACCATTCAACTGCAGTGTAGCGGGCGGAGTCCACTGCGAGAGAATCCCATTCTCCCTAAGATACTCTTGGAACTCGGCACTCAAGTACTCACCACCTCGATCCGATCGAAGTGTCTTGATGCTTCGTCCCAACTGCTTCTCTACTTCACTTCTGAATTCTTTGAACCATTCAAAGGCTTCAGACTTGTATTTCATCAAATACACATACCCATACCTCGAAAAGTCATCGGTAAAGTTGATGAAGTAGGCATGTCCATGCTTAGTGGTGATGCTAAGCGGACCGCACACATCGGTATGGATCAAATCCAATAACCCTTTGGCTCGCTCCACATGGCCCCTTAAAGGGAATCTTTGTCATCTTTCCTTTTAGACAGGATTCACAAGTCGTGAGAGCATTAATATCAGACATATCAAACATGCCCTCTCCCACTAGCTTGTTCATCCTTCTTAGGGAAATATGTCTTAATCGAGCATGCCATAATTGTACCGAATTAAGAGTATCTTGTTTGCGCTTGTTTTTTGTTGTTATAGCTTGAACATTGTTAAGTGGAATATCTTCCAATTTTAAGGTGTAGAGATCGTTTACAAGTTCTCCAGTACCAATTAAACATTCATTCTTGTAAATATTGCAAACACCTTTGCTAAATAAACAAGAAAATCCATCTTTATCAATCATAGAAATGGAAATAATTTTTTTCACCAAATCTGGTACAAACAAAACATCTCTCAAAAATAACTTAAAATCATTGTTCAAATACAAGCAAACATCTCCTACGGCCTTGGCAGCAACCCTTGCTCCATTGTCCATCCTCAAGAAGGTCTCACCTTCCCTGAGCCTTCTACTTCTTTCCATCGCCTGCAAATCATTACAGAGATGTGAGCCACATCCGGTATCCAATACCCAAGAAGTAGAGTTAATTGAAATGTTTACTTCAATATAGAACATACCGTTTCAAGAACTCTTCTGGGCCAGATATTCCCTGCAATTACGCCTCCAATGTCCAGGCTTTTTGCAGTGATGACAGATGTCAACAGTCTTGTCAGCCTTCACTTGTGTGGCTGCCACAACGGGACCCGGAGTCTGCCTCTTCAAGGGCACGTTCTTCTTGGGACGTTGGAAAGAACGCTTCTTTCCCTTCCCGGGTGGACCGGTCTTCGTACCAGATGAAGTGCCCACAAAAAAAACCGGCTTCTCTTTCTTGAAGGTGGACTCAAAGGTCACAAGCATGTTCACCAACTCCTCAAGGGTTGGCTCCATCTTGTTCATGTTGAAGTTCACCACAAAAGGATCAAATGAGCTAGGCAGCGTTAACAGCAACACGTCGGTGGTCAACTCCGAAGGCAATATCAAATCCATGCCAACGAGCTTGTCCACGAGCCCAATCATCTTTAGGCCATGCTCATGGACCGAGGCCCCATCTCGCATGCGCAAAGTGATCAGCTCCTTGACGGTAGCATGCCTAAGAGGACGTGTTTGCTCTCCAAAGAGCTCCTTGAGGTGCAAATGAATGTCAGCAGCACTCTTTGCATCCTCAAAATGCCTCTGCACCTCATCATTCATAGAAGCCTGCATATAACACTTGGCCTTCAAGTCATGGTCACACCAATCCTTGTAGGTCTGTAATTCCTCAGGAGTGCAGTCAGTCGGAGCCTTATCAGGGGGCGACTCAGTCAGTGTATATGCAATCTTTTATGAGTTCAAGACGATTTTCAGATTTCTTAGCCAAGTGATGTAATTAGGTCCGGTTAATATGTGTTTTTCGAGTATAGCAGAAAACGGATTGCGAATTGAAGACATTGTCAAATTTTGTACTGAAAAGTAAAACAGATAAATGTTAATGACTATTTTAAAATATTTAGTAAGATATAAAGTATGGACTTTTACTTTATAAATTTTCGCTTCCACTATTTTGACATTTTCACTACCCTCTAGTGAAAAAGGGGAAACTCCTTTCCTCAGTAGGTACGTAAGGTCCAATTAGCGAATTATGATCCCGAATAATATCAGCCATTCATAATCCCTAAAAGGTAGTTTCCAATTGCATCACAATGCAACCCTCTACGTAAACTTTTGTCTCACGTTTGATTAGGGCACAATAATATGACGTCGTTCATCTTCACGTGTCAAGCCTTACCCATCGATGTTGAACCTTAATGGACGGTCGCCATGAGTTCCCCCAATAATATGAGCCGAAATCATGGGAGTTCCACATAGTTCACATCACCATGTCAATGGATGTCACAGCTTTCCGGCACACAGGGCCCCCCCAATAATATGAGCCGAGCCCCGAGTACGGGTAGCGTTCATCATGCACCCATTGTCGATGGAAGACATGGAAATTATAAACAAATTTATAATTCCTCTTTTCGGGCTTGATATTAATTTTGAATATTATTCAAAATGAGGGTTTTTAATTTTGAAAGGTCTCATCATTAATTTTATTTAAAAGCTCTCCATGTTTGATCGTATGTTTGCCGGATTCATGCAACTTTGTTATTATCATAATAATAACGCACATACTCGTTATTTATAACATATCATGCATATATTATAAACAGTAAACAAACAAGGATGATGAATCGCCCCAATACTAATGGCCCGTGTGAGCTAAACACGGGCCTAGGTCCAATCCTAGGGAAATGCATGGAATGCAAATGCAACTATTACATTAGCTTCCAATATTTACATGTCTTCGATCTTCATAAACATCATGGCCACCATCTTCCAATCTTGATCATCAACTATACTAATATTTACAAATAAATATCCATGGAAAATAGGGTACATCTCATGGGGGTGGGAACGAGCCATAAACCAAGCCCACTTTAAATTTGATAATTATTACAATCATTCAACACAAAATATCCTAGCATACACCTAGCAAATTGGGATCGGGCTTTTGATCATCCTTCATGCATAATATCACATATCATACACCATCAATTAATTATCACAATAATTAATTGATCCAATATTATATATCTTGAACCAATCACTAACCGCCACGATTATAAACTAAATTAACAAATTATACAAACACCATTGTCTACTTTCCAATTAATTTATTTATAACTGAATTTCTTGTAAATCACAATTTACTATAAATAATTAAAGTCCAACTTCAATTATTTATTTTATGAGAAAATATTTGCAACTTTTGTAATTTTAAAGTTAAGGGCCCAAAAAACTCATTTTTCACCAAAAACATTTTGGCCCATTTAAAATTCACAAATATATTATCGATCCAATGGCCCAACAACTCAAGGCCCATGACACTTTGATATTTCAAAACACCTTTTGAAAACCCTAGTCGTCATCGCCGTCGCCGGAGCTCCGTCGCCGGATTCCGGCAAACAACAAATTTTTTTTTAATTTTTTTTAAAGGGACTGTTCGGGCAGCCCCACGGGCTGCCCTAGCTGCTCCAAATGGGCAGTCCCTCGGGCAGCCCGAGCTGCCCCAAATGGGCAGCAAGTTGCTGTCCGAAATTCCCCTTGCAATGCCTTGATTTTTGTTGCAAATTTTCATCTCATGCGGTTAGAAATCGACCTCAATATAATATTATGTATATGCTACACAAAAACTAGTACCCTTAGCTCATGATACCACTTGTAAGGGATCGATTTTAGGTGCCCGAATGCTCAACGAAAGGTACAAAATTTTCGATTTTTGCAAGAGGAAAATCGAGCACCTTAGTACTAGTGTGCAACATATACTAAACACCTTTGTCATACATAGGATGTTAAGAAATTATACCTATCAACCTCTTGAGGTTGATGATGGCTCCAACTAAGGTGTAAACACATTAGCTCTTGTATGGCAAGAAAAATTTCAAAAGCTTCCTTCCTTCAAAATCAAGCCCACCACCAAACATAAAAGATCCACCTTACACTTGCACTAGAAAATGTAGGGAATTTTTCTTTTGAGAAGAGTTTTTGTTTTCAACAACTTGAAGAAAAAAATGAGAGAAAAATGAGGAATATCTCACACTCAATTTTCGGCCAAGTTAGAATGAATGGGAGAGTGAATTAGTTGTCTAGGTTGTGGGAAAAGTAGAATCACTTTTTGCAGGCCATGCAATTTTTTAATCAAAAGTATTCACAACTCTTCATCTCCCAAGCATGCAAAACCTAGTGGGCTTGTAACATTTACAAAGGGCCCATGAAATTTTTAATTTAATTGTCTCAAACATATTTGAGCCCAATTAAACTTTACTTGATTTTACTCAAGCCCACTAGTTAAATAATTATTTTCAATTGGGCTCTAGAAGGCCCAATGTTATTTAATTAATTCAACACTTGAATTAATTTAATTATTTGGACTCTACTAGGCCCACTAGTGTTTAATTAATTCAACACTTGAATTAATTTAATTTAGTCCATAACAGTGTTTATGAAAATCACAATTTTCAAATACATTATTCACTTGGCCTAGTTTTAATTTAGGAACACATTCATAAATTAAAAATTACATTTCTCTCATAGAAGTCATACTTCTATTTTTCCTTACGCTTATAAACTCATTTATAAGCCGTTCAACACTTTGAACTATTTTACTTCTCAACGGGATATAGAAAGCTAGTACTTGTGTGGCCCTCAATGGTTCATTGATACAACTAGCCGTGGGTTCACATCTACGTGTGATTCGGACTGAACATGTCCTTATACGAGCATACCCCAATTGCTCCATTCTTACTTATCAACTCCTTGATAACAAGAACGTCAGAACTCAAGTCTGATAGTACCCAACCAACCATGTTAAACCCCTAGCAGCATCGCTTACATGATTCCCTAGGTATCAAATGATAGTGCCTGCAAGAACCATTCAATTATGGTTAGCGTACAGTACGGTCTTTTCAACTCATATATCCCGACCGATTCGACTACCATTGGTTTATTGAGAGTTGTCAATGAATCGATACTATGTGTCAGGTCGTATTTGCATCGATGATGTAATCTAAGAAACCCCTTTCTTAATTACCACCATACTCTGATCAGAGATTTCAAACTACACATACATGAGAACACATAGGATATCCATACCCGAAGGTAAGCGGTGAATCCCTGACTACAATGCATCGACTCCTATATGTTTCGACAGAACACCCAACCTTGCCACCTGATGACCCCATGAGAGTCGGTAAACAAGTCAAAGTGTAATTCTAGCACATAGAGTCTCAATGTTGTCCCGGGTCATAAGGACTAATGGTGTACAACCATAAAATAGGACTTTTCCACTCGATAAGTGAGAACCACTTGGAAAGTACTTTATGGAGGGTTGTTTAGTGCACTCTACCAGGAGCACCTATCTGCATGCTCGGATATCACAATGTCCCCTACCAATGAAACATGGTACTCACATCGCAGATACTAGTCTCGAACTCGAGCGGCCTATATCCTTCTTAGTGGCGGCTGAACGACTAGGAACTGTTTAGAATATACAGTATTACAAATATGAGTTTCATGATACTCATCATATGAGCATCTCATATTCTTTCTACTATTTGTATATTCAAGGATTTTATCTATGCAACTAGCATGGGTATACAGATAAAGAAGTGCCAAAATAATAATTTCAAATATTATTAAAATAAAGACTGTTTATACATAGAGTTTAAACATGAACCCTCGGCCAACACTTGGCTCGACGGGCACCTACGCTAACAAGCCTTACAGCTATGAATATATATGATCATCGTAAGCTTGAATTTCAGCAGAATAACAGTATGAAAGAGTGCTAGTTCACGGAAAGAGTGCTAGTTCACGGATATTTGAATCTTTATATCTGTTGATTGCCACGTCAATATACTTCTGACATTGGTACAATGAAAATTCTGAAATGAGGCGTTCCACTACTACTTGCAGTCTGCTTTGTACTATTGTCGGTTGAATGTCATTTTCAACTGATGACGTGTTTAGCTGAATGATCAACTAATAAATAGATGAGTAGCCTCACAACTGAGTATCTCAACTGATCAGTTTCAAACTGATCAGTCAGTTGACAAACTAGATTCAGTTCAGCTGGTCTCAATTGCTTTAAATAATCAGCGCATTAAACTTCAGTTAGACAACTGTCAGTTCGTGTGTACGATATCTGTTAGTTCAGTAGATTTAATCTCTTAATTTGTCAAATCACGGAAATTAAGTTTCCAACATTTTATAATTGGAATTCAATTTTGTCAGTGGCTATAGAAATCTAACACATAGATCTATAAGTTCTATTTGAACCACAATTCAAGAATCTTAGTGCACAGTACACACAAACCCATAAATTAGAAGCCAAATCTGTAATTCGAAACAGTAACCAACATCTTCTTCCATGGACAAAATTGAAAACCTAGACTTAGGGATTACCTTCAAAAGCTTCCTATGAACTGAGATGAAGTTAGAATCGGCCTTTACACACTCTAAAGAACCATGAAAATTGGTTAGCAAGAAGATGGAAAAAGAAGCAACAGCTCGATAGAAACATGATAGAGTAGGAACAAGCTTTTCTACAATGATTATGGGCAAGGAGAGCTGAGGAAATACTGGACTTACTTGGACGAACTCCAGTAACCTGCTAACAGGCAGCAAGGGGCGGAGATAAGCTTCTCACAATGGAGAAAATAATGGATACAAGGAGAAGAGCCGAGAAGCTTGAGGAGGAAATGAATTGGGCTTGGGGAAATGGGCTTCCTTCTCACATAACACATATATACATATACATGTATCCAATTATTAGCCCAATTGCTAGAATGTGATCCGGTTCAAGTATTACAACTTCCGAGCTATAAAACTCCTATATGTATTTTAATATCTTCTAAAATTTCAATATTTTCTAATGCATATTCTTAACACACAATTAATATTATTTGACTTAATTGTTTTAATTTAGCATTTTAAAATAATTATTTCTAATTCTTGCCAAATATTGAATAATTAAATTCGGGTTCTCACATCGACAGTCCAGGGTTTGACGTTTTGTCACATTTTTAATTGTAGTGTTTTCTGATAGTTGAATACTTTTATTTTAAAATGTGTAAATTTCAACGGTTATCGCATGCATGTATATTAGTGAATATTTCAAGACTTAGTTTTTTTTAAAAAAAATTCTAATAGTATTATAAGCAGTAGACGTTTCAATATTATTTGCAGACAACCTACACTTAGGTGAATTATAATACAACCTACACTTGGGTGAATTATAATTTAAGTAGCGCCGTTTCCGGGAGGTGTAAATTTAGTTTATAATTTATGTTTTTTTATAAGTATTGTGTTGTTTTTACTTGAATGAGTATTTGATGTAGTAAAAAAAGGGGTAGACTTATTCGAGTATCTGAAAATAATTTAAACAGGGATGATATAACAACTTTTTCCCAAAAACAAAGAGAAATATTTTATCAATGTTAGGATAGATAAAAAAAAATTACTTAATACATGGTCATATCATTGTTTTGAAGCATGGAGATAATTTCTCACTTTTATGAAGGTCTAATATCTTAAGATAGGAAAATGATCGAATTCATATGTAATGGAACTTTTGAGGATAAAAACTCAAATGAAGTTAAGGAGTATTTGTATTCATTAGTAGAAAATGCCCAAAATTGAGATAATATAGGTACACAGACCAACAACAACTAAAATCAATATTTCAACACATGGAGGTGGTATCTATAATTTAAAAATGATATAGATATTCAAGCTAAACTTGCATCATTAGAAAGAAAAATAAAGTCATTAGAAATGAGAAAGAGTTGTCAATTAAAAAGTGTTCAAGAAATTGTTTGTCATATATGTGATACAAAAGATCATTCTACAAAATATTGTCCAACATTACCTACATCTATACTATTTTATTAAGTTTGAGACACTTAATGTAACTAACTTTGGTGTCATGGTCTGTTTTAATAACAATATATATTAATAAAATGTTAAAATTTTAATGCAAGTTATATGTAGTTCAACGGATAGAGTCATTGTATTTTTGTATTTAGGTTATAGGTTCAAGTCTTACCGAGATCATTTTCTTATTCTTTTATTTTCTAATTTATTTTTTAATTTATATATCAAAATTACAGTGTAGTCCCTCATTATTTCTTATAATTTTTTTATCCTCATTTAAATATAAATCAAATGAATTATAAAAAATATTACGGTACACTAGTATAAAAAATGTCTTCATGAACAAGAAAATTATGTTAACAATTATAAAAAAAACTAATATTTGATCCTTTTTCACAATCATATAATCCTGGATGGAAAATCATCCAAATTTTAGTTGTAGGAATGATAATAATGCACAACCTTCGCAACAACATTTTCAAAATAACCAAAATCATCAAGCTTATATTCCCTGTGTTACACCTCCAAGAAAAAACTTTGAAGACATAATTCATGTATTTATCCAAAAGCAAGAGTCTATCAATATTCAAACAATCAATCTATGAGTGATTTCAAAGAAACTGTTGCAAAATTTGCATCTGCACTTAATATTTAAGAAAAGGGAAAATTTTCATCTCAAACCTAACCTAATCCTAAAAATCAAAATCAAGAATTAAATAATAATAAAATTGATTAAAGGAAATATGTTATTATCCTTAGAAATAGTAAAATAGTTAATGATCCATATAACAATGAAAACAATGATCATTTAAATTCAAATAGTAAGGATGATAATATGAGGACCCGTTCTCCTGGTTAATTTTTAATTATCAAACAATCAAGATTTATTAGCTTAAATAGGGAAAACGAGTAAAAATTTTCCATTTTTGGCTTACAGAAATTTCGAAATTATCTCCCCATAAATAGGACATACTAAAAATTTCAAAACAACACAACAAAACATTTATATTGGAAAATAGAGTCCAATAAAATAAAAAAAATATCAATCGCATGCAGAGCCAGTCAGGCTCTATAACACCAAATAAGATCCAACAATAAATAACACAACCAAACAAATACACAAGACATCTCCTCGGCAAATGACTCAATATATATAATATAAATATCAGGGGACTCCCACCAGACTCACTGGGCTCCACTGGACGATGCTCCGCCAGCTGCATCACAACCACCTATATAACCTGATATGCAATCACAAAACAAACCACAGCAGCCCCGAGTGACATAGGTCAAACCCCAGTACAAATATCAAATAAAATACAGCATAAATAAATGACATTTAATAAAATCAATGCAATGCATGTAGCGTACCAATAATCTCGAGTATCAAACTAGATCAAAAGAAACGATAGCAACAATTGTGGCCACATGTGCCAGGGGTGTGACGTGTCAAATACGCCCTCAGTCCTGCACATCTGCATCAGGGGTGTCAGTCTGAAGACTGCTTGACCCTTCCGCTAGTCATCAAAGGTGTGACTCTTAAACGTCCTCGTCTCTAATGTCTAAATAACTCATCCAAAAGTAAATAAAAATCTCAGAAACAACGGAGTCATGGCTCCATATGAATGCGTGCTCAACAATGCATATAAATCCACAAATTATTCCAATATATTTAAAAACTCACATTTATTTTAAAAAAATGAGGAATAATCTTAAAATACACTTGAACATCACACATACACATAATTCTCATAAAATCACATCAATTAAATTACACGTCGTTATAGACGCTGTAAGAAATCGATCAATCCGTACCTTAACCTTTAAATTAAATTACCACAATAACTTATGAACTCGTTGTTGCTTCCTGATTACTAAAACCTGTAGCAAATAATTTATTACCATCAAATGAATACTCAATTTTCTGCAAAATATAAGTTACTAATTCCATCTTGGACCTGAGCTCGGTTTTAAGGTCATAACGCAACCAAAACGTAACCAAAACACACTTATCATACATGGCTGGAAACCTAACTAAAAATAGCATATTTCATCAGAAGACATCAGAAATAAATTCTATAACCTCAATACTGAATAACGACCAAAACCAGAAACCATGATAACTAAGTTCAGTGACAGATTCAGGTTTGAAACTCATGAGTGTAAAATTAATATCTAACTTATCATTGACTCAAACCGATATACATTAATTGGAAATGAAAGATAACTCAAATATCTAGGTTTCCCTAGAAGAAACCATTTCCAGAATCTCAATGGATAAATCCCAGAATTATCGAGAAGACGCTACTACAAACGCACTTCGCAGCAGAAATCTGTAACTGAGCACTTTCGGGAAAATGAGCATAACGATTTCAATACTTAATGGAATTTAACAATTATTTCATCACTACAAATACAACACATAACTTTACAACTTTTATTTGAATCATAAGTCCAGAATCCGAATGAATATAAGACATAAACTCGAATTACAGTACCTAATCTACGTAGCTCCTACACAGAAATCCATTAGAATATTAATGAATATATGACATAAACTCGAATTACAGTACCTATTCTACGCAGCTCCAACACAGATATCCATTTTGACACATTTTTGTACAAATATCATATCAAATCCGGTTCTAATTGAAAATCCATTTCAGCAGCTACAGAAAGGTAACACATAGATATATAAGTTTTTTTTGGACCACAAGTCAAGAATCTTTGTGAAAGGCACAAAAACCCGAAAAATTAGAAACAAAAACCTGCAACTCGAGATAGAAACCAACATCTACTTCCATGAAAAAATTGAAAATCTAGGCTTAGATATTACCTTCAAAAGCTTCCTTTGAACTGAAATGAAGCTAGAATCGACCTCTACACACTCTAAGTAACCAAGAAAAATAGAAATCAAGAAGCTGGAAAGGAAACAGAGCAACTTGGAAGAAACATGGTAATAAGAAACAAGCTCCTCAACGTTGATTTTGGCAAGGAGAGCTGAGGGACTTCTTGGGATATCTTGGGTGAGCTCTGGAGGCCCGCTTCCTAGCAGCAAGAGGCGACGAGAAGCTGCTCACGATGAAGAAGAAAAAATGGATGCAAGAGAAGAGGGAGAAGAAACGAGAAGCTTGATGAGGAAATGAATCGGGCTTGGGGAAAATGGGCTTCCTTCTTTACATAACACATATATATACATGTATCCAAAGATTTAGTCCAATTGCTAAAATAAGACCAGTTCAATTATTACAACTCCCATGTGCTATAAAAATCCAATATGTTTTATAATATCGTCAATAATTCAGATATTTTCTAATACGTTTTTTATTTAACACACAATTAAATTTATTTGGCTTATTTATTTTAATTTAGCATTTTAAAATAATTATTTCTAAATCTTGCCAAATATTGAATAATTAAATTTGGGTTCTCACATTCTTTCCACCTAATAAAAGATTTCATCCTTGAAATCTAGCATGCACAACACTTAAACACTAAGTGGTTAAAACATTTACCACTGATAATACATAGGAAAATATGAGTACAAGTAGTTATTCGTCATATTTTCAAACAAGTGAGGCCACTCTTGATGCATTCTAGCCTCTAACTCCTATGTTGCTTCTTCTATCCCATGTCTACTCCACTGCACCAAAACCAAAGGAATCGTCTTGATCCTGAGTTGATCCTCTTTGCTATAAAGAATTTGAACTGGATGCTCAACATAATTTAGGGAACTATCTATTTCCACATCCTCGGTACTCAATACATGAGATGGATATGGCTAGTACTTCCGCAACATCGATATATGAAACACATTGTATATCGCATACAAACTTTGCGATAAGCCCAAATGATAAGCCAATGTGCCAATACTCTCAACAATCCCATACAGACCAATATAACGTGGAGCTAACTTCCCTTTACGTCCAAATCTCGTAGTACCACGAAACGGTGATACTTTAAAGAAAACATAATCGCCCACCCAGAACTCTAACGGCCGATGCCTTTTATTAGCTAACTTTCTTGACGATTCTGGGCTGCTTTCATTCTTTTCTGATCAATAAAACTTTATTTTTCATTTCTTGTACAAACTCTGGTTTAGACATCTTTCGTTCTCCTACGTCTTTCAAACAAATTGGAGATCTGCACTTTCTAACATATAAAGCTTCAAATGGTTCAATAACGATGGTTGTCTGAATCTATTGTTGTAAGAGAATTCGACCAGAGACAATGATTCTTGCCAACCACCCCTAAGATCCATTACAACTGCTCGTAACATATCGTCTAGAGTCTGGATGGTTCTTTCTGACTTACCATCTGTTTTGGGATGATAAGCAGTGCTGACGGCCATCTTTGAACCCAAAGTTGATTTAAAACTACTCCAAAACTTAGAAGTAAACCTTGGATCATGGTCTGATATTATGTTTACTGGCACACCATGCAATCTTAGCACATGATCAATGTACAAATTCACCATTTTCTTGTAAGTACAAGTACGGTCATATGGAATAAAATGGTCTGATTTATACAATCTATCATTAATCACCCAAATTGCATCACAACCATGATTAGAACGTAGTAGGTGTGTCACGAAATCCAAACCGATGTGCTCCCAATTCTATTGTGGCACTTCAAGACTATGTAACATACCGCCAGGTCTCATTCGTTCAGCTTTAACATGTTGGCAAGTTAAAAATTTAGCCACGAAATCAGAAATTTCCTTCTTCATACCTTCTCACCAATAATGAGCTCTCAAAGCATGATACATCTTTCGATTTTCTGGATTAATGCTATGTCGACTACAATGTTATTCACGTAGTATATCTTGTTTCAGATCTATTAAATTATGAACCACAAGTCTCCCATTAAAGCGCAAACTACTATCTGAGACAACACTAAACTTAGCTGACTTATCTGTTTGAACCAATTCTTTCAATCTATGAATGTGCTGATCAGTTCTCTATGCTGCTTTAATTCATGATATTATCTCTGGCTCGACTTTGATAGATGAAACTATAAAGTAATCTCAACTTTTTTGATAAGCCCATCCTGATGTTCCCAAGTTCTCGTGGACTTTATAAATACTCATAAATGGCAATATAGCGTTTTGAACCTTCCTACTAAGTGAATTTAAAACTAGATTCATTCGCCCTAGTTGATATTGAATCTCACAATCAAAGTCTTTAAGCAACTCCATCCATCAACGTTGTCTCATTTTCAAATCGGGCTGTGTGAACAGATATTTGAGACTCTGGCGATCAAAATAAATTACAAACTATTCACCGTACAGATAATGACGCCATATTTTAAACGCAAACACAATGGAAGCCAATTCTAAATCATGAACTGGATATCGAGTCTCATGTGGCTTCAACTGTCGAGATGCATATGCAATCAATCGCCCATTTTGCATTAAAAAACATCCTAGTACATTTGAGATAAGCATCTGTACACACAACAAATCTACCTGAGCATGAAGGTAAAGCTAACATTGGAGCCGTTGTTAACTTTTCCTTCAATGTCTCGAAACTTGATTCACATTCTGCAGTCCACACAAAACGTCGATCTTTTTGCGTTAATTGAGTCATAGTGTAGTGCCCAAATTCAGTACACGTATAACCCATGCATTTATTTAATTAGTAAATCATTTAATTAATTTTAAAATGAGTTTTAAGCCATGCATGATTTATTCGAATGCATTATTTTAAATTATTTAAGTTTATGTGATGCACGTTAAAATGTTTTTCGAGTTTCATGTTTCAGGCATTCATTCGAAGCGGGATTGAGGAAAAGACCCGGTGACGATTTCTGGCAATTTAAAAATGTGGTATTTTATTTTAAGTTATGGATGGGCATTTTAAATAAATTTATTTAGCTTAGCATTTTAAAGCCTAATTTACGTATGTAGTGGTTCAAGAGTTTAAAACTTTTAAAATTAGCCTTTTGGTGTGTGTTATTTTAAATTAAGAGTTTGTTTAAAATTTAGTGTGTTTTATTCCAATTAGGGGGATTATATTTAAAAAAGGTGTAGATATAATATTCTATTTAATTTGTTAATTGAGTAACATTTTAACTAGCATTTAAATTAGCATTCTATTAGCATGTTAATTATTTAATTAAGCCAAATTTTAATCCCCTAATCTAGCCAAACACACACACTGCACGTAAAACACACAACACACACACACTTTTATTTTTCAGATTTTTAAAAGAAAGAAAACTAGGGTTCTTTGAGGAGAAAGCTGCCGCACCCTTCTCCATTAATTTTCCATCGAGTTTCGTGTATTTTGTGGCCAGAAAATCGTTGCACAATCGTCCTTGATCAACCTCTCTTCTATCTCCGCTTTGGTGACGTCGTTCGGTATTTTTATATATCAAAAGGCACGTATATTCTGTTCTTGATGCATCGATCATATCATATTATGCGTGCATTGTTATTTATACGTAAAACCATGTGTGCGACGTGTAGAAGTTTGAGCAATTGTGTTGGGATCACTTTTGAAACCAATTTAGGAATCAAAAATCACGTTTTACTGTTCTGGTTGAAACTGCAAATTTTCAGTCGAGATTTTGAGAAAACTTTCAACTAGAAAATTGTAGAACATTTCGATGCCTTCGATTTGATATAAAATTCGTAATTGATGTCTGTTTATATGGTATTCACGGGGGTATTGAGTTTGTACCGTTATGCCGATGATTTGAATTAAATCCAGATTAATCAGATTCAGTGTTGAATTGAGAATGGAGTATTGATATTATGATTCTCGATATATCGTTTCAGATTTACAGGGACAGTCTTGAGTTCAAAATCGATATTGCTTCAGCCCCCGGCAACAAACGAAAGGTATAAGTCAATGTGGTATTGGGAGATCGACTTGAGTCGGTTTGGACTTGAGTTTCCCTAAATCACATACTACTTGTTATTATTTGCATTGACTTGATTTGATATGCTTGTTCTATGGATTTATAGAGAGCATGTGTTAGACGAGTCTCGACGAGTGATCTTGTGGCAGAAGTGCCTAATAGTGGCGGGATCGCCACGGGCACATTGCACGATGTCACAAGATAGTATAGAAATCTTGGGACAGATGTGCCTGATAGTTGCGGGATCGCCACAGGCAGATTGCACGATGTCACAATATAGGATATTGGCGATAGGGCCACAGTCCAGGACGGTTAGGTCAGGACACTGGATGTTTGGTTATATCGACGTTGATAGAACTGGAGTCTTTTCTATTACTGTTGGTCGATATAGGAATACTACATCTGGAAATCGGGATCCCTAGACTAGGATTGGGTCTAGTCTTAGTTGTGGAGTCACGAGCATTGTCGATAGTTTGATATTGATTATGTTGCAGCTTTTAATATATATTGCTGTTATGTGTCCATGTTTTTATGGTTATCATATGATTGCATGTTTCGTTGATTTATACTGGGATTATATTCTTACCGGAATTATCCGGCTGTTGTCTTGTTTGTATGTGTACATGACAACAGGTGGGACAGGATCAGGGTCCAGGAGATGAGGAGAGATCGTGATAGAGTGGAGTTTTCGGACTTTGATGTATATAGGGTTTTGACACTGGATAATTAGATGTTGAACCTTAGTTTTTACTGGTTTGTAGACTGTACAGGACATGTATCTTATTTTTATACTGAGTTGTATATTAGTTTGATCTCACTATATTCAGCATTAAAAAGAAAAAAATTTTATGACCCCAATTACTGGATTAGCAAATTGATCCTGATGACGATTAAGAATTATTTAGCGTCCGGGTCCCCACAACAGGTGGTATCAGAGCGATAGATCCTTTAGACTGAGATAGAAGCTAGTAAGCGGGGTATATTGAGTTTTCTTTCCTGCTTTTGATTGCTAGCATGATTTATTGTTTTAATACATGTTTGCCTGAAATATCTGATTTTGATATGGTATTGTGTATTATCTTGAATGGATCAGCTGTAAGATGAACAGAGGAGGATTGAAACTGATCTGTTGTAATTGGGTTACTAATCCATTTAATTATCAGATATGCCTCCGAGAAGAGTACCAGAACAGTGTAGCACGTCCAATCCTCCAATGGATGTGACAGCCACTCCAATGGAGACATTGTTATAAAGGTTTCAGTCATTCCATCCACCGACTTTGAAGGGTACGGAGAATTCCGTGGAGTGTGAGAGTTGGTTGGACGATATTGAGATGATGTTCGAATCTTTAGAGTATACTGACGAGCGAAGGGTGAGATTGATAGGACACCAGTTACACGACATTGCTAAAAACTGGTGGATCACAACAAAACGGGCATTGGAACACCGAGGTATGACTATTACCTGGAATGTGTTTAGAACTGAATTCTATCAGAGGTTCTTTCCAGTGTCTTACAGAAAGGACAAGGGAGCCGAATTTGCTAATTTGAGGCAGGGCCAGCTTAACATTGAGAAATATGTGGCCAAACTCTCTTCACTGTTGCGATTTGCTCCACATGTGGCTGAACATGATGAGGCCGTCGCTGATCAGTTCATAAATGTCCTACATCCGGAAATATTTACGTTGGTAAACACTGGGAGACCGAAAAATTTTACCGACGCCTTGAACAGAGCCAAGGGAGCCGAAGCCGGTCCGATGAGACAGAGATGAGCTTCGTTTGTGCTTCCAGCACCGGGAACACAACAACCACCTCTCGATTTGAAGGTGGCAGCAGCAGTAGCAAGAAGAAGGATTTCTTGAAGGCTAGAGAGAAGCATTTCAAGAAGTCCGGAAGCAGTTCGTCTAGCTCTGGGAGTCCTCGACAGAGCCAGAGCTATACTGGACCTATTTGCAATACTTGTGGAGGGAAGCATCCCACTGAGCAATGCCGAGGAGTATTTGACAGCTGCTGTATCTGCAAACAATAGGGACATTTTGCCCGAGTATGTCCCCAGAGAGGTGCACAGTGATCCCAGACAGCAGAGTCATCTGGATCAGTGGCTCAGACAGGTAGACGACCATTTGCTGTTCATTCTTTTCAGCCAGCACCGTCTACTCAGTCATAGCAGAGGCCAAGAGGAAGCCAGACAGTGAGCCAGCCTCCTAGACAGCAGGCCCGAGTTTTTTCTTTGACCGAGGAGCAGGCACAGGATGCACCTGATGATGTTGTGGCAGGTAACTGTTTTATTTCTTGTTATCCTGCATACGTATTGATTGATACTGGTGCATCAAATACTTTTATTTCTGAGAGGTTTGCATTGAGTCATGCATTACCTATTGAGTCATTGTCTGCGGTAGTGTTTGTCTCTTCCCCGTTAGGGACATGTTTAATATCGGTGAAGTCTGTGAAATCTTGTATACTGCAGTATGATGGGCATACGATTGAGTTAGACTGTATTGTGCTTGGTTTATCTGATTTTGATTGTATTATCGGTATTGATATGTTGACCAAGTACCAAGCTACAGTTGAATGTTTCCACAAGATAATGAGATTCATACCTGAGATGGCCGAGGAGTGGAAATTTTACGGTAAGGGTTCTCAAGCTAGAATTCCTTTGATATCTGCAATAAATATGAATCAATTATTGCAGAAATGAGCGGATGGATTCCTGGTATATTCAGTTGGTTTACTGAAGTCGAGTCCATCATTGGCGGACTTGCCAGTGGTGTGTGAGTTTGCTGATGTCTTTCCAGATGAGATTCCTGGACTGCCTCCGATTCGAGAGATAGACTTCAGCATTGAGTTAATGCCAGGAACAGTTCCGATTTCGGGGGCTCCGTACAGGATGGCACCGATCGAGTTGAAAGAGTTGAAAGAACAATTGGAGGATTTACTGGCCAAGGGGTATATCAGACCGAGTGTATCTCCTTGGGGTGCTCCAGTACTGTTCGTGAGGAAGAAGGATGGGTCGATGAGACTTTGTATTGACTACCGGCAACTGAATAAGGCAACGGTAAAGAATAAATATCCATTACCTTGTATTGATGATTTATTTGATCAGTTGCAGGGTTCTTCGGTGTATTCCAAGATCGATCTGAGATCTGGATACCATCAACTGAGAGTCAGGGATTCTGATATCTCGAAAACTACATTTAGAACCAGGTATGGACACTATGAATTTATTGTCAGGCCATTTAGTATGACGAATGCACCAGGGGTATTCATGGGATTAATGAACCGTATCTTTTAGAAATATCTCGATGATTTTGTGATTATTTTCATCGATGATATCTTGATCTATTCAAAGAATGTAATGGAGCATGCTGAGCATTTAAGAAATGTGTTGTGAATTTTGAGGGCGGAGAGATTGTATGCTAAATTGTCGAAATGCGAGTTTTGGTTGAAACAGGTGGTATTTCTGGGGCATATTATATCCGGAGACGGGATATCCGTTGATCCTAGTAAGGTTGAGGCAGTGATTTCTTGGCCGAGACCGACATCTGTACCAGAAATACGCAGCTTTATGGGTTTGGCAAGATATTATCGCCGGTTCATTAAAGATTTTTCGAGTATTGCCAAACCGATTACACAGTTGACACAGAAGAATGCTCCAATTATTTGGTCTGAGGAATGTGAGACCAGTTTTCTCGAATTGAAGAAAAGATTGACCAGTGCTCCAGTGTTGACTATCCCGTCAGGTACTAGTGATTTTGTTGTTTATTGTGATGCATCTCACCGCGGATTGGGTTGTGTTTTGATGCAGCGGGGGCATGTGATTGCTTATGCCTCGAGACAGCTGAAATCTCATAATCTCGTTATCCAATTCATGATCTTGAATTGGCAGCCATTGTCTTTGCTTTAAAGATATGGCGACATTTTCTCTACGGTGAAAAGTTTGAGATCTATTCTGATCAAAAAAGCTTGAAATATCTGTTTTCACAGTCCGAATTGAATATGAGACAGCGAAGATGGCTTGATTTGCTTAAAGATTTCGATTGTGAAATCAAATACTACCCAGGAAAATTTAATGCAGCAGCTGATGCACTGAGTCGAAAGGTATGTTATTTATCCTTATCGACTATGGGTGTTTCGAATTTGATTGAAGACTGCCGTTTGTCTGAATTAGTATTTGAGACAGATCGGAGACCTATGAGATTATATACTATTCAAGCTGAACGAGACCTGATTTTGAGAATTAAAGCAGCTCAGAAAGTTGATCAGAATATACATAAGTCAATTGCTATGGTCAGAGCTGGACATCGATCGGAATATCAGGTTCAAAATGGTATTTTGTATGTGAATAATCGTCTTGTTGTGCCGAATGTTTCGGAATTAAGACAGCGAATACTGACAGAAGAGCACAACATTCGTTTTAGCATTCATCCTGGTGGCAGGAAAATGTATAATGATTTGAAAGACACAGTATTGGTGGAAACAAATGAAATCTGATGTTACTGAATTTGTGGCCAAGTGTCTGAATTGTCAACAGGTGAAGGCTGAAAGAAAGAAACAAGGAGGATTATTACAGAGTTTGTCAATTCCTGAATGGAAATGGGATCACATTTCCATGGATTTTGTGACACAGTTGCCACGATCCTCCCGAGGTTGTGATGCGATTTGGCTTGTGATCGATCGATTGACCAAATCTGCATGTTTCGTTCCATACAAGATGACGTACCGATATGATCAGATGGCCGATATCTATGTCAAGGAAGTGATTAGGTTGCACGGAGTGCCGAAGTAGATTGTTTCAGATCGTGATCCTCGGTTTACTTCGCACTTCTTGCAGAGCCTGCAGCAAGCTCTCGGTACGAAGTTACATCTGAGTACCACATATCATCCACAGACTGACGGACAGTCAGAGCGTACAATCCAGACATTGGAAGATATGCTGAGAGCTGTAGTGCTTGATTTTAGCACTAATTGGCTAGATGCATTGCCTCTCTGTGAGTTTTCGTACAACAATAGCTTTTAAACGAGTATTGAGATGGCGCCTTTTGAAGCGTTGTACGGAAAGAAGTGTCGATCACCTCTTTATTGGGATGATATCTCTGAAGTTCCTAAGACTGGACATGATATGATCAGAGATATGACTGAAAAAGTGAAACTGATTCAGAAGAAAATGAAGGCAGCACAGGACCGACAAGCCAAATATGCCAACCTTCGACGTAGACCGTTGGTATTTGAGGTAGGAGATCGAGTATTTTTTAAGATTTCTCCTTTAAGAGGTGTTGTCAGATTTGGCAAGAAAGGGAAATTGTCTCCACGGTACGTTGGTCCATATGAAATTCTCGAAATGATAGGAGATCGTGCCTATCGACTTGCCTTACCGCCTTCATTATCTGGAATACATGACGTTTTTCATGTATCTATGCTGCGGAAATACATCCCTGATGATTCTCATGTTATTCAGCCAGACGAGACCGAGCTGGATGAGACATTGAGTTATGTCGAGAAACCAATTCAAATTATCGATCGTAAAGAAAAGCAACTCAGAACGAAGATTATTCCACTTGTGAAAGTACAATGGACTCGTCATGGTGTTAAAGAAGCTATTTGGGAGACTGAATCTGATATGAGACAAGAATTCCCAGCATTGTTTCACTGATGTAAATTTTTATTCGTTTTAATTACATTCCTTCTTAATGATATGATTTGACTATCTGTGATTTCGAGGACGAAATCATATCTTAGGGGGGAGAAATGTAATGCCTGATAATTAATCACTGTTAATTAACGAGTATTGAGTTATAATTCAAAGTGATTATAAAAGGATTAACCGGGACACAATTTGAGTCGGCGTGAAATGAATTATGTGCGAGGACAGTACCTCTCGCGCACTTGCGCGACATGAGATGCGCACATGCGCGAAGTGGGTCGGGCATATGCGCGAGACGTGTTGCATGTAGGATGAGCCATTTGCTTTACATGCGTGAATGTATATATATATATATATATATACAAAACGTACGAAAATCCTTCAGAATCAGAAAAGAATCGAGAAAAAGTCTCTGTCAAGTTATAGAAAATCCTTACGCCTTTTGTGAGAAATTCGTCCGTCCGATTTTGAATTCGACTTCGATACTGTGTTTCTATCAACGCAGGCTACAACTGGACGTAAGTTTTGTTAAGTTTTGACATGTCTTGAAATTATGATATTGTCAGAATTGAATAGAATTCATATATTATGTTCTTGGCATGCTAGACATCGTACAATCGAAGTCAGATTAAGAAACGGACTGATTATGGAATTGTTATGATTTTTTGATTATGTTTGAGTTGAAATCGGTCAGATTTGGAGTATGAATGAATTACAGATTATATCTGATATGAGTTATGATTTGTAATTGATGTCTGTTGATATGGTATTCACGGGGATACTGAGTTTGTACCGTTATGCCGATGATTTGAATTAAATCCAGATTAATCAGATTCAATGTTGAATTGAGAATGGAGTATTGATATTATGATTCTCGATATATCGTTTCAGATTTACAGGGACAGTCTTGAGTTCAGAATCGATATTGCTTCAGCCCCCGGCAACAAACGAAAGGTATAAGTCAATGTGGTATTGGGAGATCGACTTAAGTCGGTTTGGACTTGAGTTTCCCTAAATCACATACTACTTGTTATTATTTGCATTGACTTGATTTGATATGCTTGTTCTATGGATTTATAGAGAGCATGTGTTAGACGAGTCTCGACGAGTGATCTTGTGGCAGAAGTGCCTAATAGTGGCGGGATCGCCACGGGCACATTGCACGATGTCACAAGATAGTATAGAAATCTTGGGACAGATGTGCCTGATAGTGGCGGGATCGCCACAGGCACATTGCACGATGTCACAAGATAGGATATTGGCGATAGGTTCACAGTCCATGACGGTTAGGTCAGGACACTTGATGTTTGGTTATAACGACGTGGATAGAACTGGAGTCTTTTCTATTACTGTTGGTCGATATAGGAATACTACATCTGGAAATCGGGATCCCTAGACTAGGATTGAGTCTAGTCTTAGTCGTGGAGTCACGAGCATTGTCGACAGTTTGATATTGATAATGTTTCAGCTTTTAATATATATTGCTGTTATTTGTCCATGCTTTTATGGTTATCATATGATTGCATGTTTCGTTGATTTATACTGGGATTATATTCTAACCGGAATTATCCGGCTGTTGTCTTGTTTGTATGTGTACATGACAACAGGTGGGACAGGATCAGGATCCAGGAGATGAGGAGAGATCGTGATAGAGTGGAGATTTCGGACTTTGATGTACATAGGGTTTTGACACTGGATAATTAGATGTTGAACCTTAGTTTTTACTGGTTTGTAGACTGTATAGGACATGTTTCTTATTTTATACTGAGTTATATATTAGTTTGATCTCACTACATTCAGCATTAAAAAGAAAAAAATTTTATGACCCCAATTACTGGATTAGCAAATAGATCCTGATGACGATTAAGAATTCATTAGCGTCCGGGTCCCCACAATTGGGTTGCTTGTGACATGTGGGTGTTTTTGGGCAATAGTATAGGCTTGATTCAAGGACATAGTAGCCTAAGATGGTCTCGTGGTGTCGATTCTTAGCCCGGGTAAGCGAGTCTAGAGTGTAAAGCATAACATGTACAGAAACCTTCGTAAGTTCGCGGTAACAGCAGGTACACGGACCCTCACACGGACCCAAACACGTGGTCCGTGCATTTGTTCTTTCAAAAGTGTCAGTTTATCGAGTCTACACGGACCTTTTGACGGACCCTGACACGGGGTCCGTGCCCCTTCCTTTCTGCCCGACACATTTTACAGAGTCTACACGGACCCTTACACGGACCAAAGCACGGGGTCCGTGTCTCCCCTTTTTTTGCACACGCATTTTACAGTACCTACATGGACCCGGAGCCGGACCTGGGCACGGGGTCCGTGTACTTCATATTTTGGAAAAAAAAAAATTATGGTTTGCTTTGAGGTTTGAGGTCAAGGTTTAGTACAATGATTTACAAGGTCGAGTCATGGGAACTTTAGAACGTCCTAAGAAATTGATTGAACTCGTAAGGGAGCATGATTACTTACGTCTAAGTTATGCGAGTTAAGCATATTAAATCATGGTCAGTATGTGCAGCAAAGGCCCCGATCGAGGCCCAACGAACCCCACAACGCCAAGTAAGTATGTGTGACGTGCAAGTAAATATTTTAAGTTTTTGAGGTATGCTAAATGTCTTGTGACCAAATTATGTTTAGGATTGGAAAGCGTTAAATTATGAACGTGGACCAATCCGCCCGTTAAATTATGAACGGGTTAGATCGAGGTTGGAAAGCGTTAAATTATGAATGGGGACCAACCAGCCCGTTAAATTATGAACGGGGATCTCATGTATGTGGCAGTGAATACGTCCCTGTCAGCCCAGTACTGTGGTTTGTCTGATCAGTCATTTATTATGTTATGGGTCACTTGCTTTGAAACATGCCTCTACGCAAAATGATGAAGTTATGTATGTTCTAGTATGCAGTATCTTTATGACAAGTTTTAACTTTATAGCACGTCTATGTTACGTATGTATGTTCAAGTTTTAGTACGCAAATTCAAGTTCAAGTATGTATGTTCTATTTTAAAGTTGCATGCGGTTTTAATATGTAGTACTCGCTATTTCTCAGTTTATACGTGTTGAGTCTTTATACTCACTAGACTTGATCGATGCAGGTGAGTATGTTGATGAGGAGACAGGAGGTGGCGACCAAGGGGCAGGCTTGGACTGAGCGGGAGGCTAACCCGAGGACCGCAATGTTTATGTTTTTATGCAAATGTTAATTTACTCTGATTTCATGTTTTGAGGGAAACACTTTGAGCAAATCTTTTGTGAGTGAATTTTATTGTAGTATTTTGAACAACCATGTCTTATGGGGGACTTTGTTGGGATATTTTATGGCAGACTTTGAAAGTTATTTTATGTTTAAGAAAATTTTAAATTTTTCCGCAAATTTTGAGTATGAAAAGTACGGTACTTTACACATAGGCCTTGCAATTAAGGAAAATATTTCGATAAAATGCCTACAATAACCTGCTAATCCCAAAAAACTACGAATCTCAGAATCATTTATTGGTGTTGGCCAATTCATAATAGCTTCGACTTTTTTGAGATCCACTTAAACTCCCTGAGAAGATATAAAATGATCCAGAAATACTACTATGTCCAAGAAAAATTCACACTTTGAAAATTTAGCATATAATTGTGCTGCTCCGAGTGTTTGGAGGACTAGTCTCAAATGTTCTCGATGCTCCTTTTTTGTTTTTGAATAAATTAAAATATCATCGATAAAAATAATAACAAATTTATCTAAAAATTCTCGAAAAACACGGTTTATCAAGTCCAAACCGCTTGAGAATTAGTCAATCCGAAAGGCATGACTAAGAATTCATAATACCCATAACATGCTTGAAATGAATTTTTGGGAACATCTTCCTCTTTAACTCTAAGCTGATGATATTCTGAACGAAGAACAATCTTGAAATACACAGATGAACACTACAACTGATCAAACAAGTCATCGTTATGCGGTAGAAGATATTTATTCTTCACTGTAGCTTTATTCAATTGCCATAATCAATACACATCCTCATCGTCTCGTCTTTCTTCTTTACAAATGATAATGGAGCTCCCCAAGGTGACATACTTGGTCTTAGATAACATTTCTCCAGTGAGTCTCATAATTGTTCCTTGAGTTCTTTCAACTCCGCTAGAGCCAAACGATGCGGTGCTCTAGAAATAGGGTTTGTTCCTGACATTAACTCAATTACTGAAATCTATTGTCCTTTGAGGCGGAAAGCCAGGAGTTTTATGAGGAAAAATGCAAATGCCCTAGAACTTCTTGCTTTAAAATTTGCGGAAAATTAAAAATTTTCTTTTTAAAAGAACTTAAATGGCCTAATTCATAAAATCACTGGTGAATAAAGATCAATATTTCAAAATATTGCAGCGGAAGGAAATAAAGTTTGCCAAAAATCACAATTAAAAATTATCCAACGACTGATAAAATGTTTGCGGAATAAAATAACATTTGCTGCTCTGAGGTCCTCGGGTGCCACTACTGCCGACCCAAGCTGGCTCACTGGTCCCCGCCCTCGGCCTTGGCCTCATCAGTACCTACAACAATCAAGTCTAGTGAGCCTAAAGACTCAGCAAGCATATATCGCAGGTAACGAGTAAAAATCTGAATTAAAATATGCATGGGATAAAATATCATGTCATGAGGCATGCTGAAAATAATCTGTATTGAGCAATTATAATACGTGCATAACTGAACTGATAATCACAGTAAAAAAAATGTTTGCTCCTTGGAGCCTGTACTGAAATAACTGATAAAATTTTCTGTTGCGATTATGTTTTACGCCTGTGGCCACTACACTAAGCTGAACTGATCGGTAACTGGCTACCGGGGAGGCTGAAACTGAACTGAGCTGGCCGGTCACTGGCGACCGGGTGGTACCATACTGAACTGATCGGTCACTGGCGACCGTATAAAATAACACTCCTACATAGTGAATGAACCACAAGCCATATCGCATAAATCTCAAAAATAATCATTTTCTATTTAATGCACGTAAAATAATTAACTGGCATAATGAAAATGTCCCGTAATTTTACCAACTGGATTGGATTGGATCGTCCCCAAGCTCGCTGCAGCCTAACTGTGCTATGAAAAATTTGCAATAGCTTAAACTTGACCAACTATGCAATTTAGTTCAAAAGATGCGACTATGACGCCTAATGACTTCGCATTTAATCATGACTCCGAGCCAACCTGAACCGACACCGAACCGACGTATAGTCATGATTAAAATACGCTGAAAAATCATAAAATAATGCTCCTAAAATGAAAGGGTCGAAATCTAGGTGGAATGGAGGCTAAAATACGAAACGCTCTTTCGAGAGTCAATTTTGTACATCGCACCGTAAATTCTCGTACGATCTCAAAAATGATCCGAATGACGAACGATCAAAAACATGACCTTCCTAACTCAATGAGGCACTGTCCAGTCCAAGTCCATGGGCTAAAAGCCAACCAAGAACTCGAACAAGCCACCGAACCGACACAGCAACTTGCTGTAATTTTCCAGCAACTGTACAATAGTATAACTTGTGTTGTTTTCGAGACTACCGGCCATTGGGGCGTGAACCACCGACCAGAGACTCTTACCAACATCCCAAGGAGTGATTTGAACCATGGCTAAGGGCCCTAGGCCAGCCACAATCCGCGTCACACCAAAACTCAACCGAAACTCCAACCGAGAACCAACGTGCATGCGTGTGTAGTGTTTTGCCTAGATCGATGTCTTGCGTCGTTCCAGTGGCCATTTGATTGACCACGGCCCGATCTAGACATCTAGGAGCATGATATTAACCGTGGCTAAGGGCCATAGGCCAACCAAGATCTATACCAAGCAACAAAAGAAACGAAACCATATGCTGAAAAATGGAAGGGGCCGAAGGGATATAGGGGTTGTTCTTGTTGATTATTTAAAAACCGATGAGCCATGGACCAAGCCACCAAAAGGGCGACTTAGTAACAGTCTGAGACATGCTAGGGGAGTGATCTAACCATGGCTATAGGCCCCTAGGGCAGCCAAGATCAGACCCTTCCTCCTTGACAACCAAACTGAATTTTCGAAATCAAAAAGGGACACAAATGGTGTTGCTGTCATTTCTTGCTTTCCAGCGAGCATGGGCTGAAACCGATGGACAAATGTTGTCCTAATGCATCCTATTACATGTATATAAGTCGCCTTGGGAGCTTGGAGTCGAACCAATCACTTGAAACTCACAAACCAAGAAAAACGTGAAGCTTGCCAAGGAAAATCAAAAATTCTGCATGTGTTGGTTCAAAATGTTTTGACATGTATCTCGTTTTCTGCTTGAATAAACATGATCATGTACTAAAAAATAAATAATAATATGACTTGATTGAGGTTTGAAAGAATCTAGACATGCCTGGTTATCGTTTCGAAAGAAAACGAACGAAACGACGACGACGCGGCACGGAGGAGGTGGAGCGCTTCTCTTGTTTTCTTTACTCTCGATTTTTTTCTCTCTTTCCCTCTAGCTAAGACTCACGATTTTTTTCACACAAATGGGGCTCTGAATGGTGCTGAATTCGGTGGTGAGGGAGGGAGAAAATGGTTGGGGAGTGAGATAAGATGGGTGCAAAATATAAGGAAGAATCAAGACCAAGTCCACTCTCCTTTGAAATTTGAATTGTGGTTTGCTATCAAATCTTCTTGGAAGCTTCTAGGAGGGGTGGCCGATTATTAGCCTTTTTTCTAGTCTAGGATAGGTCCATTAATTAATTAAATTATGCTCCCAAAAATCCTAGAATTATCCTACAACTTACATGCAAAGAAATGGTCAAAAGGTTGATGAGTTGGCAATTGAGTTGCCTAGCAACTATGGGGCCGAAATTATGCTAATAAAATGAGTGGGAAGTGTTGGTTATCTAGTCAACTAATAATCCTTGAAAGCCTTACTAATCCTTTAAATAATTTAGTGAGCTAACCCCTTAATTAAATAACTTAAATGAGTTCATTTCTTAATCACCTAAAATAATTAAATTAAATCCTCAAACCTCCCTTTCTAACTTAAATGAACTTAGTTGCAAGCTAAATTAACTTCTGGAAGTATTTCTCGAATCTTAAATTCTATCTCAAAACTCCAACTCCAGCCCGGCCTCACTGAAATAACTGAAATGCTAAAAATCAAACTACTGAACTGAAATAATAAAATAATTAACTTCAAAGAAATGCATTTAAAATAATCATGCAATGAAGTCAATTAAATTTAAAAAAATCTAGAATTATGCATGGCTTATACGTAAACTGATTTACGGGTTCTACAATCCTTCCCCCCTTAAAAGAAATTTCATCCTCGATATTAGAACTCACCGAATAACTCGGGGTATCGATCTCTCATCTCCGGCTCAGACTCCCACGTAGCTTCCTCCTCTGAATGGTTGAGACATTTGACTTTGACTCGCTTAACCAACTTGTTCCAAAGTTTCTTCTCCTGCCGGTCTAGGATCTGCACGGGTCTCTCCCCATAAGATAAGTTCGGAGTAAGCTGCAACGGCTCGAAATTCAGCACATGCGAAGGGTTCGCCATGTACTTTCTCAGCATGGAGACGTGAAAGATATTGTGTACTCCGGCCAGATTCGGCGGAAGAGCCACACGATAAGCAAGCGTCCCAACTCTGTCAAGGATCTCAAACGGTCCAATGAATCTCGGACCGAGCTTCCCTTTCTTCCCAAATTTCATGACACCCTTCATAGGTGCCACTTTCACGAAGACATGATCGCCCACTGTAAACTCTAAGTCTCTCCTCCGCTGATCGGCATAACTCTTCTGTCGGCTCTGAGCAGTCCTCATCCTATCACGGATCTTGGCTACTACCTCTGCTGCCTAATGAACAATCTCTGGACCCAACTCTGCTCTCTCTCCTACCTCATCCCAATGAACAGGAGATCTACACTTGCGGCCATACAGTGCTTCATACGGAGCCATACTAATAGAAGACTGGAAGCTGTTGTTGTAGGTGAACTCAACCAGTGGCAAGTTCGACTCCCAACTCCCTGAGAAATCAATGATGCAAGCGCGAAGAAGATCCTCCAAAATCTGAATAACTCGCTCCGACTGCCCTTCTGTCTGCGGATGGAAAGCTGTGCTAAACAGCAACTTCGTACCCAAAGTCGAATGCAAGCTCTTCCAAAATGAGGAAGTGAATCTGAGATCTCTGTCGGATACGATCGAAACTGGAATACCATGGAGTCGGACTATCTCTCGGATATACAGCTCTGCATACTGAACCATGGTGAAAGTCGTCTTAATAGGCAAGAAGTGCGCTGATTTGGTAAGACGATCTACAATCACCCAAATAGCATTCGATCCCCTGGCTGACTTCGGCAATCCGGTCACAAAATCCATGGTAACATTCTCCCACTTCCACTCGGGAATAGGGAGAGGCTTGAGCAAACCTGCTGGTCTCTGATGCTCGGCCTTCACTAACTGGCAAGTCAGGCACTCGGACAAAAATCGCCTGATGTCCTTCTTCTTCCCTGGCCACCAATACAATAGCTGCAGATCTTTGTACATCTTGGTACTCCCAGGGTGAATGGAGTACGGGGACGTATGGGCCTCTGATAAGATGTCTGCTTGGATAGAATCACTACTAGGAACCCATATCCTATCTCGGTATCTCACAATACCGTCGCTGACTGAATACAAAACACTGCCCTTGGCTTCATCTCTCTTCTTCCACTATGCCAACTGCTCATCTCCGGCCTGACCACTGCGAATACGGTCCAAAAGGGAAGACTGAATGGTCAAGGTAGATAGACGAGGAACTCTACCTCGAGGGTAAGTCTCAAGATCAAACCTCTGCATCTCGATCTGAAGAGGTTTCTGAATCGTCAAATGAGCCATCACTGCAACTTTCCTGCTCAAAGCATCCGCAACTACATTAGCTTTACCCGGGTTGTAGCTAATGTCACAATCGTAGTCTTTCACAAGTTCCAACCAACGCCTCTAACGCATGTTCAGCTCCTTCTGCGTGAAGAAATACTTGAGGCTCTTGTGGTCGGTAAAGATCTGACACTTCTCTCCATACAGATAGTGCCTCCAAATCTTCAAAGCAAAAACTACGGCCGCTAACTCCAGATCATGGGTAGGGTAATTCTTCTCATGGATTTTCAGCTGTCGAGAAGCATACGCTATCATTCTCCCATGCTGCATCCAAACTGCACCTAAACCAAGCTTCGAAGCATCGGTATACAGAACAAACTCACCGGATCCTGACGGTACAGCCAAAACGGGTGCTGAGATAAGAGCTTGCTTCAAAGTATCGAAGCTCTTCTGACACTCCTCGCTCCATACAAACTTCACATTTTTCTTGGTCAGTGCTGTGAGTGGAACGGCAATGGATGAGAATCCCTGAATGAACTTCCTGTAATATCCTGCCAACCCAAGAAAACTGCGGATCTCAGTTGCATTCTGAGGCACAACCCAATCTCTGACTGTTGCAACTTTTGCGGGGTCTACCTCAATACTACTGCTGGAGACAATATGGCCCAAGAACGCCACCTTCTCTAACCAGAATTCGCATTTACTAAACTTTGCGAATAATTTGTGCTTCTGCAATGTCTGCAACACTGTGGTCAGATGTCTGCTGTGCTCCTCCCGACTCTTGGAGTAGACGAGAATGTCATCTATGAACACTATCACAAACTGGTCGAGGTATGGCTGAAATACGCGATTCATGAGATCCATGAAGATCGCTGGCGCATTCGTCAGTCCGAACGGCATCACAAGGAACTCGTAGTGGCCATAACGAGTCCTAAAAGCAGTCTTCGAGACATCAGCATCTCTCACCCTCAACTGGTGATAACCGGAACGCAGATCTATCTTGGAGAAAATTGAAGCTCCCTGCAACTGGTCAAACAGATCCTCAATCCTCGGCAGTGGGTATTTATTCTTCACTGTAACCCAGTTCAACTCCCGGTAGTCAATGCAAAGCCTCATCGTGCCATCCTTCTTTTTCAAAAATAAGACTGGCGCGCCCCATGGAGAAAAGCTCGGGCGAATGAACTCCTTGTTGAGAAGTTCCTGAATCTGCTTCTTAAGCTCTGCCATCTCTGTCGGTGCTAATCGGTACGACGCTTTGGATATCAGAGCCGTACCTGGCATAAGCTCAATGGAAAACTCCACCTCTCTCTCGGGTGGCATACCAGAGACGTCTTCGGGAAAAACGTCTAAGAAATCTCTGACAATCGGAACATCTGAGGCTGACTGGCTGGGTTCCTCGGGGACAGATAAAAAGGTCGTTAGAAATGCCCGACACCCTCTATGCATGAGTTTCCTAGCCTGAACATAAGGAATAATGCGCGGTAAAGGAAAGTACCTGTCCGGCTCAAATAAGAACTGCTCCATTCCAGGCGGTCGGACAAGAACAGATCTCCGCTGGAAGTCTATCAACACTCTGTTCCTCAATAGCCAGTCCATCCCTAGGATGATGTCAAATTCCTGCATCGATAGCACAATCAGATCCGCATAAACAAGATTACCGTGCAGCTCAAGGTCTATATCTCGGATAACGTTGGTGGCTGCCATTTCCTCGCCTGACGGCAACACTACTGAAAAGGCTGTATCTAGCCCAATGGTCTGGATCTTGAGAAAGTTTGCAAAGACCTCCGAAATAAACGAGTGAGTGGACCCTGAATCTATCAAGGCCTTGGTAGCGGAACCAGATATAAAAATTCTCCCTGAAAGAGCGGAGCTCTAAGTTGAATCCAGTAGTTACAAGAACTAAACTTATAGACATGCAAAGGTCAAGGTTCTTCTAGCTTAATTTCCCCCAAAATAAATCTGAGTAGAGCATGCAATCCTATAACAGTTCTAAGTTCACATCTAAATCCCGATTCCCAAAACACGGAAATTCAAATAATAACTTAAAGTTTAAAGGTACCTGTCAACAACATAGTCTCCGGGTTGGTTTCCGCGGCATGGAGAGCAAAAACTCTGCCTTGGGTAGGCAGATTCCTCTGAGGACATTGCAGCAACATGTGGTCTGGACTGCCACACTTAAAACACTTTCCTGAGCAGGACATACATGCTCCAGGATGGCGACGTGAGCACCTGGGACAGACTGGGTGCTCCTGAGTCCTCGGGGCTGGGCATCCCCGCTGCTGCTGCTGCTGCTGCTGCTGGCCTCGGTTCCTGGGCGGTCCATGAAAAGGCCTCTTATTCTGCTGCTGATGTTGATGAGGAGGAGGGCGGTGCGGTGCCTAGACTAGGCGCTTGCCCTGGCGATCCCTCTCGATATCCCGCAGATCCTGCTCTGCGGCTAAGGCGTTGGAGACGGCAATCTCATAAGTAGCAGGATTAGATACCCTAACATCCCGGCGCAAGATCGGCCGTAAACCCACCAGGAAGTGCATCAGCTTGGCTCTGGCATCATTCGCAATCAGGGGCACAAAGTGACATCCCCTCTCGAACTTACGGATAAACTCCGTAACCGTCATATCCCCCTGTCTCAGACTCATGAACTCGGTGGTCAGCCTGGTGCGAACAACCTCAGCAAAATACTTGGAGTAGAAAACTTCCGTAAAGCGGGTCCATGAAAGTGTAGCCAAAGTCAAGGCTACCGAAGCTCCTTTCCACCATAAGCGGGCGTCTCCAGTGAACAGGTAGGTGGCACATCGGACTCGGTCTGCGTCTCCCAGCTCCATAAAATCGAAGATAACCTCGAGGGATTTGATCCCAGAGAATTCCTTCGGGCGCATCTTCATGAATCGTTCATAAACAGCCTCGGGCCCTGTCGGCCTGGCTGCGGCTGCGGCTACGGCTGCGGCATTGTTCCCCGCAAACTGTGCGAAGAACTGTGCCATCCCAGCTAACATCTGGGCACTCATGTCCGGTGGGGGTGGTGGAGGAGGTGGTAGGTCTCCCTCCGGTCTACGCTCCTCCCTGTCCTCTCGGCGAGGCTCCTCCTCTCTGTTGCGCTCTAAAATGCGTCTAGGTGGCATATTGTTCCAACATAACCCATACGTAACTAACATGCATAATTCCATAGTTTATTTTAAATAAACACTGAAGTACTGAAAATCTGGAAGCATGCTGACAAAATAATTCATGCTTTAACTGAAATGCTGAACAAAATGCTGAACTGAAAAACTTACAGACCGAAGACGTGGCTTTGTGAGCTTCTCGCGGTAAGTAGTAGTGAAACCCTATACAGAACCACCGCTCTGATACCAATTGCAAATGCCCTAGAACTTCTTGCTTGAAAATTTGCGGAAAATTAAAAATTTTCTTTTTAAAAGAACTTAAATGGCCTCATTCATAAAATCACTGGTGAATCAAGTTCAATATTTCAAAATATTGCAGTGGAAGGAAATAAAGTTTGCCAAAAATCACAATTAAAAATATCCAACGACTGATAAAATGTTTGCGGAATAAAATAACAACTGCTGCTCTGAGGTCCTCGGGTGCCACTACTGCCGACCCAAGCTGGCTCACTGGTCCTCGCCCTCGGCCCTGGCCTCATCAGTACCTACAACAATCAAGTCTAGTGAGCCTAAAGACTCAGCAAGCATATATCGCAGGTAACGAGTAAAAATCTGAATTAAAATATGCATGGGATAAAATATCATGTCATGAGGCATGCTGAAAATAATCTGTACTGAGCAATTATAATACGTGCATAACTGAACTGATAATCACAGTAAAAAAAATGTTTGCTCCTTGGAGCCTGTACTGAAATAACTGATAAAATTTTCTGTTGCGATTATGTTTTACGCCTGTGGCCACTACACTAAGCTGAACTGATCGGTAACTGGCTACCGGGGAGGCTGAAACTGAACTGAGCTGGCCGGTCACTGGCGACCGGGTGGTACCATACTGAACTGATCGGTCACTGGCGACCGTATAAAATAACACTCCTACATAGTGAATGAACCACAAGCCATATCGCATAAATCTCAAAAATAATCATTTTCTATTTAATGCACGTAAAATAATTAACTGGCATAATGAAAATGTCCCGTAATTTTACCAACTGGATTGGATTGGATCGTCCCCAAGCTCGCTGCAGCCTAACTGTGCTATGAAAAATTTGCAATAGCTTAAACTTGACCAACTATGCAATTTAGTTCAAAAGATGCGACTATGACGCCTAATGACTTCGCATTTAATCATGACTCCGAGCCAACCTGAACCGACACCGAACCGACGTATAGTCATGATTAAAATACGCTGAAAAATCATAAAATAATGCTCCTAAAATGAAAGGGTCGAAATCTAGGTGGAATGGAGGCTAAAATACGAAACGCTCTTTCGAGAGTCAATTTTGTACATCGCACCGTAAATTCTCGTACGATCTCAAAAATGATCCGAATGACGAACGATCAAAAACATGACCTTCCTAACTCAATGAGGCACTGTCCAGTCCAAGGCCATGGGCTAAAAGCCAACCAAGAACTCGAACAAGCCACCGAACCGACACAGCAACTTGCTGTAATTTTCCAGCAACTGTACAATAGTATAACTTGTGTTGTTTTCGAGACTACCGGCCATTGGGGCGTGAACCACCAACCAGAGACTCTTACCAACATCCCAAGGAGTGATTTGAACCATGGCTAAGGGCCCTAGGCCAGCCACAATCCGCGTCACACCAAAACTCAACCGAAACTCCAACCGAGAACCAACGTGCATGCGTGTGTAGTGTTTTGCCTAGATCGATGTCTTGCGTCGTTCCAGTGGCCATTTGATTGACCACGGCCCGATCTAGACATCTAGGAGCATGATATTAACCGTGGCTAAGGGCCATAGGCCAACCAAGATCTATACAAGGCAACAAAAGAAACGAAACCATATGCTGAAAAATGGAAGGGGCCGAAGGGATATAGGGGTTGTTCTTGTTGATTATTTAAAAACCGATGAGCCATGGACCAAGCCACCAAAAGGGCGACTTAGTCACGTCTGAGACATGCTAGGGGAGTGATCTAACCATGGCTATAGGCCCCTAGGGCAGCCAAGATCAGACCCTTCCTCCTTGACAACCAAACTGAATTTTCGAACTCAAAAAGGGACACAAATGGTGTTGCTGTCATTTCTTGCTTTCCAGCGAGCATGGGCTGAAACCGATGGACAAATGTTGTCCTAATGCATCCTATTACATGTATATAAGTCGCCTTGGGAGCTTGGAGTCGAACCAATCACTTGAAACTCACAAACCAAGAAAAACGTGAAGCTTGCCAAGGAAAATCAAAAATTCTGCATGTGTTGGTTCAAAATGTTTTGACATGTATCTCGTTTTCTGCTTGAATAAACATGATCATGTACTAAAAAATAAATAATAATATGACTTGATTGAGGTTTGAAAGAATCTAGACATGCCTGGTTATCGTTTCGAAAGAAAACGAACGAAACGACGACGACGCGGCACGGAGGAGGTGGAGCGCTTCTCTTGTTTTCTTTACTCTCGATTTTTTTCTCTCTTTCCCTCTAGCTAAGACTCACGATTTTTTTCACACAAATGGGGCTCTGAATGGTGCTGAATTCGGTGGTGAGGGAGGGAGAAAATGGTTGGGGAGTGAGATAAGATGGGTGCAAAATATAAGGAAGAATCAAGACCAAGTCCACTCTCCTTTGAAATTTGAATTGTGGTTTGCTATCAAATCTTCTTGGAAGCTTCTAGGAGGGGTGGCCGATTATTAGCCTTTTTTCTAGTCTAGGATAGGTCCATTAATTAATTAAATTGTGCTCCCAAAAATCCTAGAATTATCCTACAACTTACATGCAAAGAAATGGTCAAAAGGTTGATGAGTTGGCAATTGAGTTGCCTAGCAACTATGGGGCCGAAATTATGCTAATAAAATGAGTGGGAAGTGTTGGTTATCTAGTCAACTAATAATCCTTGAAAGCCTTACTAATCCTTTAAATAATTTAGTGAGCTAACCCCTTAATTAAATAACTTAAATGAGTTCATTTCTTAATCACCTAAAATAATTAAATTAAATCCTCAAACCTCCCTTTCTAACTTAAATGAACTTAGTTGCAAGCTAAATTAACTTCTGGAAGTATTTCTCGAATCTTAAATTCTATCTCAAAACTCCAACTCCAGCCCGGCCTCACTGAAATAACTGAAATGCTAAAAATCAAACTACTGAACTGAAATAATAAAATAATTAACTTCAAAGAAATGCATTTAAAATAATCATGCAATGAAGTCAATTAAATTTAAAAAAATCTAGAATTATGCATGGCTTATACGTAAACTGATTTACGGGTTCTACAATCCTTCCCCCCTTAAAAGAAATTTCATCCTCGATATTAGAACTCACCGAATAACTCGGGGTATCGATCTCTCATCTCCGGCTCAGACTCCCACGTAGCTTCCTCCTCTGAATGGTTGAGACATTTGACTTTGACTCGCTTAACCAACTTGTTCCAAAGTTTCTTCTCCTGCCGGTCTAGGATCTGCACGGGTCTCTCCCCATAAGATAAGTTCGGAGTAAGCTGCAACGGCTCGAAATTCAGCACATGCGAAGGGTTCGCCATGTACTTTCTCAGCATGGAGACGTGAAAGATATTGTGTACTCCGGCCAGATTCGGCGGAAGAGCCACACGATAAGCAAGCGTCCCAACTCTGTCAAGGATCTCAAACGGTCCAATGAATCTCGGATCGAGCTTCCCTTTCTTCTCAAATTTCATGACACCCTTCATAGGTGCCACTTTCACGAAGACATGATCGCCCACTGTAAACTCTAAGTCTCTCCTCCGCTGATCGGCATAACTCTTCTGTCGGCTCTGAGCAGTCCTCATCCTATCACGGATCTTGGCTACTACCTCTGCTGCCTAATGAACAATCTCTGGACCCAACTCTGCTCTCTCTCCTACCTCATCCCAATGAACAGGAGATCTACACTTGCGGCCATACAGTGCTTCATACGGAGCCATACTAATAGAAGACTGGAAGCTGTTGTTGTAGGTGAACTCAACCAGTGGCAAGTTCGACTCCCAACTCCCTGAGAAATCAATGATGCAAGCGCGAAGAAGATCCTCCAAAATCTGAATAACTCGCTCCGACTGCCCTTCTGTCTGCGGATGGAAAGCTGTGCTAAACAGCAACTTCGTACCCAAAGTCGAATGCAAGCTCTTCCAAAATGAGGAAGTGAATCTGAGATCTCTGTCGGATACGATCGAAACTGGAATACCATGGAGTCGGACTATCTCTCGGATATACAGCTCTGCATACTGAACCATGGTGAAAGTCGTCTTAATAGACAAGAAGTGCGCTGATTTGGTAAGACGATCTACAATCACCCAAATAGCATTCGATCCCCTGGCTGACTTCGGCAATCCGGTCACAAAATCCATGGTAACATTCTCCCACTTCCACTCGGGAATAGGGAGAGGCTTGAGCAAACCTGCTGGTCTCTGATGCTCGGCCTTCACTAACTGGCAAGTCAGGCACTCGGACAAAAATCGCCTGATGTCCTTCTTCTTCCCTGGCCACCAATACAATAGCTGCAGATCTTTGTACATCTTGGTACTCCCAGGGTGAATGGAGTACGGGGACGTATGGGCCTCTGATAAGATGTCTGCTTGGATAGAATCACTACTAGGAACCCATATCCTATCTCGGTATCTCACAATACCGTCGCTGACTGAATACAAAACACTGCCCTTGGCTTCATCTCTCTTCTTCCACTATGCCAACTGCTCATCTCCGGCCTGACCACTGCGAATACGGTCCAAAAGGGAAGACTGAATGGTCAAGGTAGATAGACGAGGAACTCTACCTCGAGGGTAAGTCTCAAGATCAAACCTCTGCATCTCGATCTGAAGAGGTTTCTGAATCGTCAAATGAGCCATCACTGCAACTTTCCTGCTCAAAGCATCCGCAACTACATTAGCTTTACCCGGGTTGTAGCTAATGTCACAATCGTAGTCTTTCACAAGTTCCAACCAACGCCTCTAACGCATGTTCAGCTCCTTCTGCGTGAAGAAATACTTGAGGCTCTTGTGGTCGGTAAAGATCTGACACTTCTCTCCATACAGATAGTGCCTCCAAATCTTCAAAGCAAAAACTACGGCCGCTAACTCCAGATCATGGGTAGGGTAATTCTTCTCATGGATTTTCAGCTGTCGAGAAGCATACGCTATCATTCTCCCATGCTGCATCCAAACTGCACCTAAACCAAGCTTCGAAGCATCGGTATACAGAACAAACTCACCGGATCCTGACGGTACAGCCAAAACGGGTGCTGAGATAAGAGCTTGCTTCAAAGTATCGAAGCTCTTCTGACACTCCTCGCTCCATACAAACTTCACATTTTTCTTGGTCAGTGCTGTGAGTGGAACGGCAATGGATGAGAATCCCTGAATGAACTTCCTGTAATATCCTGCCAACCCAAGAAAACTGCGGATCTCAGTTGCATTCTGAGGCACAACCCAATCTCTGACTGCTGCAACTTTTGCGGGGTCTACCTCAATACTACTGCTGGAGACAATATGGCCCAAGAACGCCACCTTCTCTAACCAGAATTCGCATTTACTAAACTTTGCGAATAATTTGTGCTTCTGCAATGTCTGCAACACTGTGGTCAGATGTCTGCTGTGCTCCTCCCGACTCTTGGAGTAGACGAGAATGTCATCTATGAACACTATCACAAACTGGTCGAGGTATGGCTGAAATACGCGATTCATGAGATCCATGAAGATCGCTGGCGCATTCGTCAGTCCGAACGGCATCACAAGGAACTCGTAGTGGCCATAACGAGTCCTAAAAGCAGTCTTCGAGACATCAGCATCTCTCACCCTCAACTGGTGATAACCGGAACGCAGATCTATCTTGGAGAAAATTGAAGCTCCCTGCAACTGGTCAAACAGATCCTCAATCCTCGGCAGTGGGTATTTATTCTTCACTGTAACCCAGTTCAACTCCCGGTAGTCAATGCAAAGCCTCATCGTGCCATCCTTCTTTTTCAAAAATAAGACTGGCGCGCCCCATGGAGAAAAGCTCGGGCGAATGAACTCCTTGTCGAGAAGTTCCTGAATCTGCTTCTTAAGCTCTGCCATCTCTGTCGGTGCTAATCGGTACGACGCTTTGGATATCAGAGCCGTACCTGGCATAAGCTCAATGGAAAACTCCACCTCTCTCTCGGGTGGCATACCAGAGACGTCTTCGGGAAAAACGTCTAAGAAATCTCTGACAATCTGAACATCTGAGGCTGACTGGCTGGGTTCCTCGGGGACAGATAAAAAGGTCGTTAGAAATGCCCGACACCCTCTATGCATGAGTTTCCTAGCCTGAACATAAGGAATAATGCGCGGTAAAGGAAAGTACCTGTCCGGCTCAAATAAGAACTGCTCCATTCCAGGCGGTCGGACAAGAACAGATCTCCGCTGGAAGTCTATCAACACTCTGTTCCTCAATAGCCAGTCCATCCCTAGGATGATGTCAAATTCCTGCATCGATAGCACAATCAGATCCGCATAAACAAGATTACCGTGCAGCTCAAGGTCTATATCTCGGATAACGTTGGTGGCTGCCATTTCCTCGCCTGACGGCAACACTACTGAAAAGGCTGTATCTAGCCCAATGGTCTGGATCTTGAGAAAGTTTGCAAAGACCTCCGAAATAAACGAGTGAGTGGACCCTGAATCTATAAAGGCCTTGGTAGCGGAACCAGATATAAAATTCTCCCTGAAAGAGCGGAGCTCTAAGTTGAATCCAGTAGTTACAAGAACTAAACTTATAGACATGCAAAGGTCAAGGTTCTTCTAGCTTAATTTCCCCCAAAATAAATCTGAGTAGAGCATGCAATCCTATAACAGTTCTAAGTTCACATCTAAATCCCGATTCCCAAAACACGGAAATTCAAATAATAACTTAAAGTTTAAAGGTACCTGTCAACAACATAGTCTCCGGGTTGGTTTCCGCGGCATGGAGAGCAAAAACTCTGCCTTGGGTAGGCAGATTCCTCTGAGGACATTGCAGCAACATGTGGTCTGGACTGCCACACTTAAAACACTTTCCTGAGCAGGACATACATGCTCCAGGATGACGACGTGAGCACCTGGGACAGACTGGGTGCTCCTGAGTCCTCGGGGCTGGGCATCCCCGCTGCTGCTGCTGCTGGCCTCGGTTCCTGGGCGGTCCATGAAAAGGCCTCTTATTCTGCTGCTGATGCTGATGAGGAGGAGGGCGGTGCGGTGCCTAGACTAGGCGCTTGCCCTGGCGATCCCTCTCGATATCCCGCAGATCCTGCTCTGCGGCTAAGGCGTTGGAGACGGCAATCTCATAAGTAGCAGGATTAGATACCCTAACATCCCGGCGCAAGATCGGCCGTAAACCCACCAGGAAGTGCATCAGCTTGGCTCTGGCATCATTCGCAATCAGGGGCACAAAGTGACATCCCCTCTCGAACTTACGGATAAACTCCGTAACCGTCATATCCCCCTGTCTCAGACTCATGAACTCGGTGGTCAGCCTGGTGCGAACAACCTCAGCAAAATACTTGGAGTAGAAAACTTCCGTAAAGCGGGTCCATGAAAGTGTAGCCAAAGTCAAGGCTACCGAAGCTCCTTTCCACCATAAGCGGGCGTCTCCAGTGAACAGGTAGGTGGCACATCGGACTCGGTCTGCGTCTCCCAGCTCCATAAAATCGAAGATAACCTCGAGGGATTTGATCCCAGAGAATTCCTTCGGGCGCATCTTCATGAATCGTTCATAAACAGCCTCGGGCCCTGTCGGCCTGGCTGCGGCTGCGGCTACGGCTGCGGCATTGTTCCCCGCAAACTGTGCGAAGAACTGTGCCATCCCAGCTAACATCTGGGCACTCATGTCCGGTGGGGGTGGTGGAGGAGGTGGTAGGTCTCCCTCCGGTCTACGCTCCTCCCTGTCCTCTCGGCGAGGCTCCTCCTCTCTGTTGCGCTCTAAAATGCGTCTAGGTGGCATACTTGTTCCAACATAACCCATACGTAACTAACATGCATAATTCCATAGTTTATTTTAAATAAACACTGAAGTACTGAAAATCTGGAAGCATGCTGACAAAATAATTCATGCTTTAACTGAAATGCTGAACAAAATGCTGAACTGAAAAACTTACAGACCGAAGACGTGGCTTTGTGAGCTTCTCGCGGTAAGTAGTAGTGAAACCCTATACAGAACCACCGCTCTGATACCAATTGCAAATGCCCTAGAACTTCTTGCTTGAAAATTTGCGGAAAATTAAAAATTTTCTTTTTAAAAGAACTTAAATGGCCTCATTCATAAAATCACTGGTGAATCAAGTTCAATATTTCAAAATATTGCAGTGGAAGGAAATAAAGTTTGCCAAAAATCACAATTAAAAATATCCAACGACTGATAAAATGTTTGCGGAATAAAATAACAACTGCTGCTCTGAGGTCCTCGGGTGCCACTACTGCCGACCCAAGCTGGCTCACTGGTCCTCGCCCTCGGCCCTGGCCTCATCAGTACCTACAACAATCAAGACTAGTGAGCCTAAAGACTCTGCATGCATATATCGCAGGTAACGAGTAAAAATCTGAATTAAAATATGCATGGGATAAAATATCATGTCATGAGGCATGCTGAAAATAATCTGTACTGAGCAATTATAATACGTGCATAACTGAACTGATAATCACAGTAAAAAAAATGTTTGCTCCTTGGAGCCTGTACTGAAATAACTGATAAAATTTTTTGTTGAGATTATGTTTTACGCTTGTGGCCACTGCACTAAGCTAAACTGATCAGTAACTGGTTACCGGGGAGGCTGAAACTGAACTGAGCTGGCTGGTCACTGGCGATCGGCTGGTACCATACTGAACTGATCGGTCACTGGCGACCGTATAAAATAACACTCCCACATAGTGAATGAACCACAAGCCATATCGCATAAATCTCAAAAATAATCATTTTCTATTTAATGCACGTAAAATAATTAATTGGCATAATGAAAATGTCCCGTAATTTTACCAACTGGATTGGATTGGATCGTCCCCAAGCTCGCTGCAGCCAAACTGTGCTATGAAAAATTTGCAATAGCTTAAACTTGACCAACTATGCAATTTAGTTCAAAAGATGCGACTATGACGCCTAATGACTTCGCATTTAATCATGACTCCGAGCCAACCTGAACCGACACCGAACCGACGTATAGTCATGATTAAAATATGCTGAAAAATCATAAAATAATGCTCCTAAAATGATAGGGTCGAAATCTAGGTGGAATGGAGGCCAAAACACGAAACTCTCTTTCGAGAGTTAATTTGGCACATCGCACCGTAAATTCTCGTACGACCTCAAAAATGATCCGAATGACAAACGGTCGAAAACATGACCTTCCTAACTCAATGAGGCACTTTCCAGTCCAAGGCCATGGGCTAAAAGCCAACCAAGAACTCGAACAAGCCACCGAACCGACACAGCAACTTGCTGTAATTTTCCAGCAACTGTACAATAGTGTAACTTGTGTTGTTTTCGAGACTACCGGCCATTGGGGCGTGAACCACCAATCAGAGACTCTTACCAACATCTCAAGTAGTGATTTGAACCATGGCTAAGGGCCCTAGGCCAGCCACAATCTGCGTCACACCAAAACTCAACCGAAACTCCAACCGAGAATCAACGTGCATGCGTGTGTAGTGTTTTGCCTAGATCGATGTCTTGCGTCGTTCCAGTGGCCATTTGATTGACCATGGCCCGATCTAGACATCTAGGAGCATGATATGAACCGTGGCTAAGGGCCATAGGCCAACCAAGATCCATACCAAGCAACAAAAGAAGCGAAACCATATGCTGAAAAATGGAAGGGGCCGAAGGGATATAGGGGTTGTTCTTGTTTATTATTTAAAAACCATTGAGCCATGTACCAAGCCACCAAAAGGGCGACTTAGTCACGTCTTAGACATGCTAGGGGAGTGATCTAACCATGGCTATAGGCCCCTAGGGCAGCCAAGATCAGATCCTTCCTCCTTGACAACCAAACTGAATTTTCGAACTCAAAAAGGGACACAAATGGTGTTGCTGTCATTTCTTGCTTTCCAGCGAGCATGGGCTGAAACCGATGGACAAATGTGGTCCTAATGCATCCTATTACATGTATATAAGTCGCCTTGGGAGCCTGGAGTCGAACCAATCACCTGAAACGCACAAACAAAGAAAAACGTGAAGCTTGCCAAGGAATATCAAAAATTTGGCATGTGTTGTTTCAAAATGTTTTGACATGTATCTCGGTTTCTGCTTGAATAAACATGATCATGTACTGAAAAATAAATAATAATATGACTTGATTGAGGTTTGAAAGAATCTAGACATGTCTGGTTATCGTTTCGAAAGAAAACGAACGAAACGACGACGACGCGGCACGGAGGAGGTGGAGCGCTTCTCTTGTTTTCTTTACTCTCGATTTTTTTCTCTCTTTCCCTCTAGCTAAGACTCACGATTTTTTTCACACAAATGGGGCTCTGAATGGTGCTGAATTCGGTGGTGAGGGAGGGAGAAAATGGTTGGGGAGTGAGATAAGATGGGTGCAAAATATAAGGAAGAATCAAGACCAACTCCACTCTCCTTTGAAATTTGAATTGTGGTTTGCTATCAAATCTTCTTGGAAGCTTCTAGGAGGGGTGGCCGATTATTAGCTTGTTTTCTAGTCTAGGATATGTCCATTAATTAATTAAATTGTGCTCCCAAAAATCCTAGAATTATCCTACAACTTACATGCAAAGAAATGGTCAAAAGGTTGATGAGTTGGCAATTGAGTTGCCTAGCAACTATGGGGCCGAAATTATGCTAATAAAATGAGTGGGAAGTGTTGGTTATCTAGTCAACTAATAATCCTTGAAAGCCTTACTAATCCTTTAAATAATTTAGTGAGCTAACCCCTTAATTAAATAACTTAAATGAGTTCAATTCTTAATCACCTCAAATAATTAAATTAAATTCTCAAACCTCCCTTTCTAACTTAAATGAACTTAGTTGCTAGCTAAATTAACTTCTGGAAGTATTTCTCGAATCTTAAATTCTATCTCAAAACTCCAACTCCAGTCCGGCCTCACTGAAATAATTGAAATGCTAAAAATCAAACTACTGAACTGAAATAATAAAATAATTAACTTCAAAGAAATGCATTTAAAATAATCATGCAATGAAGTCAATTAAATTTAAAAAAATCTAGAATTATGCATGGCTTATACGTAAACTAATTTACGGGTTCTACAAAAAACATCATGATCATCCTTCACCACAGGAATAACCAAAACTTTCAATATTTCTTCATGTGTCACATTAACGGCATATATCACGAATCCTTCATCCTTCAATATGAAACTTTCAACATTTCTCCCTGCGTGACTAAGAATCAATACCATAAAAGTTTCATTTATTGCCATAATATGGTCTAAATCTGTCAACTCCATTGAAACAATCAACGGTGGCTCGGTAATTCGTCAAAGTATTCATTCCCGAATACTGTCAAAGTCATACATAAATAATTTGATTAGATTAGTTATATAAGGTTATCATCAAATCTAATCACACAATTCAGAACTATCTCACGAGACATCAAATACACACCATCAGTGGGGACCCGGGCTCTAACTCAATTCTTTTTTGGATTAATTGGATCTTTATTCAAAATGTGGGTCAAATTTTCGCTTTTTAACATTAATTCAAATGTAAATACTAAGCATAATATCTTTCTTTCTTTAATTACAACACATATAATATACATGTCATGTTTTATTACAAACACATCACTAGTGTTTAATACAAACCATAAACTACGAGTAGTACAAATCTAGTACAACATCACTAGTGATCTTCTGCGCCCGTAGTCATCACGCTATTTTGATCTCATCTCTGACGTGACCCAGATCCTGCCCCACCTGTTGTTATGCACACATACAGACATAACAACAGCCGAAAACTCCGGTGAGAACAAATCCCAGTATAAAACATGTATGCTTGCTGATACATATTCATAAATCATGAATGAAACAATAAAAATAGGTTCCATAATCTATGAAACCAATCTATATAAGCATACAATTCAAATCAAATCATGTCTTGACTCGACTCAACTCAACTCTAGGGATCCCGGTGTGAAAAAGACGTCACTGTCTGTCACCTACCCTCCCAATCGGAGTAACTGTACGTCTTATTCCTAGACTTCGGTCATGTCTGTATCGAATGTCTACAATCGGAGGATATCTGCTCCTATGCGTCGATACACCGAACGTCTAGAAGTTTGGCGAATCTGCCAATGACTCTCCTATCTCAAAGGCTTGAATATAATTCTATAAACAAGACAGCATCCTATCAAGAGATTTGAATATAAATCTATAAACAAATCAACTTCATATCAAAAGATAAACAATAATTCTAGTATGTGATTTGGTTGGGAAACTCAAATTGACTTTCATTTGAGTTGTATCTTCCCAAAACAAAACATGCATTATACCTTTCGTTGCACAATCTGTGTCGTAGTCAAAGTCTCGAAGACGAATCTGTCAATACCAAATCTGAAATGGAAATGTTGATACCCAACTCCCACATATATCAATAATTCATAGGTCTCAACTCATAATCATCATCATAAGCATATGATAGTACTCAAAATCTGCACAAGTTAACTCTAAACATGCTGGAAAATAATAACTATAGCATACAACGTCCGTTCTTTGATCCGGTTGCATTTCTACGATATCAATAATCTCAAGAACATATTATAGAACTCAATTCATCCTTCTCCTAACACATATATATCAAAATGTGCTGGAATTGAATGAAACTTACATCTTCTTGTAGCTAGTGATGAGAGGAATTCAGAACCAAAATCGGATTAAAGTTTGGATGTAAAAATCTTGTACAAGCTAGTTTCAAAAGTGAAAGAACTTTCCTTTTCCTTGATCCCTTCTCCCTCTCGCTTCTCAACTGTCCAGGAGAGGAAATGAATCAGCACATTTCTATATATATACCATGCCATGTGTCAACTTGAGAAACAAAGGTGGCTTTCTAGCATGCAGCACCGCGGGTGCGCTCCCTCTAGACCGCAGGTGCGCTCAAGCTTCGGCAGTCCATTCATTTTCCAAAATCGACGACCGCGGGTGCGCTACATATAAGACCGCGGGTGCGGTGACATCAACGCGGGTGCGGTTACGTTTGAACCGCGGGTGCGGTGTCATTTCTGTAATTATTTTCCAACTCTTTGTCTATCAACCGCGGGTGCACTCTTTCTTGGACCGCGGGTGCGGTGACCCTACTGTAAAATGGCCAACTTTCTGCCTATCCACTGCGGGTGCGGTGCTTCTTTAGGCGCGGGTGCGGTCTCTTTCTTCAAGCAACACTTCATCTTTTCATTTTATCCACATACAATCTAGGGCATTACATTTCTCCCCCTCTTAGATATTAGTTCGTCCTCGAACGTGAAATCAATTAATCAAAGTATGTACAAACAGCACTAAAATCAAAAGCTGAATAAATACTCACATCATGAGAATAACTCGGGATATTTCTGTCTCATATCTGCTTGTGTCTCCCAAGTCGCTTCCTCGTTGCCATGACGACTCCACTGGACTTTTACTAGTGGAATAGTCTTCGTTCTGAGCTGTTTCTCTTTCCGATCAAGAATCTGTATCGGTTGTTCAACATAACTCAACGTCTGATCTAGCTCAGCTTCGTCAGGCTGAAAGACATGAGAATTATCTGGCATGTATCTACGCAGCATCGATACATGAAAAACATCATGTATCCCGGATAGAGAAGGAGGAATAGCCAGTCGATATGCTCGATCGCCAATCTTCTCAAGAATCTCGTATGGACCGATGTATCTAGGAGACAACTTCCCACGCTTGCCAAATCTGACAATGCCTCTGAAGGGAGAAATCTTCAAGAATACTCTGTCCCTTTTTCCAAATACAAGCGGTTTACGTCTGATATTGGCATATTTGGCTTGTCTATCATGTGCTGTTTTCATTCTCTTCTGGATTATCTGCACCTTCTCAGTCATCTCTCGAATCATATCAGGCCCAAGTTCTGGTACCTCAGATATATCATCCCAGTACAACGGAGATCTGCACTTCTTGCCATACAATGCTTCAAATGGTGCCATCTCTATGCTCGTTTGATAGCTGTTGTTGTATGAGAATTCACACAACGGTAGTGAATATTGCCAACTAGTTCCAAAGCCTAGCACTACAGCTTTTAGCATGTCCTCTAAAGTCTGGATAGTCCGCTCTGACTGTCCGTCTGTCTGGGGATGATAAGCAGTGCTTAGATGCAATGTCGTACCTAAAGCTTGCTGCAGACTGTGCCAAAAATGTGAAGTGAATCGTGGATCACGATCTGATATAATAGACTTCGGTACACCATGCAATCTGACTATCTCTCTGACATATATTTCAGCCATCTGATCATGTCGATATGTCATTCTGTATGGAATAAAACAAGCTGATTTGGTTAATCTGTCAATAATGACCAAAATTGCATCACAGCCCCGGGATGATCGAGGTAATTTCGTCACGAAATCCATGGAAATGTGATCCCATTTCCACTCAGGAATAGATAAACTCTGAAGTAAACCTCCGGGCTTCTTTCTCTCGGCTTTCACCTGCTGGCAATTCAAGCACTTAGATACATATTCGGCAATATCTGATTTCATCTGTTTCCACCATAATTGTGTCTTCAAATCGTTGTACATTTTTCTGCCACCAGGATGAATGCTAAACCGACTACAGTGGGCTGCTGACAATATCTGTTGTTTCAACTCTGAAACATCTGGCACTACAATATGGTTATTCACATACAGGACAAAATCATGTACCTGATATTCAGACTGATGTCCTGATCTGACCATCTGAATTGACTTCTGTATATTCTGATCTGTTCTTTGAGCTTCTTTGATTTTCATAATCAAATCTGGCTCAACTTGAATCGTGGCAAGTCTCAATGGTCTACTATCTGTGTCAAATGCTAAACCAGACAAGCAACAATCTTCAACTAAATTCGAAACACCTATCGTGGATAAGGATAGGGCACAAACCTTTCGACTCAAGGCATCTGCTGCTGCATTTGACTTCCCTGGATAGTACTTGATCTCGCAAACAAAATCTTTCAGTAGATCAAGCCATCTACGCTGCCTCATGTTCAACTCTGACTGAGAAAATAGATAATTCAGGCTTTTATTGTCAGAGTAAATCTCAAATTTCTCACCATAAAGATAATGACGCCAAATCTTTAATGCAAATACGATAGCCGCCAATTCAAGATCATGAATGGGGTATCGAATCTCGTGTGGCTTCAGCTGTCTAGAGGCATATGCGATCACATGACCCCGCTGCATAAGAACACATCCCAGCCCTCTGTGAGATGCATCACAATATACAACGAAATCGCCAGTACCTGAAGGAATGATCAAGACAGGTGCACTGGTCAGCCTCTTCTTCAACTCTAGGAAGCTAGACTCGCAATCTTCCGACCACACAAATGGTGTATTCTTTTGCGTCAACTGGGTAATAAGCTTCGCAATGCTGGAGAAATCTTTGATGAATCGTCTATAGTACCCTGCTAGACCCATGAAACTGCGTATCTCAGGCACCGAAGTCGGTCTCGGCCAACTGATCACAGCTTCCACTTTACTCGGATCTACAGAAATACCATCTCCAGATATGATATGACCCAAGAAGACAACCTGTCTCAGCAAAAACTCACACTTTGACAGTTTCGCATATAATCTTTCATTTCTTAGTGTTTGCAACACAATTCTCAAATGATTGGCATGCTCAGTCACACTCTTGGAGTACACAAAAATATCATCAATAAAAACAATCACAAATTCATCTTAATACCTCTGAAAGACACGGTTCATTAGTCCCATGAACACCGCTGGAGCATTCGTTAAACAAAAAGGCATGACAATAAATTCGTAATGTCCATACCTGGTTCGGAATGCTGTCTTTGGTATATCAATATTTCGTACTCGCAGCTGGTGATATCCAGATCTCAGATCGATCTTGGAATAGATGGATGATCCCTGCAACTGATCAAATAAGTCATCAATACGAGGCAAAGGATATTTGTTCTTTATCGTTGCCTTGTTCAGTTGCCTGTAATCTATACTCAATCTCATAGAACCGTCTTTCTTTCGCACAAATAACACTGGAGCACCCCAAGGAGATACACTAGGTCTGATATATCCCTTGGCTAGAAGATCTTCTAATTGTGCTTTCAATTCTATTAGCGACATCCTATATGGAGCTCTCGAAATAGGAACGGTACCTGGAATAAGATCAATGCTAAAATCTATCTCTCGTGATGGAGGTAACCCCGGGATCTCATCTGGAAATACATATGCAAACTCCCGTACGACTGGCAAGTCTGCCAATGCCGGGCTCAATTTTTGTAGATCTACAGAATAAATAAGGAACCCTTCTGCTCCTTTCTGCAACAATCTACTCATAGTCAAAGCAGACACTAAGGGAATCCGAGATCTGGTACCCTTACCCTAGAATTTCCACTCCTCTGTCATTTCAGGTCTGAATCTGACAATCGTGAAAACAGTCTACGATGGCTCTGTACTTAGTCAACATGTCAATCCCAACAATACAATCAAAATCAGATAAACCAAGCACAACACAGTCTAAATCAATCTCATGCCCCTCAAACTGTAGTATACAATGTCTAACGGAAGTCACAGATATCAGACCACTTCCCAACGGAGAAAAATAGATACTACAGTAGACAATGACTCGACAGGCAATGAATGCAATAATACAAAACGCTCAGATATGAATGTATGTGATGCACCTGTGTCTATCAACACATACGCAGGATAACCGCAAAGAAAACAGTTACCTGCAATCACATCATCCGGTGCATCTTGGGCTTGCTCTTCCGTCAATGCAAACACCTGAGCCTGTTGTCTGGGAGGTTGGCTCACTGTCTGGCCACCTCTGGCTCTAGGCTGGGACTGGGTAGGCGTGGGCTGGAAGGAATTAACAGACGAAGCTTGCCTCTCAGGCTGAGTCACTGATGCTGATGAACCTGCACTCTGAAATCTCTGTGCACCTCTCTGGTGACAGACTCTGGCAAAATGTCCATGTTGCTTACATATGTTACATCCGCCCATCACTCCCTGACACTGCTCTGTGGCATGTCGGCCTCCACAAGTAGTACAATATACACTTGTCACATCTGTACTCTGGCCAGGACCTCTCTGTCTTGACCCACTAGAGCTCGATGAACTGCTCCCTGCTCTCTTGAACTGCTTACCCTTAGCTTTCAAAGAGTCTTTCTTCCCACTACTACTGATTCCACTATCAAATCGAGGAGGAGGTGGTGGAAACTGTGTGGCGAACGGTGGCGGTCTCTGAACCTGAACACTATAGGAAGCTCCTCGCTGCCTGATCAAGCCAGCCTCTGCTCCCTTCGCTCGATTCAGCGCCTCAGAAAAAGTGTTGGGTCGCCCCGTGTTCACTAGGGTAAAGATGTCCGGATTCAAACCATTTATGAACTGATCGGCAACTGCCTCATCATCTCCTGCTACATGAGGAGCAAATCGAAGCAAGGACGAGAATTTGGCAACATACTGAGTCTCTATGTTCCACTGGCCCTGTCTCAAGTTGGCGAATTCTGCCCCTTTATCTTTTCGGTAAGACACTGGGAAGAAACGTTGATAAAATTCATCTTTAAAGACTTTCCAAATTATATCAATACCTCGATGTTCTAAGGCTCGTTACGCCGTTAGCCACCAACTCTTGGCCACTTCTTGCAATTGATGCTCAACCAGCTTCACTCTACGTTCATCTGTATAGGCAAGTGATTCAAATAACATCTCTATATCATCCAACCAGCTTTCGCAATCCGCTGCATTCTCAGTGCCTTTCAAAGTCGGGGGTCGGAATGACTGAAACCGCTTCAACAGAGTCTCCATCGGAGTAGCGGTTACGTCCATCTGGGTACCTGACGTACTCCCCTGCTCTGGCACTTGACCTGCAGCTGGTTGTGGTATTCTTCTAGGCGGCATAATCTGATTATCAAACGAATTAGTACACAGTCTATACAATCTGTCTCAGCCCTCCTCTGATCATATACCTCTGATCCAGAATCGGTTCTGATTCAGTCTTTACAAGTACATGCTGTAAATCAATTCAGATACAATACAACATATAATAGGGAAAGCACTAAATCATGCAAGCACATCAAAAGCAAGGAAGAAGATTCGATCTACCCCGCTCATTCTATTCTATCTCAGTCTACATAACCTACTGCTCTGATACCACCTGTTGTGGGGACCCGGGCTCTAACTCAATTCTTTTCGGGATTAATTGGATCTTTATTCAAAATGTGGGTCAAATTTTCGCTTTTTAACATTAATTCAAATGTAAATACTAAGCATAATATCTTTCTTTCTTTAATTACAACACATATAATATACATGTCATGTTTTATTACAAAAACATCACTAGTGTTTAATACAAACCAGAAACTACGAGTAGTACAAATCTAGTACAACATCACTAGTGATCTTCTGCGCCCGTAGTCACCACGCTATTTTGATCTCATCTCTGACGTGACCCAGATCCTGCCCCACCTGTTGTTATGCACACATACAGACATAACAACAGCCGAAAACTCCGGTGAGAACAAATCCCAGTATAAAACATGTATGCTTGCTGATACATATTCATAAATCATGAATGAAACAATAACAATAGGTTCCATAGTCTATGAAACCAATCTATATAAGCATACAATTCAAATCAAATTATGTCTTGACTCGACTCAACTCTAACTCTAGGGATCCCGGTGTGAAAAAGACGTCACTGTCTGTCACCTACCCTCCCAATCGGGGTAACTGTACGTCTTATTCCTAGACATCGGTCATGTCTGTATCGAATGTCTACAATCGGAGGATATCTGCTCCTATGCGTCGATACACCGAACGTCTAGAAGTTTGGCGAATCTGCCAATGACTCTCCTATCTCAAAGGCTTGAATATAATTCTATAAACAAGACAGCATCCTATCAAGAGATTTGAATATAAATCTATAAACAAATCAACTTCATATCAAAAGATAAACAATAATTCTAGTATGTGATTTGGTTGGGAAACTCAAATTGACTTTCATTTGAGTTGTATCTTCCCAAAACAAAACATGCATTATACCTTTCGTTGCACAATCTGTGTCGTAGTCAAAGTCTCGAAGACGAATCTGTCAATACCAAATCTGAAATGGAAATGTTGATACATATTCTATCAGACTCTAATCTCAATCAACACATATCCAATTCAATACTTGACCTCGGTTCCATTTGACGACATAACAACGTAATTTCTCGATATCGGTCAACCCAACTCCCACATATATCAATAATTCATAGGTCTCAACTCATAATCATCATCATAAGCATATGATAGTACTCAAAATCTGCACAAGTTAACTCTAAACATGCTGGAAAATAATAACTATAGCATACAACGTCCGTTCTTCGATCCGGTTGCATTTCTACGATATCAATAATCTCAAGAACATATTATAGAACTCAATTCATCCTTCTCCTAACACATATATATCAAAATGTGCTGGAATTGAATGAAACTTACATCTTCTTGTAGCTAGTGATGAGAGGAATTCAGAACCAAAATCGAATTAAAGTTTGGATGTAAAAATCTTTTACAAGCTAGTTTCAAAAGTGAAAGAACTTTCCTTTTCCTTGATCCCTTCTCCCTCTCGCTTCTCAACTGTCCAGGAGAGAAAATGAATCAGCACATTTCTATATATATACCATGCCATGTGTCAACTTGAGAAACAAAGGTGGCTTTCTCGCATGCAGCACCGCGAGTGCGCTCCTTCTAGACCGCAAGTGCGCTCAAGCTTCGGCAGTCCATTCATTTTCCAAAACTGACGACCGCGGGTGCGCTACATATAAGACCGCGGGTGCGGTGACATCAATGCGGGTGGGGTTACGTTTGAACCGCGGGTGCGGTGTCATTTCTGTAATTATTTTCCAACTCTCTGTCCATCAACCGCGGGTGCACTCTTTCTTGGACCGCGGGTGCTGTGACTCTACTGTAAAATGGCCAACTTTCTGCCTATCCACCGCGGGTGCGGTGCTTCTTTAGGCGCAGGTGCGGTCTCTTTCTTCAAGCAACACTTTATCTTTTCATTTTATCCGCATACAATCTAGGGCATTACACCAGCAGACGTAGACACAGACACTGTATTCAACAACAAGGTAGTAGATATCTCATGCTCATCGATAAATGCAGTAGACAGAAGTGAATGAGATGCTCCCGTGTCTTTCAAATTACGTGCAAGATGATAAAAAAACAAAGCATATACCTGCAATGACCACTCCGGCCGTCTCATGATCCTGGTCCTGTGTCAAAGCATGTGTAGTGCCCAAATTCAGTACGCGTATAACCCATGCATTCGTTTAATTATTAAATCGTTTAATTAATTTTAAATGAGTTTTAGCCATGCATAATTTATGAAAATACATTATTTTAAATTATTCATGTTTATGTGATGCACGTTAAAATGTTTTACGAGTTTCATGTTTAAGGCGATTATCCGAGGCAGAATTGAGAAATAGACCCGGTGACTATTTTTGGCAATTTCAAATATGGTATATTATTTTAAGTCAAGGATGAGACGTTTTAAATAATTTATTTAGTTTTAGCAATTTAAAGCCTTATTTACGTATTTACTAATTTAAGAGTTTGGAACTTTTAAAATTAGTGTGTGTTAAATTTTGATTAGTATTTAATTTAGTTAATTTAGCTCTAATTCCTCCTAATTAAAAACACACACACACGTTACACACACTCACACACACTTACACGTTTTTACAAACACTAAAACACACAACACATCTACACATTCATGTTTTCAGATTTTTAAAGATAGGAAACCTAGGGTTCTCCATCTAAGAAGCAGCCGCCCCCTTCCCCTTTATTTTCCAACAAGTTTTCGGCAATTTTATTTCAAGATAATCGAACCACCATCGTTCCGGATCAACCTCGCTTCTTTCTCCGCTTCGGTATCGCCGTTTCGGTAAAGTTTATTATCAAAAGGCACGTATAATCTCTCTTTTGCTGGGTCGATCATGTCATATTATGTGTTGCGTTGTTTTACGCGTGAAAATTCATGTATGTTGTTCATAGTTTGAGCGGTTATTTGTTTGGATCGATTTTGAAGGAAAAGTTTTAGATCTAAATCACGTTTTACTGTTCTTATCAAAACTGCGAATTTTCGGTCAAGATTTTGGGAAAACTTTTTGCGCAAAAAACGTAAAAATTTTCGATACCTTCGATTTGATATAAAATTCGAAACTTTTTGACGAAAATTGAGTGAGTTATGGCATTTTTTGTGGGACTGCTCAAGCTGCGAATTTTAAGTAAATTGTGTTCTTGAAGTTATTTGTTGCAGGCTTCATTGAGGATCGACGGGTGATCATTGCTGCGTATAGGTAACTCTGGTAATGATGTTTGGAGTATTTTTGAGGTTTCGTTTCATGTCTTTAGGCTTTTTAATTCATTAGGAGTCGCAAGAAAAGATTTTGTGTCAATTGCCGTGTTTTCGGGTTGTATGTGTCGTAGGGTGGACGTCGTCATTTTTGGGGCGTTCGTACAAGTTTAGTTCAATGCTATGGTGTCTTAGGATTGTCTGCAGGTGTAGAATTTCGTTCCATTAGTTGTTCGTTTGGGAAAATAGACATTTCGTAAGCTTTCCTCGCAGGTTCAGAAAAGTCGAGGCCACACGGATCCATACACGGACCCTGACACGGGGTCCGTGCCTTTGTCTTCCTTTGAAGTGTCAACCAACAGAGTCTACACGGACCCTCTGACGGACCTAGACACGGGGTCCGTGTCCTCACTTCTTCCCAAGTTTCACTTTTGCGCACCTACATGGGCCCTCACCCGGACCTCAGCACGAGGTCCGTGCCTTCCCTTTTCTTCACGAGTCATTCCACCGCACCTACACGGACCCAGAGCCGGACCTGGGCACGGGGTCCGTGTACTTGAGTTTTTGGGAAATATTATGGTATGCTTTGAGGTTGATGTCTTGGTTTAGTGTAATGTTTAATAATGTCGAGTCACGGGAATTTTAAAACGCCCTAGGGAAATGTATGAACTCGTGAGTAAGCTTGTTTGTTACGTCTAAGTTACACCCGTTAAGTTTATGAATTTACGTTAGTATGTTGCAGCAACGACCCCGGTCGAAGTTCAACGAATCCCTCAACGCCAAGTAAGTATTTTGACGCGCAAGAAAATATTTTAAGTTTTTGAGGTATGCTTAATGTCTTGTGACCAAATTGAATGGGTTTGGAAGTCGGTGAACGTGGTCGAGGACCTCTCCACCCCGTTAAATTATGAACGGGTTAGATCGTGGTTGGAAAGCGTTAAATTATGAACGGGGACCAACCAGCCCGTTAAATTATGAATGGGGGTCTCATGTATGTGGCAGTGGATACGTCCCTGTCAGCCCAGTACTGTGGTTTGTCTGATCAGGCTTTTATTATGTATGGGTCAATTGCTTTGAAACATCCACTACGCAAAATGAATTCATGTATGTTTAAGTATGAACAAGTACGCAAGCATGTTTATGTAAGCTTTTAAGTTATGGCACGTCTATGTATGTACGCAAGTTCAAGCTCATTTAAAATCCAAGCTTCAAGTATGTATGTTCTATTTTAAAGTTGCATGCGATTTTATTATGTATTACTTGCTATTCTCAGTTTATACGTTTTAAGTCTTTAGACTCACTAGACTTGATCGATGCAGGTGAGGATGTCTATGAGGAGACAGGAGGTGGGGACCAAAGAGCAGGCTTGGACTGAGTGGGAGGCTAGACCTGAGGACCGCCCACGTTATTTTAAGATTTTAAGCATGAAAATATTAAAAATCTGATTTTACGTTTTGATACGAGATGTTTTGAGCAAGCTTTTCTTTTAGCAAAATTTTTATTGGTGAATGGATGATGTAGTGGCGACCATATTGATTTTATTTTCGTATTCAAGAAAATTTTTAATTTTCCGCAAATTTTAAGTAGTAAAAGTACGGTACGTCACAGTTGGTATTATAGCAGTGTTCTTGTAAAGGGTTATGCCTACTGCCAGTTGCAAGAAGCTCACGAAGTCACACCTCAAGTCTGTAAGTTTTAAAGTTTCAAATTCATGCTATGTAGTAAGCATTAAGTTCTGATTTCAGCATGTGCATATTTTCAAGTTGTAGTACGTGCATCTGATGTCATTTATATCATGTCCATGCATATTGGGTTTACGTGTTGGGTAAATTATCGGAACAGTATGCCTCCTAGACGTGTGGTTGACCGTGAAGCAAGGGACGAGGATAGAGAAGCTCGGGAGGAGAGGAGAGACGCTCCTCCACCTCCACCCCCACCTCCATACATGCAGGCACAGATGCTTGCAGGTATGACGCAGTTCTTCGCGCAGTTTGCTGGGAACCAGGCTGCAGCGAATGCAGGGGCAAGGCCTAGACCAGAGGCGGTGTATGAGAGGTTCCAGAGGATGAATCCTAAGGAGTTTTCGGGATCTACTGACCCGATGGTGGCAGAGGGATGGATTAAGTCAATTGAAGTGATTTTTGACTACATGGAGCTGCAGGATGCAGACCGAGTCCGTTGTGCCATATTCCTTTTAGCAGGCGATGCCAGACGTTGGTGGGACAGTGCGTCGGTGGCAATTAATTTGCCGACTCTGTCTTGGACTGGATTCAAGGAAGTGTTCTTCGCCAAGTACTTCACTGAGGAAGTATGCTCCCGCCTGACCAGGGAATTTATGACACTGAGGTAGGGGGATAGCAGCGTGGCAGACTTTTTGAGGAAGTTTGAGAGGGGGTGTCCTTTCGTACCCCTGATAGCTAATGATGCCCAGAGTAAGCTGAGGCATTTTATGGATGGTTTGCGGCCGATCTTGCGCCGTGATGTGAGGGTAGCTGGCCCTACTACATACGCAGTTGCCGTTTCTAGGGCTTTGGCGGCAGAACAAGACCAACGGGACATTGAGGATGACAGGCAGGGCAAGAGGCCCTATCAGGCTCCACCGCAGCAGCAACAGCATCAGAGGCCTCAGTTCAAGAAACCTTACCAGGGACAACCGTGAAAGAAACCCTATCAGGGACCGCCGAAAGGCAAGGGTCCTATCCAGCAGCAGGGGGCGCTTCAGAGGCCCGGTAATTTCCCAGTGTGTCAGAAATGCAATCGCCAACATCCCGGTCAGTGCTTATGGGGATCTGGGAAATGTTTTAAATGTGGAGCTACGGACCACATGTTGAAAGAGGGCCCACACTGGAAGCAGCCAACCCAAGGGAGAGTATTCGCCATGCATGCCCAAGAGGCGAATCCAGACACTACCCTTTTGACTTGTAATTTATTTAATTCAGTACAGTATTGATTTCTTTTCCTTGAATGTTTAATTTTAATTGGGAATACTAGTGTTTTTGTTGGAATTGTGGGTGTCTTTTGTTGCATGAGGTTTATGGTAGAATTTTTGGGATATAATTTAGTTTGTTGTGCTAATGCATCTCAGGGAATATTTTCATAAAGAGATTAGCCACAACGGCACTGATAGATTCAGGAGCCACTCACTCCTTTATCTCGGAGACTTTTGCAAATCATCTGGACATTAAGTCCATTGGCCTAGACATGAATTTTTTGGTGACAGTCCCATCCGGGGAAGAGCTGTTAGCAACCAGCGTGATCAGAGATATCGATCTGGAATTGCAGGGCCATATAGTATATGCATATTTGATTCTACTGCCGATGCCAGAGTTCGACATTATTTTGGGAATGGACTGGCTGACAAAGAACAGGGTTCTGATTGACTTCCAGAAAAGATCATTATTGGTTAGGCCGCTGGGCATGGAACAGTTCATATTTGAGCCAGCCAGATGAAGAAGTTTCCCTCGCATGATTTCGTGCATGCAAGCGAGGAGGCTGATTTCAAGGGGTGTCAGGCCTTCTTGGCCAGTATTATTTCAGCGCCTTATGTGCCCACTCCATCTTTATCCGACGTTCCAGTAGTCAGTGAATTCCCAGACGTCTTTCCTGATGACGTCACAGGTCTTCCACCAGAGAGAGAGGTGGAGTTTGCAATCGATCTTATGTCAGGCACTGTGCCAATCTCTAAGGCACCGTACCGATTAGCTCCAGCTGAAATGTTAGAACTCAAGTAGCAGATTCAGGAGCTTCTGGACAAGGAATTTATCCGCCCTAGTTGCTCGCCTTGGGGCGCACCAGTGCTTTTTGTAAAGAAGAAGGATGGGAGTATGAAGCTGTGCATTGATTATCGAGAATTGAACAAGGTAACGATAAAGAATAAGTACCCACTTCCTAGAATCGAGGACTTGTTTCATCAGTTGCAGGGAGCTACAGTGTTCTCTAAGATAGATCTTTGATCAGGCTATCACCAGTTGAAGGTTAAGGATGCAGACGTTCACAAGACGGCCTTCAGAACCAGGTATGGGCATTACGAGTTCTTAGTAATGCCATTTGGATTGACGAATGCTCCAGCAATTTTCAGGGACCTCATGAACCGAGTATTTCAGCCTTATCTTGATCAATTTGTCATAGTATTCATTGACGATATTCTCATATACTCAAAGAGCCATGAGGAGCATAGCCAGCATTTGAGGACAGTATTGCAGGTTTTGCAGAATTGCAAGTTATTTGCGAAGTTCAGTAAGTGCGAGTTTTGGTTGCAGAAAGTAGCGTTTTTGGGGCACATATTGTCTAGCAGTGGTATTGAAGTGGATCCAGCAAAGTAGCAGCCGTTAAGGAATGGGTTGAGCCAAAGAATGCATCAGAGATCCGCAGTTTTTTAGGTTTATCCGGTTACTACCGTAAGTTCATTCGGGGATTTTCATCCATAGCAGTGCCACTCACTTCACTGACAAAGAAGAATGCTAAATTCGTGTGAAGTGATGAATGTCAGAAGAGCTTTGATACTTTGAAGCAAGCTCTTATTTCGGCGCCAGTGCTGGCCATGCCGACAGGGCAAGGTGAATTTGTGCTTTATATCGATGCATCTAAGCTCGGATTAGGCGCAGTGATGATGCAGCAGGGTCGGGTGATAGCTTATGCTTCCAGATAGTTATAGGTGCATAAGAAGAATTACCCGACGCATGATTTAGAATTAGCCGCCGTTGTCTTTGCATTAAAGATTTGGAGACATTACTTGTACGGCGAGAAATGTCAGATATTCACCGATCATAAAATTCTGAAATATTTCTTCACGCAGAAGGAGCTGAACATGAGGCAGAGACGGTGGTTGGAACTGGTGAAAGACTATGATTGCGAGATTAGCTACAATCCGGGAAAAGCCAATGTTGTGGCAGATGCCTTGAGCAGGAAAGTTGCAGTCATAGCTCAGTTATCAGTGCAGAGATTTCTTCAGTCTGAGATTCAGAGGTTTTGTTTGGAAGTTTATCATAAGGGCAGAGCACCAAGGCTGTCTAATCTGACAGTCCAGTCTTCTCTGCTAGACCGTATCCGGACAGGCCAGCCTTCAGATGAGCAGTTGCAGAAATGGAAACTGAAGGATGAAGCAAAGGGCAGTCTACTGTACACAGTGTCAGATGGTATTGTGAGATACAGAGGTAGAATGCGGGTGCCTAGTGTTGATTCGATCAGACAGGATATTCTGACGGAGACACATGCATCTCCGTATTCTATTCACCCAGGAGGTACCAAAATGAACAAAGACTTGCAGATTCTGTATTGGTGGCCGGGGATGAAGAGAGACATCTGCAGATTCGTATCAGAATGTCTTACTTGTCAGCAAGTGAAAGCTGAACATCAGAGGCCAGCAGGGATGCTTAAGCCACTCCCGATCCCAGAGTGGAAATGGGAGAACATCACGTTGGACTTCGTCATTGGATTGCCTAGATCAGTCAGAGGCTTTAATGCCATTTGGGTTATTGTCGATAGACTCATGAAGTCAGCGCACTTTTTGCCAGTGAAGACGACTTTCTCCATGACGCAGTAAGCAGAGCTTTATATCAGGGAGATACTCCGTTTACATGGGTTCCCAGTTTCGATTGTGTCTGACAGGGACCCGAGTTTACGTAGAACCCGTAAGTCAGTAGACGTATAAGCCATGCATAATTCTAGATTTTTAAATTTAATTGACTTCATTGCATGATTATTTTAAATGCACTTATTTGAAGTTAATTATTCATTATTTCAGTTCAGTAGTTTGATTTTTAGCATTTCAGTTATTTCAGTGAGGCCGGACTGGAGTTGGAGTTTTGAGATAGAATTTAAGATTTGAGAAATATTTCCAGAAGTTAATTTAGCTAGCAAGTAAGTTCATTTAAGTTAAAAAGAAGTTTAAGGAATTATTTAAGTTAGTTGAGGATTTTAATTTAAATTATTGGAGGTGATTAAGAAATGAGCTCATTTAAGTTACTTAATTAAGGGGTTAGTTCACTAAATTAATTAAAGGATTAGTAAGGCTTTTAAGGGTTATTAAATTACTAGATAATCAATTTTCCCCCTACCATTTATCATGCATTTTTGGCCACACCCCTAGAAGAACAAACTAGGACTTGCCAACTCACCTTTGACCCATTCTTGGTTGATTAGCATGCTAATTCTTTTAGCTATTTTTCCACCTTAATTAATTAATACTAGACCACTATCCTAACCCTTGTTTGGCATGATAAAATCGGCCACTATAGTCTAGAATCACCCAAGAGATCATTTGATAGCAATTCAAAATTCAAAATTCAAATGCATGAAGACTTGGTCTTGATATGATCCTATTTTTGTGCACCCTTCTCCTCACCTTCATAACCATCACTCCCCCTCCACCTCCACCGAAAATAAGACCCCTTTTCAGTAGAAAAAAAACGTGAATAACATCTAGGGAGAAAGGGAGAAAAATCGAGAGCCAAGAAAGGTAGAGAAGCAAGCCACTCCGTCTCCTCCGCGCCGTCTCGTCTCTTCTTTTCGTTTTCTTTCGAAACGAAACCAGGCATGTCTAGATTTATTTCAAACCTCAATCAAGTCATATTATCATTTATTTTTCAGTACATGATCATGTTGTAGCAAGCAAAAATCGAGATCCATGTCAAAATATTTTGGAACACACATGCAGAATTTTCGACTTCCCTTGACAAGCTTCACGTTTTTCTGAGTTTTGATGGTTTCAGGTATTGGATCGACTCCAGGCTCCCAAGGCGGCTTGTATACATGTAGTAGGATGCATTAGGACCATTTTGGTCCATTCAAACCAGCCCCATGCTTGCATGAAATTCAGAATGACAGCAAGTTCCCCATAAGTGCAGAAATGTGATTCGAAAATTCAGTTTGGATGTCAAGGAGGAAGGATCTGATCTTGGCTGCCCCAAGGGCCTTTAGCCATGGTTGGATCACTTCCCTAGCATGTCTAAGACGTGACTAAGTCGCCCTTTTGGTGGCTTGGTCCATGGCTCATCGGTTTTTAAATAATCAACAAGAACAGCCCCTTTCCCCATTCGGCCCTTCCATTTTTCAGCATTTGGTTTCGTTTATTTTGTTGCTTGGTGTGGATCTTGGTTGGCCTATGGCCCTTAGCCACGGTTCATATCATGCTCCTAGATGTCTAGATCGTGCCATGGTTAATCAAATGGCCACTGGAACGACGCAAGACATCGATCATAGCATAAACACTACACACGCACGCATGAGGGCCCTCGGTGAGAACTTTCGGGTGGTTGCTGGAATGAGGCAAATTGTGGCTGGCCTAGGGCCCTTAGCCATGGTTCAAATCATTCCTTGGGACGTTGTGGAGAGGCTCTGGTCGGTGGTTAAAGCCCCAATGGCCAAAAGTCTCGCAAACGACGCGATGCAAGCTAGGTCGCAGCTGCTGGAAATTACAGCAAGTTGCTGTGTCGGTTCAGAGGCTCGTTCGAGTTCTTGGTTGGCTTTTAGCCCATGGCCTTGGACTGGACAGTGCCTCATTGAGATTAGGAAGGTCATGTTTTGACCGTTTGTCATTTGGATCATTTTTGAGGTCGTACGAGAATTTACGGTGCAATGTGCCAAATTGACTCTCGAAAGAGCGTTTCGTGTTTTGGCCTCCATTTCACCTAGATTTCGACCCTATCATTTTAGGAACATTATTTTATGATTTTTCAGCGTATTTTAATCATGACTATACGTCAGTTCAGTGTCGGTTCAGGTTGGCTCTGAGTCATGATTAAATGCGAAGTCAGTAGGCGTCATAGTCGCATCTTTTGAACGTAAATTGCATAGTTGGTCATGTTTAAGCTATTGCATATTTTTCATGGCACAGTTAGGTTGCAGCGAGCCTGGGAACGATCCAATCCAATCCAGTTGGTAAAATTACAGGAATTTTCATTACGCCAGTTAATTATTTTACGTGCATTAAACAGAAAATGATTATTTTTGAGATTTATGCGATATGGCTTGTGGTTCATTCACTATGTGGGAGTGTTATTTTATACGGTCGCCAGTGACCGATCAGTTCAGTATGGTACCACCCGGTCGCCAGTGACCGGCCAGCTCAGTTCAGTTTCAGCCTCCCCGGTAGCCAGTTACCGATCAATTCAGCTTAGTGCAGTGGCCACAGGCGTAAAACATAATCTCAACAGAAAATTTTACCAGACATTTCAGTACAGGCTCCAAGGAGCAAATATTTTTATAGTGATTTCCAGTTCAGTTATGCACGTATTATAATTGCTCAGTACAGATTATTTTCAGTATGCCTCAGAACAGGATAAGTTAACTCATGCATATTTTAATTCAGATTTTTACTCGTTACCTGCGATTTATGCATGCTGAGTCTTTAGGCTCACTAGACTTGATTGTTGTAGGTACTGATGAGGCCAGGGCCGAGGGCGGGGACCAGTGAGCCAGCTTGGGTCGGCAGTAGTGGCACCCGAGGACCTTAGTGCAGCAGTTGTTATGTTATTCCGCAAACAATTTTTATCAGTTGTTGGATATTTTTAAATCGTTGTTGTTGGCAAAACTTTGATTTTCTTCCGCTGCAATATTTTGAAATATTGAACTTGATTCACCAGTGATTTTATGAATGAGGCCATTTAAGTTCTTTTAAAAAGAAAATTTTTAAATTTTCCACAAATTTTCAAGAAAGGAGTTTTAGGCCCTTCACAGTTGGTATCAGAGCCAGGTTCTGTATAGGGTTTCACTACTACTGACCACGAGAAGCTCACGAAGCCACGCCTTTGGTCTGTAAGTTTTTCAGTTCAGCATTTTGTTCAGCATTTTAGTTAAAGCATGAATTATTTGGTCAGCATGCTTCCAGATTTTGAGTATTTCAGTAATAAATTATGGAATTATGCATGTTAGTTACGTATGGGTTATGTTGGAATAGTATGCCCCCTAGACGCATTTTAGAGCGCAACAGAGAGGAGGAGCCTCGCCGAGAAGACAGGGAGGAGCGTAGACCGGAGGGAGACCTACCACCTCCTCCACCGCCCCCACCGGACATGAGTGCCCAGATGCTAGCTGGGATGGCACAGTTCTTCGCACAGTTTGCGGGGGGCAATGCCGCAGCCGCAGCCAGGCCGACAGGGCCCGAGGCTGTTTATGAGCGATTCATGAAGATGCGCCCGAAGGAATTCTCTGGGACATCTGACCCCATGGTTGCCGAGGGATGGATCAAATCCCTCGAGGTTATCTTCGATTTTATGGAGCTGGGGGACACAGATCGAGTCCGATGTGCCACCTACTTGTTCACTGGAGACGCCCGCTTATGGTGGGAAGGAGCTTCGGTAGCCCTGACATTGGCTACACTTTCTTGGACCCGCTTTACGGAGGTTTTCTACTCCAAGTATTTTGCTGAGGAGGTTCGCACCAGGCTGACCACCGAGTTCATGAGCCTGAGACAGGGGGATATGTCGGTTACAGAGTTTATCTGTAAGTTCGAGAGGGGCTGTCACTTTGTGCCCCTGATAGCGAATGATGCCAGAGCCAAGCTGATGCACTTCCTGGTGGGTTTACGGCCGATCTTGCACCGGGATGTTAGGGTATCTGACCCTGCTACTTATGAGGTTGCCGTCTCCAAGGCCTTAGCCGCAGAGCAGGATCTGCGGGATATCGAGAGGGATCGCCAGGGCAAGCGCCCAGTCCAGGCACCGCACCGCCCTCCTCCTCTTCAGCATCAGCAGCAGAATAAGAGGCCTTTTCATGGACCGCCCAGGAACAGAGGCCAGCAGCAGCAGCAGCAGCGGCGGGGACGCCCAGCCCCGAGGACTCAGGAGCACCCAGTCTGTCCCAGGTGCTCACGTCGCCATCTTGGAGCATGTATGGCTGGCTCAGGAAAGTGTTTTAAGTGTGGCAGTCCAGACAACATGTTGCTGCAGTGTCCTCAGAGGAATCTGCCTACCCAAGGCAGAGTTTTTGCTCTCCATGCCGCGGAAACCAACCCGGAGACTATGTTGTTGACAGGTACCTCTAAACTTTAAGTTATTCTTCGAATTTCAGCATTTTGGGAATCGGGATTTAGATTTTGAACTTAGAACTGTTATAGGATTGCATGCTCTACTCAGATTCATTTCGGGGAAATTAAGCTAGAGGAACCTTGACCTTTGCATGTCTATAAGTTTAGATCTTGTAGTGGGATTCAACTTAGAGCTCCGCTCTTTCAGGGAGAATTTTTATATCTGGTTCCGCTACTAAGGCCTTGATAGATTCAGGGGCCACTCACTCGTTTATTTCGGAGATCTTTGCAAACTTTCTCAAGATCCAGACCATTGGGCTAGATACAGCCTTTTCAGTAGTGTTGCCGTCAGGCGAGGAGATGGCAGCTACCAATGTTATCCGAGATATAGACCTTGAGCTGCACGGTAATCTTGTTTATGCGGATCTGATTGTGCTACCGATGCCGGAATTTGACATCATCCTAGGGATGGACTGGCTATTGAGGAACAGAGTGTTGATAGACTTCCAGCGGAGATCCGTACTTGTCCGACCGCCTGGAATGGAGCAGTTCTTATTTGAGCCGGACAGGTACTTTCCTTTACCGCGCATTATTCCTTATGTTCAGGCTAGGAAGCTCATGCATAGAGGGTGTCGGGCATTTCTAGCAACCTTTTTATCTGTCCCCGAGGAACCCAGCCAGTCAGCCTCAGATGTTCCGATAGTTAAAGATTTCTTAGACGTTTTTCCCGAAGACGTCTCTGGTATGCCACCAGAGAGAGAGGTGGAGTTTTCCATTGAGCTTATGCCAGGTACGACTCCGATATCCAAAGCGCCATACCGTCTAGCACCGACAGAGATGGCAGAGCTTAAGAAGCAGATCCAGGAACTTCTCGACAAGAAGTTCATTCGCCCGAGCTTTTCTCCATGGGGCGCGCCGGTCTTATTTGTGAAAAAGAAGGATGGCTCGATGAGGCTTTGCATTGACTACCGGGAGTTGAACAGGGTTACAGTGAAGAATAAATACCCACTGCCGAGGATTGAGGATCTGTTTGACCAGTTGCAGGGAGCTTCGATTTTCTCCAAGATAGATCTGCGTTCGGGTTATCACCTGTTGAGGGTGAGAGGTGCTGATGTTTCGAAGACAGCTTTCAGGACTCGTTATGGTCACTACGAGTTCCTTGTGATGCCGTTCGGTCTGACGAATGCGCCAGCGATCTTCATGGATCTCATGAATCGCGTATTTCAGCCGTACCTCGACCAGTTTGTGATAGTGTTCATAGATGACATTCTCGTCTACTCCAAGAATCGGGAGGAGCACAGCAGGCATCTGACCACAGTGTTGCAGACATTGCAGAAGCACAAATTATTCGCAAAGTTCAGTAAGTGCGAATTCTGGTTAGAGAAGGTGGCGTTCTTGGGCCACATTGTTTCTAGCAGTGGCATTGAGGTAGACCCGGCGAAAGTTGTAGCAGTCAGAGATTGGGTTGTGCCTCAGAATGCATCAGAAATCCGCAGTTTTCTTGGGCTAGCAGGATATTACAGAAAATTCATCCAAGGATTTTCCTCTATCGCCGTTCCACTCACAGCACTGACAAAGAAAAATGTGAAGTTTGTGTGGAGCGAGGAGTGTCAGAAGAGCTTCGATACTTTGAAGCAAGCTCTTATTTAAGCACTAGTTTTGGCCATGCCATCAGGACCCGGCGAGTTTGTCCTTTATACCGATGCTTCGAAGCTTGGTATAGGTGCAGTTTTGATGCAGCATGGGAGAGTGATAGCGTATGCTTCTCGACAGCTGAAAATCCACGAGAAGAACTACCCCACCCATGATCTGGAGTTAGCGTCCGTAGTTTTTGCTTTGAAGATTTGGAGGCACTATCTGTATGGAGAGAAGTGTCAGATCTTTACCGACCATAAGAGCCTCAAGTATTTCTTTACGCAGAAGGAGCTGAACATGCGTCAGAGGCGTTGGTTGGAGCTTGTGAAAGACTACGATTGTGACATTAGCTACCACCCGGGTAAAGCTAATGTAGTTGCGGATGCTTTGAGCAGGAAAGTCGCAGTGATGGCTCATTTGACGATTCAGAAACCTCTTCAGATCGAGATGCAGAGGTTTGATCTTGAGACTTACCCTCGAGGTAGAGTTCCTCGTTTATCTACCTTGACTATCCAGTCCTCTCTTATTGACCGTATTCGCAGCGGTCAGGCAGCAGATGAGCAGTTGGCACAGTGGAAGAAGAGAGATGAAGCCAAGGGCAGTGTTTTGTATTCAGTCAGCGACGGTATTGTGAGATACCGAGATAGGATATGGGTTCCTAGCAGTGATTCTATCCGAGAAGACATCTTATCAGAGGCCCATACGTCCCCTTACTCCATTCACCCTGGGAGTACGAAGATGTACAAAGATCTGCAGCTACTGTATTGGTGGCCAGGGATGAAGAAGGACATCAGGCGTTTTGTATCCGAGTGCCTGACTTGCCAGTTAGTGAAGGCAGAGCATCAGAGACCAGCAGGTTTGCTCAAGCCTCTTCCTATTCCCGAGTGGAAGTGGGAGAACATTACCATGGACTTTGTGACCGGATTGCCGAGGTCAGCCAGAGGATCAAATGCTATCTGGGTGATTGTAGATCGTCTTACCAAATCAGCGCACTTCTTGCCTATTAAGACGACTTTCACCATGGTTCAGTATGCAGAGCTGTATATCCGAGAGATAGTCCGACTCCATGGTATTCCAGTTTCTATCGTATCCGACAGAGATCCCAGATTCACTTCCTCGTTTTGGAAGAGTTTGCATTCGACTTTGGGTACGAAGTTGCTGTTTAGCACAGCTTTCCATCCGCAGACAGATGGACAGTCGGAGCGAGTTATTCAGATCTTAGAGGATCTTCTCCGTGCTTGCGTCATTGATTTCCCTGGGAGTTGGGAGTCGAACTTACCATTGGTAGAGTTCACCTATAACAACAGTTTCCAGTCGTCTATAGGTATGGCTCCGTATGAAGCGCTGTATGGTCGCAAGTGTAGATCTCCTGTTCATTGGGATGAAGTAGGAGAGAGAGCAGAGTTGGGTCCGGAGATTGTTCAGCAGGCAGCAGATGTAGTAGTCAAGATCCGTGATAGAATGAGGACTGCTCAGAGCCGACAGAAGAGTTATGCCGATCAGCGGAGGAGAGAGTTAGAGTTTGCAGTGGGCGATCATGTCTTCGTGAAAGTGGCACCTATGAAGGGTGTCATGAGATTTGGCAAGAAAGGGAAGCTCAGTCCGAGATTCATTGGACCATTTGAGATCCTCGACAGAGTTGGGACGCTAGCATATCGTGTGGCTCTTCCGCCAAATCTGGCCGGAGTACACAATGTCTTTCACGTCTCCATGCTGAGGAAGTATATGGCAAATCCTTCGCATGTGCTGAATTTCGAGCCGTTGCAGCTTACTCCGAACTTATCTTATGAGGAGAGACCCGTGCAGATCCTAGACAGACAGGAGAAGAAACTTCGGAACAAGTTGGTTAAGCGAGTCAAAGTCAAATGGCTCAACCATTCAGAGGAGGAAGCTACGTGGGAGTCTGAGCCGGAGATGAGAAGTCGATACCCTGAGTTATTCGGTGAGTTCTAATTTCGAGGACGAAATTTATTTAAGGGGGGAAGGATTGTAGAACCCGTAAGTCAGTAGACGTATAAGCCATGCATAATTCTAGATTTTTAAATTTAATTGACTTCATTGCATGATTATTTTAAATGCACTTATTTGAAGTTAATTATTCATTATTTCAGTTCAGTAGTTTGATTTTTAGCATTTCAGTTATTTCAGTGAGGCCGGACTGGAGTTGGAGTTTTGAGATAGAATTTAAGATTTGAGAAATATTTCCAGAAGTTAATTTAGCTACCAAGTAAGTTCATTTAAGTTAAAAAGAAGTTTAAGGAATTATTTAAGTTAGTTAAGGATTTTAATTTAAATTATTGGAGGTGATTAAGAAATGAGCTCATTTAAGTTACTTAATTAAGGGGTTAGTTCACTAAATTAATTAAAGGATTAGTAAGGCTTTTAAGGGTTATTAAATTACTAGATAATCAATTTTCCCCCTACCATTTATCATGCATTTTCGGCCACACCCCTAGAAGAACAAACTAGGACTTGCCAACTCACCTTTGACCCATTCTTGGTTGATTAGCATGCTAATTCTTTTAGCTATTTTTCCACCTTAATTAATTAATACTAGACCACTATCCTAACCCTTGTTTGGCATGATAAAATCGGCCACTATAGTCTAGAATCACCCAAGAGATCATTTGATAGCAATTCAAAATTCAAAATTCAAATGCATGAAGACTTGGTCTTGATATGATCCTATTTTTGTGCACCCTTCTCCTCACCTTCATAACCATCACTCCCCCTCCACCTCCACCGAAAATAAGACCCCTTTTCAGTAGAAAAAAAACGTGAATAACATCTAGGGAGAAAGGGAGAAAAATCGAGAGCCAAGAAAGGTAGAGAAGCAAGCCACTCCGTCTCCTCCGCGCCGTCTCGTCTCTTCTTTTCGTTTTCTTTCGAAACGAAACCAGGCATGTCTAGATTTATTTCAAACCTCAATCAAGTCATATTATCATTTATTTTTCAGTACATGATCATGTTGTAGCAAGCAAAAATCGAGATCCATGTCAAAATATTTTGGAACACACATGCAGAATTTTCGACTTCCCTTGACAAGCTTCATGTTTTTTTGAGTTTTGATAGTTTCAGGTATTGGATCGACTCTAGGCTCCCAAGGCGGCTTGTATACATGTAATAGGATGTATTAGGACCATTTTGGTCCATTCAAACCAGCCCCATGCTTGCTGGAAATTCAGAATGACAGCAAGTTCCCCATAAGTGCAGAAATGTGATTCGAAAATTTAGTTTGGATGTCAAGGAGGAAGGATCTGATCTTGGCTGCCCCAAGGGCCTTTAGCCATGGTTGGATCACTTCCCTAGCATGTCTAATACGTGACTAAGTTGCCCTTTTGGTGGCTTGGTCCATGGCTCATCGGTTTTTAAATAATCAACAAGAACAGCCCCTTTCCCCATTCGGCCCTTCCATTTTTCAGCATTTGGTTTCGTTTCTTTTGTTGCTTGGTGTGGATCTTGGTTGGCCTATGGCCCTTAGCCACGGTTCATATCATGCTCCTAGATGTCTAGATCGTGCCATGGTCAATCAAATGGCCACTGGAACGACGCAAGACATCGATCATAGCATAAACACTACACACGCACGCATGAGGGCCCTCGGTGAGAACTTTCGGGTGGTTGCTGGAATGAGGCGAATTGTGGCTGGCCTAGGGCCCTTAGCCATGTTTCAAATCATTCCTTGGGACGTTGTGGAGAGGCTCTGGTCGGTGGTTAAAGCCCCAATGGCCAAAAGTCTCGCAAACGACGCGATGCAAGCTAGGTCGCAGCTGCTGGAAATTACAGCAAGTTGCTGTGTCGGTTCAGAGGCTCGTTCGAGTTCTTGGTTGGCTTTTAGCCCATGGCCTTGGACTGGACAGTGCCTCATTGAGTTAGGAAGGTCATGTTTTTGACCGTTTGTCATTTGGATCATTTTTGAGGTCGTACGAGAATTTACGGTGCAATGTGCCAAATTGACTCTCGAAAGAGCGTTTCGTGTTTTGGCCTCCATTTCACCTAGATTTCGACCCTATCATTTTAGGAACATTATTTTATGATTTTTCAGCGTATTTTAATCATGACTATACGTCAGTTCAGTGTCGGTTCAGGTTGGCTCTGAGTCATGATTAAATGCGAAGTCAGTAGGCGTCATAGTCGCATCTTTTGAACGTAAATTGCATAGTTGGTCATGTTTAAGCTATTGCATATTTTTCATGGCACAGTTAGGTTGCAGCGAGCCTGGGAACGATCCAATCCAATCCAGTTGGTAAAATTACAGGAATTTTCATTACGCCAGTTAATTATTTTACGTGCATTAAACAGAAAATGATTATTTTTGAGATTTATGCGATATGGCTTGTGGTTCATTCACTATGTGGGAGTGTTATTTTATACGGTCGCCAGTGACCGATCAGTTCAATATGGTACCACCCGGTCGCCAGTGACCGGCCAGCTCAGTTCAGTTTCAGCCTCCCCGGTAGCCAGTTACCGATCAGTTCAGCTTAGTGCAGTGGCCACAGGCGTAAAACATAATCTCAACAGAAAATTTTACCAGACATTTCAGTACAGGCTCCAAGGAGCAAATATTTTTATAGTGATTTCCAGTTCAGTTATGCATGTATTATAATTGCTCAGTACAGATTATTTTCAGTATGCCTCAGGACAGGATAAGTTAACTCATGCATATTTTAATTCAGATTTTTACTCGTTACCTGCGATTTATGCATGCTGAGTCTTTAGGCTCACTAGACTTGATTGTTGTAGGTACTGATGAGGCCAGGGCCGAGGGCGGGGACCAGTGAGCCAGCTTGGGTCGGCAGTAGTGGCACCCGAGGACCTCAGTGCAGCAGTTGTTATGTTATTCCGCAAACAATTTTTATCAGTTGTTGCATATTTTTAAATCGTTGTTGTTGGCAAAACTTTGATTTTCTTCCGCTGCAATATTTTGAAATATTGAACTTGATTCACCAGTGATTTTATGAATGAGGCCATTTAAGTTCTTTTAAAAAGAAAATTTTTAAATTTTCCGCAAATTTTCAAGAAAGGAGTTTTAGGCACTTCACAATTTGCTAAGAGCCTGTATGATTGATTTTCAAGGGACTTGGGAGTCTAAGATACCTCTAGTGGAGTTTACCTACAACAACAGTTTCCAATCATCTATAGGTATGGCTCCCTACGAGGCTTTGTATGGAAGAAAGTGCAGGTCACCAGTTCATTGGGATGAAGTTGGTGAGAGAGCAGATCTTGGTCCAGAGATAGTTCAGCAAACTGCAGATGTGGTGGTCAAGATTCGTGACAAAATGAAGACTGCCCAAAGCTGTCAGAAGAGCTATACCGATAAGAGGAGGAGAGATCTCGAGTTTGTCGTTGGTGATCACGTATTCGTTAAGATAGCGACTATGAAGGGTGTAATGAGATTTGGGAAGAGAGGCAAGCTGAGTCCGAGATTTATTGGACCGTTCGAGATTCTGGACAGAGTTGGGACAGTAGCTTACCCTGTAGCCCTTCCGCCGAATCTGGCCGGGGTACACAATGTGTTCCACGTCTCTATGCTGAGGAAATATCTAGCCAATCCTTCGCATATTCTGAGTTATGAGCCGTTGCAGCTTGCTCCAAACATGTCATATGAGGAGCGACCGATTCAAATCCTAGACAGGCAGAAGCGCAGACTCCGGAACAAAGTGACTAAGCTAGTCAAAGTCCAGTGGCTGAACCAATCGGTGGAAGAGGCCACTTGGGAGTCAGAAGCGGACATGAGGATTCGCTACCCGGAGTTGTTTGGTAAGTTTTAATTTCGAGGACGAAATTTATGTAAGTGGGGGAGGAACTGTAGTGCCCAAATTCAGTACGCGTATAACCCATGCATTCGTTTAATTGTTAAATCGTTTAATTAATTTTAAATGAGTTTTAGCCATGCATAATTTATGAAAATACATTATTTTAAATTATTCATGTTTATGTGATGCACGTTAAAATATTTTACGAGTTTCATGTTTCAGGCGATTATCCGAGGCAGGATTGAGGAAAAGACCCGGTGACGATTTTTGGCAATTTCAAAAGATGGTATTTTATTTTAAGTCAAGGATGAGGCGTTTTAAATAATTTATTTAGTTTTAGCAATTTAAAGCCTTATTTATGTATTTAGTAATTTAAGAGTTTGGAACTTTTAAAATTAGTGTGTGTTAACTTTTGATTAGTATTTAATTTAGTTAATTTAGCACTAATTCCTCCTAATTAAAAACACACACACACATTACACACACTCACACACACTTACACGTTTTTACACACACTAAAACACACAACACATCTACACATTCTTGTTTTCAGATTTTTAAAGATAGGAAACCTAGGGTTCTACATCTAAGAAGCAGCCGCCCCCTTCCTCTTTATTTTCCAGCAAGTTTTCGGCAATTTTATTTCAAGATAATCGAGCCACCATCGTTCCGGATCAACCTCGCTTCTTTCTCCGCTTCGGTATCGCCGTTTCGGTAAAGTTTATAATCAAAAGGCATGTATAATCTCTCTTTTGCTGCGTCGATCATGTCATATTATGTGTTGCGTTGTTTTACGCGTGAAAATTCATGTATGTTGTTCATAGTTTGAGCGGTTATTTGTTTGGATCGATTTTGAAGGAAACGTTTTAGGTCTAAATCACGTTTTACTGTTCTTATTAAAACTACGAATTTTCGGTCAAGATTTTGGGAAAACCTTCAACGCAAAAAACGTAAAAATTTTGATACCTTCGATTTGATATAAAATTCGAAATTTTTGGACAAAAATTGAGTGAGTTATGGCGTTTTTCGTGGGACTGCTCAAACTGCGAATTTTAAGTAAATTGTGTTCTTGAAGTTATTTGTTGCAGGATTCGTTGGGGATCAACGGGTGATCATTGCTGCGTATAGGTAACTCTGGTAATGATGTTTGGAGTATTTTTGAGGTTTCGTTTAATGTCTTTAGGCTTTTTAATTCATTAGGAGTCGCAAGAAAAGATTTTGTGTCAATTGCCGTGTTTTCGGGTTGTATGTGTCGTAGGGTGGACGTCGTCATTTTTGGGGCGTTCGTACGAGTTTAGTTCAATGCTACTGTGTCTTAGGATGGTCTTAAGGTGTTTAATTTCGTTCCATTAGTGGTTCGTTTGGGAAAATAGACATTTCGTAAGCTTTCCTCGCAGGTTCCGAAAAGTCGAGGCCACACGGACCCTAACACGGGGTCCGTGCCTTTGTCTTCCTTTGAAGTGTCAACCAATCGAGTCTACACGGACCCTCTGACGGACCCAGACATGGGGTCCGTGTCCTCACTTCTTCCCAAGTTTCACTTTTGCGCACCTACACGGACCCTCACCCGGACCTCAGCACGGGGTCCGTGCCTTCCCTTCTCTTCACGAGTCATTCCACCGCACCTACATGGACCCGGAGCCGGACCTGGGCACGGGGTCCGTGTACTTGAGTTTTTGGGAATTATTATGGTATGCTTTGAGGTTGATGTCTTGGTTTAGTGTAATGTTTAATATTGTCGAGTCACGGGAATTTTAGAACCCCCCCTTTGGGAAATGTATGAACTTGTGAGCAAGCTTGTTTGTTACGTCTAAGTTACACCCGTTAAGTTTATGAATTCACGTTATTATGTTGCAGCAACGACCCTGGTCGAAGTCCAACGAATCCCTCAACGCCAAGTAAGTATGTTGACGCGCAAGAAAATATTTTAAGTTTTTGAGATATGATAAATGTCTTGTGACCAAATTGAATGGGTTTGGAAGTCGTTGAATGTGGCAGAGGACCTCTCCACCCCGTTAAATTATGAACGGGTTAGATCGTGGTTGGAAAGCGTTAAATTATGAACGGGGACCAACCAGCCCGTTAAATTATGAACGGAGATCTCATGTATGTGGCAGTGGATACGTCCCTGTCAGCCCAGTACTGTGGTTTGTCTGATCAGGCGTTTATTATGTATGGGTCACTTGCTTTGAAACATCCTCTACGCAAAATGAAGTCATGTATGTTTAAGTATGAACTAGTACGCAAGCATGTTTATGTAAGCTTTTAAGTTATGGCACGTCTATGTATGTATGCAAGTTCAAGCTCATTTCAAATCCAAGCTTCAAGTATGTATGTTCTATTTTAAAGTTGCATGCGATTTTATTATGTATTACTTGCTATTCCCAGTTTATAAGTGTTGAGTCTTTACACTCACTAGACTTGATCGATGCAGGTGAGGATGTCTATGAGGAGACAGGAGGTGGGGACCAAGGAGCAGGCTTGGACTGAGCGGGAGGCTAGACCCGAGGACCGCCCACGTTATTTTAAGATTTTAAGCATGAAAATATTAATACTCTGATTTTACGTTTTGATACGAGATGTTTTGAGCAAGCTTTTCTTTTAGCAAAATTTTTATTGGTGAATGGATGATGTAGTGACGACCGTATTGATTTTATTTTCGTATTCAAGAAAATTTTTAATTTTTCCACAAATTTTAAGTAGTAAAATTACGGTACGTTACAGCATGCACCCTAGCCTGCTGAGGTCCTGGAAAGTACTGCTGAGCCGATCCTCTCGGTTGTTGGTGGCTAGACTGTGGAGTAGATGTTCTAGGTGCCGGGGCTCGCGGAAACTTGCTAAACTGTGAGGGCTGATACTGTTGTCTTACCGCATTAAGACAAACTCTCGCATAATGTCCCAGTAATCCACGTGTATGGCAGGCTCCCTGAACTCATGTGCACTAGCTAGTAAGATGCCTACCTCCGTATTTCCATTAAAGTCTCGAACATAACCACTAGATCTTCCTCCACGAGAATTTCTTGAACTAGATGAACTGCTGTAAGACTTCTTCTTAAATTGTTTCCCTTAGCCATGAATTTCTGCGGTTTCGGTGGCTGGTTTTACTATGGAGGTTGATAAAAAGGTATGCCCATTGGCATCTGAATGCTACTCCCGGACCATTGTGAAGTAAAAGATGGAACTTGTTGTGATCCTCCCCAAAGCAAACTAGCCTCAATATTGTTTGCTTTCTCTACCGCTTCTGCATAAGTAGTTGGTACTCTAGTCATAACCAACGTATGTATTGTCCGATTCAGTCCTTGCATAAAACATGACAGCTTGGATTGAGCAATATTAGAAACATTAGGTACGTTAGCTAGAAGAGCAGAAAATTGAGAGGCATGCTATCCCACTGACATATTTCCCTGAACCAACTGATTGAACTCGGCTTCCTTCGCAGAATAATAAGATGGAGGGGAATATTCTTGAATAAAATGAGTACGGAATACCTCCCAAAAAATTATCTGACCAGATTCTCGGATTGCTTCCTCTACGGCTTCCCACCACAGCACTGCTCGATCCTTGAGTTGGTAAATGGCTAACTTGAGTCTCAGCTCTAGTGTACTCCAACAAATTAGATAAATACTTCATGCTCTTCAGCCATGACGTTGCCTTTTCACCACCTTCATTTCCAAAGAATTTTGGAGTACGCATATCTTGGTATTTAGCAATCACTAACTCCATTTCTCTCATTCTTTAGGTCAACTGCTGAACTTCACGATCCACTTCCACATTCCTTGCCCCATGCATTTTTGAACGAATTGGTGGCTCCTGATCTACCTCTACCTCTATATTCACGTTTCCATTTGCCTTTCTTCTATGGTGGCAACGTCTACCTCTGCCGATACCCTCAGTTATTCCAACGTTCTGACCTCCGGACTCTCGGATAACTTCTTTCCCCTTTCTACCTCTTCCTCTAGGTGTCATTCTACAAGACACAATGATTATTCCACAAGAAGAAAAATAATAGTAAGGACTGAAAGGTTTCAAGGAACGTAAAATCTTAGTCCGCTAGATAATAATAAACTATGTGTCAAACTTACTTCACTACTAGCTCTATCATAGCTAAGTTAAATAATCATACCATGCAAATCAAATAAGAGCAAGTAGTAAATCAAATACGCAATCAATTTATTTGTGTCAAAACTCAAGTGTCATAGACTCTAATTCGAGCATACCCCAGTTACGCTTTGATACCAACTTTGAGGGCCCGTGCTCCTGATTAATTTTTAATTATAAAACAACCAAGATTTTTTAGCGTAAACAGCGAAAACGAGTAAAATTTTTTAATTTTGGGCCTACAAAAATTTCGGCATTATCTCCTCATAAATAGAACATATCAAAAATTCCAAAACAACACAACAAAACAATTATATTCAAAAATAGAGTCCAATAAAACAAACAAAAATCCAATCGCACGCAGAGCCAGCCAGGCTCGATCACACCAAATAAGATCCAATACTCAATAATATAACCATAAAAATACACGAGGCATTTCCTCGGCAAATGACTCAATATATATAGTATAAATATATAGGGACTCCAAACTCAAATCAACTCACTGGGCTCCACTGGCAGACGCTCCGCCAGTTGCATCAAAACCACCTGTATAACCTGCTGTGGAATCACAAAACAAACCACAGCAGCCCCGAGGGACATGGTTCAAACCCAGTACGAAGATTAAATAAATTACCGCATTAATAAATTACATGTAATGAAATCAATGCAATGCAATGCATGTAGGGTACAATAATCTCGGGTATCAAACTGGACCCAAAGAAACAATAAGAACAACTATGGCCACATGTGCCAGGGTGTGACTTGTCAAATACGCCCTCGGCCCTGCACATCTATATAGTATAAATATATAAGGACTCCAAACTCAAACCAACTCACTGGGCTCCACTGGCAGACGCTCCGCCAGTTGCATCAAAACCACCTGTATAACCTGCTGTGGAATCACAAAACAAACCACAGCAGCCCCGAGGGACATGGTTCAAACCCAGTACGAAGATTAAATAAATTACATGTAATGAAATCAATGCAATGCAATGCATGTAGGGTACAATAATCTCGGGTATCAAACTGGATCCAAAGTAACAATAAGAACAACTATGGCCACATGTGCCAGGGTGTGACGTGTCAAATACGCCCTCGGCCCTGCACATCTGCGTCAGGGGTGTCAGTCTGCTGAACAGCTCGAGCCTTCCGTTAGTCATCAGAGGTGTCACGCCTAAACTCCCTCAGCTCTGATGTCTAAATAATGCATCAAAGAGTAAACAGAAATCTCGGAAACAATTGAGTCATGGGTCGATATGTATGCATGCTCAACAATGCATATAAATCCACATATTATTCCAATATATTTAAAACTCATATTTATTTTTTTAAAAATGAGGAATAATCTTAAAATACATCCGAACAGCACAAAGAGCACATAAACACATAATTCTCATAAAATCACATCAATTAAATTAAAAGTTGTTATAGACGCTACAAGAAATCGATCAATCCATACCTTAAACTTCAAATTAAATTACCACAATAACTTATGAACTTGTTGGTGCTTCTTGGCTACTAAAACATGTGGCAAATAATTTATTACCATCAAATAAATATTCAACTTTTTGCCAAATATAAGTTACTAATTCCAGCTTGGACCAAAGCTCGGTTTTAAGGTCGTAACTCAACCAAAACATATCCAAAGATTTAGCCTAATTGCTAGAATGTGACCAAGTTCAAGTATTACAACTCTCTGTGCTATAAAACTCTAATATGTATTTTAATATTATCAATAATTCCGATATTTTCTAATTCATAATTTTTTTAAAACACAATTAAATTTATTTGGATTAATTATTTAATTTTAGCACTTTCAAATAATTATTTCTAATTCTTGCAAAATATTGAATAGATAAATTTGGGTTCTCACAATAATCTTGTTACTTTTGAGAATGATGATAACTTAAATTATAAGAATAATATGGTGCATGATAAATCATTTGGAATAGTAAATGAGTCAAATAGATCTCCACCATTTCCTCAAGAGTTAATAAATCATAAAAAACAAAAAAAGTTATTCTGATATCTTTGAAGTTTTTAAACGTGTAAAGATAATATTCCATTATTAGGTGCTATTAAAGAAATACCTTCCTATGCAAAATTTTTAAAAGACTTATGTACTGTGAAGATAAAATTGCATGTGAAGAAGAAAGCATTCTTGGCTGAACAAGCAAGTTTTGTTCTTCAAAATAATTCTAGTTTAAAATCTAAAGATCTTGGTTATCCAATAATTTCATGTATAATTATGGGGAAAAAAAATTAAAAAAGCTTTGTTAGATTTGGGAGCAATTGTGAATTTACTTCGTTATTCAATTTATGAAAAAATTAATTTAGGAGAATTAAAACTCACTTCTATTACTCTCTTACTGACGGATATGTCAATCAAAATACCTAGATGTATTGTAGAAGATGTATTGCTTCTAGTTGATAAATTCTATATCATGTAGATTTTATTGTAACTAATAGAAGAACATAATGAAAACAGTAATATTGGGAAGATCATTTCTAGCACTTCAAATGCTTTAATTAATTGTCGAAATGGAATAATGAAATTGACTTTTGGAAATATGACTCTAGAACTTAATGTGTTCAATTAATGTAAACAACCAAGTATTAATGAAAATGAATATGGTAATGAAATGAAATAATTGTGGAAGAAAATATACAAGAAGAAAACTTGAATCAACAATATGAAGTTTTTTCAATGGAAAGTTTTTAGTATGAAAATAATTTTAAAGAAGATGATAATACAAAACTCGAATTAAAAGTATTACCATTAGATTGAAATATGTATTTCTTGGTGAAAATAAAACATTTCTTGTTGTAATTTCTTCCACTCTTCTACCAAATAAAGAAAAAGATTTAATTAAATTACTTAAAAAATATAAAAATGCAATTGGATGGACTTTGAAATATATAAAAGGTATAAATCTTTTAATTTTTACACATAGAATTCATTTGGAATAAACTGCTAAAACATGTCAACAACCACAAAGAAGGTTAAATCCACATATGAAAGAAGTTGTTAAGAATGAAGTATTAAAACTATTAGATGCTTGAATTATCTATCCAATTCAAATAGTAAATGGGTAAGTCCAACACAAGTACCTAAAAATTCAGGCATCACTGTTATAAAAAATGAAAAAGGAAAGTTATTACAAGCTAGGATTTCATCTAGTTGGCGTATGTGTATTGATTATAGAAAATTAAATGATGCAACTAGAAAAGATCATTTCCCACTACCATTTTTAGATCAAATTCAAAAAAAATAGCTGGTAATTCTTATTATTGTTTTCTATATGGGTATTCGTGGTATTATGAAATACCTATATCATTAGAAGAACAAGAGAAAACTACTTTCACTTGCCCTTTTGGAAATTTTTCATTTAAAAGAAGGCCATTTGGTTTATATAATGCTCCGGCTACTTTTCAAATATACATGTTAAGTATTTTCAGTGATATGATTGAATAATTTTTAGAAATTTTTATGGATGATATAACTGTTTTTGGAAACACATTTATAAATGGTCTTAAAAACCTAGAAGAAATATTAAAAAGATGTGAAGAAAAAATCTTGTTTTAAATTGGGAAAAATGTCATTATATGGTTAAATCCTGTATTGTTTTAGGATATGTCATATGTTAAAAATAAATTGAAGTTGATAAAGTCAAAGTTGATTTTATTGCTAATTTAACATCACCAAAAATGGTCAAAGAAGTTCGATCATTCTTGGGTCATGTAAGATTTTATTGAAGGTTTATAAAAAACATCAGCATAATATCTAAATCAATTTCAAATCTTTGAACAAAAGATACACAATTTGAATTGACTCAGAAATGTGAAAATTTTTTTAAAAAATAATTAATCTTTTAATTACATCACCTATTTTACAACCTCCAGATTGGTCTTTACCATTTGAATTAATGTGTGATGCAAGCGATTATGCTATAGGAACTGTGTTAGGACAAAGAAAAGAAGGAAAACCTTATGCAATCTATTATGCTAGTAGAACCTCAAATAGTGCTCAAATAAATTACTCAACTACAGAAAAAATAATTACTTTCAGTAGTATTTACATTAGATAAGTTTCGATGTTATTTAAGTTTCATGCTAATCCAAGATTAATACGGTGGATCTTATTGTTACAAGAATTTTATATTACAATTAAAGATAAAAAAAAAAGAAAATTAAATGTCATAGTAGATTTTTTATCTAGAATAATGACTGAATCATCTCATAATGAAATACAAATAAATAAAAAAAAATTCGGATGATAAGTTGCTTTATGCTACTATTATGTCATGATTTGCTAACATTGTAAATTTTCTTCTGACAAATAAAATATCTACTCATTGGAATTCACAGGGTAAGAATAAATTTGTAATGTCCGAAAAATCAACCTACGTAAATCACATGCATGCAAAATTATTTGAATTACTTAATTGATTTTAAATGCTTACTTAATGCTTATTATATGATTAAAGGTATGATTGCATGATTAAATTATTATATGACATGATTTCATGAAGTTGAAGGGTTTTACCTGAATATTCGTTAATATGCAGGGGAAAGGAGATCAGGGACGACCAAGAAAAGAATATTTATTTTTCATTAAATATTTGCAAGGCTTCGTAATCTAATTAAAAATGATTTAATTTTTCTAAAAATTTTAGAGTTCGAATTATTTTACGAGTCGAGCTCGATTATTCCCGGGAAGCCGGTTTTGGGCAAACAATGAGTTTTTAAAAGATCAAAACTATTTTTTTTGGAAACTAATTTTATAAAATTTTATGTTTTAATTAAATAGTAGTTATTGGACCCATTTTAACTAAATTGAGTAGGCTCAAATGGTCATATAGTTGGAGGCTCAAAACCAAACCCCATTAGCATGAAAATTAAATCTATAAATAAATCACCTATGTCTTTTGTCGAAATACACAAACCAACACACACATTAATTTCGAGAATATCAAGAGAAGAAAAGCTAGGGTTTTTTGTCGTCTGGTTTCCATCTTCGCACCCTCGCCGACGATTGAATATTCGAGCTTTTTAAACACAAAGGCCCATTTTTTAAACCCTTTGACGCATCATTCAAATCATAATATGCATGTTTTAATTTTTTATGCATGAAAATAGGTTTGTATGATTGGTTCATCGTTTTGTCAAATATTTTCAAAAAATTTCAACGTTTTTACGTATATGTTATCATGACATGATTCTCATACGCTGCCAACGTAGGATGAAATATGAAGGGAATGTGAATACAATTAAAAGAAAACAAAGCTGTAAACCGAGGGATAACAAGGGAGAGGAGTCCTGAGGTTTTCGAGTCAATCAATGTGCACTAGGAGGGTCATGAGGTCGGCTAGCTTGCATGGGTTGTTGGGGCTCGGCCAGGGCTAGTTCAGGGGCAGTGATGGTCTCAGCCTAGGGCTAGGTGGGTCCTAAGGTGGCTAGGGTTTGAGGGAGTGGCTAGGGAAGAGTCCTAGTGTAGAGTTCAAATTCAGTACGTAAAACCATGCATTTATTTAATTGTTAAATTATATAATTAAGTTTAAAATGAATTTAGTGATGAATAATTTGTGGAATTTGCATTATTTTAAATTATTTATTTTTATGTGATGCACGTTAAAATATTTTCTTAAGTTTCATGTTTCAGGTGATTATTCGATGCGGGATCGAGGAAAAGAGACCGACGACGATTTTTGGCAATTTTAAAATGTGGTATTTTATTTTAAGTTAGGATTGGGGCATTTAAATGATTTATTATGTTTTTAGCATTTTAAAGCCTAATTTATTTAATTAGTGATTTTAGGATTTTAAAACTTTTAAAATTTAGCAAGTGTGCATTTCATTTTAAATTAAGGGATTTTATTAAGTTTAAAGTGGGTTAGCATTTTTAATTGTTTGCTAATTATTAATTTAGCAAAATTTATCCCCTAATGATTAAAAAACTCACACACACACACACACCGAGACACACACACACATACACGTTTTTACACACACACACTTCATTTCATTCCATCTTTTTTTTTCCAACAAGAAAACCTTGGGTTCCTTGAGTTCTCTCAGCAGCCGCCCCTCTCCTCTGTATTTTCCAACAAGTTTTCGTCTCTTTTCTTCAAAGAAATCGAGCCATAGATCGTTCTGGATCAACCCTCACATCTGCACCTCTTCGGTGCCGTCGTTTCGGTAATGTTAAATATCAAAATGCATGTATAATCTTTTGTTTTTGCATCGATCTTGTCAAAAAGTTTGAGCAAAAATTTGTTGGATCGGTTTTAAACGATTTTAGATATTAAACTCAAAATTTGCTGTCATTTTAAATATTGCGACATTTCGGTCAATTTTCTGGAAAAACTTTCGGATATAAAACGTAGAACTTTTCGATACCTTCGATTTGACGGTAAATTCGAAATATTTGGATAAGAAATGAGTGAGTTATGATTGTTTTTGGTGGTACTGCTCAAACTGCGTTTTTCTGAAAATGCGTTCTTGATGTGTTCTTGAAGTTTTATTGTTTCAGGCTTCGTTGGGGATCGACGGGTGATTGCTGCTGCATTTTAGTATATCGAGAATGACGTTGGGATGCTTGTTGGTGTTTCGTTTTGTGTCGTTAGGCACTTGGTTGAATTAGAAGTCATATGAATTGATTTGGTGTCAAATTTCGTGTTATGAGTTGTATTGCATTGTAGGTTGGACGTCGTTGTTTTTGGGGCATTTGTATAGGTTTATTCAATGCCGTAGCACCCTAGGACGAGTCTCGATGTGTTGGTTCACGGGTCGTATGATCAGTTAGGAGAATTAAGTCAAAAGTGTAGTGAATTTCCGTTGGTTCGCGATTCCAATAGGTACACGGACCCGTAGCCGGACCCTAGCACGGGATTCTTGCACTTTTTCCTTCAAAATACGAATTTCCAGCACCTACACAGACTCCGACACGGAACCTACTTTTAAAAAAAAATTAAAAACAAAATTTTTTTTTACATTTTTTTAGGGATTCTTTTGAGAGTTTGATGTAATGATTTAGTACGATGATTAAATGAAGTCAAGTCCCGAGAAATTTAGAAAGTCATAAGGAAATTTGTCATTTTGGGGGTGAGCACGACTATACGTCTAAATCATGCAAGATAGGTATTCGAACTCATGTTAGTATGTGCAGCAGTGGCCCAAGCGAGATCCAACGAATCCCTCAACGCCAAGTTAGTATGTTCGACGTGCAAAAGAAAATATTTTAAGTTTTTGAGGTATGCTAAATGTCTTGTGACCAAATTATGAATGGGTTTGGAAGTCGATGAACGTGGCCGAGGATCTCTCCACCCCGGTAAAGCATGACCGGGTTTAGATCAGGATTGAAAAGCGGTAAAGCATGACCAGAGACCAATTCACCCGGTAAAGCATGACCGGGGATCTCATGTATGTGGCAGTGAATTTTCTCTGTCAGCCCAGTACTGTGGTTTAGTCTGATCAGGCACATTTATGTATGGGTCACTTGCTTTGAAACATAACTCTACGCAAAATGATGAAGTTTATGTATGTTCAAGTATATATGAAGTAAGCATGTTTATGAAAAGTTTTATGATGATGGCACGTCTATGTTTATGCTACTACGTTCAAGTTTCAAGTATGTTTATGCTATTACGTTCAAGTTTCAAGTATGTACGCTATACTCTAAAGATGCATATTGTTTTATTACGTATTACTTATTATATCCAGTTTATACGTGTTGAGTCTTTAGACTCACTAGACTTGATCGATGCAGGTGCGGATGACTTTGAGGAGACGAGGGGTGGGGACCAATGACCCGACTTGGACTGAGTAGGAGGTTAAACCCGAGGACCGCCTATGTTTTTAAGAAATTATGCAATGTTTCAAATACTCTTATTCCACGATATTGTTTATGTAGAAGCCTAAAAATCCGTGTTTGAAAATTTGCGAAAAAATTAAAATTTTTTTTAAATAATTAAAATTGCCTCATTCATAAATGAACTGATAAATAAATTTTGATGTTCAAAATGGCAGCGGAAGAAATTAACATTTTCGAAATAACAGTAAAAGTTTATCCAATGACAATCACAATGTTTGAGCAATCAAATAATAATAAATGCTGAACTGAGGTCCTCGGGTCCTACTACTACTGACTCGAGCTGGCTCACTGGTCCCCGCCCTCGGTCCCGACATCATCAGTACCTACAACAATCAAGTCTAGTGAGTCTAAAGACTCAACATGCATATATCTTAAATAACAAGTAAATAAATAGTAAAATTTTGCATGGGATAAAAATATCATGTCATGAGGCATAATGTGAAAATAACTTGTCATGAGCAATTATAATACGTGCATTACTGAACTGAAAACCATAGTGAAAATGTTTGCTCCTTGGAGCCCTGTACTGAAATAGCATGTAATAATTTTATGGTGAGATTATGGTCTACGCAAGTGGTCCCTGAACTAAGCTGACCGGTAACTGGCGACCGGGTTTAATAATGTACGTCTGATCAGACTACTGCCAAAGTATACTGGATGAAACAACTGAACTGACCGATAACTGGCGACCGGACCGGTAACTGGCGACCGGGTTTAATCATCATAGTAAAGTGACCACAAGCAATATCGCATAAATCTCAAAATGAATATTTTTGCATGTAATATAATTAATCAACATAATTAAATATCCTGCAATAATTTTACTGAATAGATTGGATTGCTTCCAGGCTCGCTGCAACCTACATATGCCATGAAAAATATGCAATAGCTTTTACTTGACCAAACTATGCAATTAAATCCGAAAACTGAGACAATTGGCTCTACGACTTCGTATTTAATCATGACTCCGTGCCAACCCGAACCAACACCGAACCATCAAGTAGTCATGATTAAAATACGCCTTAAATGATGAAATAATGATCCAAAAGTGGTGAGGTTCGAAATCTAGGTTAATGGAGGCCAAAACATGAAGCGCTCTTTCGAGAGTCAATTTGGCACATCGCACCGTAAATCCTCGTACGACCTCAAAAATGATCCGAATCACAAACGGCCAAAAACATGACCTTCCTAACTTAATGAGGCACTGTCCAGTCCAAGTTTATAGGCTAAAAGCAAACCAAGAACTCGAACGAGCCACTGAACCGTCACAGCAAGTTGCTGTCCACAAAATACAGCAGCTGTGCTTTGGTTTCTTGCATCGTTTTCGAGGCTAATGGCCATTGGGGCTTGAACCACCGACCAAAAACTCTTACCAACATCCTAAGGAATGATTTGAACCATGGATAAGGGCCCTAGACTAGCCACAATTCGCATCACACCAGCAAACAACCGAACGTTCCAACCGAGAACAAATTCTGCACGTAGGATGCATTGCTTTTGTTTTGCTATCACGAATCGTTCCATTGGCCATTTGATTGACCATGACACAATCTAGACATCTAGGGGTATGGTATGAACCGTGGCTAAGGGCCGGAGGCCAACCAAGATCCACACCATTCCCTAAAAATTGAAACAACACTAGCTGTCAAAAATGATAAGCCGAAGGGTGCAGGGGTTGTTCTTGAGTATTTTGTAAAAACCGATTCACCATGGACCAAGCCACCAAAAGGGCGACTTAGTCACGTCTTAGACATGCTAGGGAAGTGATCTAACCATGGCTATAGGCCCTTAGGGCAGCCAAGATCAGATCCTTTCCCTTGACATCAAAACAGAATTTTCGAAAACACAAATGGCTAAGAATGAGAAGCTGCTGTCAATTTCGGTTTCTATCATGCATGGGGCTTGTTTGAATAGACCATCATGATCTTGACACACCCTAGTATGTGTCTAGATGTAGCCTAGTGAGACTGGAGTCGAACCATCCACCTGAAACATCAAAACAAGAGAACCCGTGAAGAGCATCATGAAAGCCGAAATTCTGCATCTTTTATTTTCTGAAAATTTTTGATAGATTTTGGTTTTTTTGCATGGAAATGATGATCATGTAATGTTAAATACTGATAATATGACTTGATTGAAGAGTCAAGGAAGAATATATGCATGCCTGGTTTCGTTTCAAAGAAAAACGAAAGGATGAGGCGATTCGACGCGGAGGAGGTGGAGCGCTCTTGCTACCTTGATTCTTACTCGGTTTTCTCTCTTGTTTCTAGCTATGAGGTTTACGTTTTTCTACTCTGAAATGGCTCTGAATTTCGGTGATGGAGAGGAGAAATATTGGTTAGGAGAGTGAGGGAAATGGTTGCAAATATAATGGGGAATGCAAGACCAAGTTTCCTATTTGAAATTTGAATTTTTGTTTGATATCAAATGATTTGTTGGGGTGTTTGTTGGAGGGCTAATGACCGATTCCTACATGCTAGACTAGGTAAGGATAATGATCTAGTATTAATTAATTAATTAAGGCTGAAAAGATAACCATGCTAAGGAGTGACAAAGAATGGGTCAAAGGGTGAGTTGGCAAGGTATTGCTTAGTCATCTAAGGGGGCCGAAAATTTTAGAATAAAAATGAAGGGGAAATGTTGATTAGTTAGTAAATCTATAACCCTTAAAAGCCTTACATATCCTTTAAAAAATTTAGTGAATTAACCCCTTAATTATGGAACTTAAATGAATTTATTTCCTACTCACCTCAAGTTGTATATATAATTCCCTAACCCTCCTTAATACCTTAAATTAACTTACTTGCTAGCTAAAATAAATTCTGGAAATGTTTTCTGAATCTTAAATTTTATCTCTAAACTCCAACTTCAGTCCGGCCTCACTGAAATAATTGAAATGATAAAAATTAAACTACTACGTAAAATAATTAAATTTAAATACTCATGCAATAAAATCATTTTAATTTAAATACTAGAATTATGCATGGCTTATACGTAGTCTAAGTTACGGGTTCTACCATTTACGATATTTAAAACAAGTGTTTTTAGCAAACTTTATTTGTGATCTTTTCGTTGCAAATATTTTGAATGATCAGTTTATTGTTATCGAAATTTGAAGGTTTTTATTTAATTAAGAAAATTTTTTTTTTTCCGCAAATTTTAAAGTAGTTTAAAAGTACGGTATGTTACAGTTGGTACCAGAGCAATATTCTTGTAAAGGGTTATGCCTAATGCCAGTTGCGAGAAGCTCACGAATCCACACCTCAAGTCTGTAAGTTTTAAAGTTTTAAATTCATTCATGTAATATGTATCCAGTCATGATTTCAGCATGTGCATGTTTGAGTTCAATTTACGTGCATCTTATAATATTAGTATTATGTTCATGCATGTAGGGTTTACGTGTTGGGTAAATGTTGGAACAGTATGCCTCCCAGACGTTGGATTGTGCGTGAAGTAGGCGATGAGAATAGGGAAGCCCAGAATGGGGAGAGGGTCACTCCTCCTTGTCCACCCCCATATATGCAGACTCAGATGCTTGCAGGAATGACCAAGTTCTTCGCACAGTTTGCGGGGAACCAGACTCCAATAGACACAGGGGCGAGGCCCAGACCGGAGGCAGCCTATGAGAGGTTTAAGTGGATGGATCCGAAGGAGTTCTCGGAGACTACTGACCCGGTGATAGCGGAAGGATGGATTAAGTCCATCGAGGTAATCTTTGCGTTTATGGAGCTGCATGATGCAGAAAGAGTTAGATGTGCCACCTTCTTGTTAACTGCAGATGCCAGGCTTTGGTGGGAAAGCGCGTCAGTGTCAGTGAACATACAAACACTGACGTGGAATGGGTTCAAGGAGGTTTTCTACTCCAAGTACTTCACTGAACAAGCACGCTCCCGCCTGACCAGGGAGTTCATGTCGCTGCGACAGGGAGACAGCATCGTGGCAGACTTCGTCACGAAGTTTGAGAGGGGGTGTCACTTTGTGTTCCTGATTGCAAATGATACCCGAGAGAAGCTGAGGCATTTTATGGATGGGTTGCGGCAGATCTTGCGCCGTGATGTTCGAGTTTCTGGTCCTACAACTTATGCAGTTTCCATGTCGAGAGCTATGGCGGCAGAGCAGGACCAGAGGGACATTGAGGTCGATAGACAGGGCAAGAGGCTCTATCAGGTGCCTCAGCAGCAGCAACAGCAGCGACCTCAGTTTAAGAGGCCTTCCAAGGACAATAGGGGAAGAGACCCTTTCAGGGACCACCGAAAGGCATGGGTCCTATTCCTCAACATAAGTCTCCTCATAGACCCGGTGAGTACCCAGTGTGCCCGAAGTGGAACCGCCAGCATCCGGGACATTGTTTATTTGGATCGGGCAAATGCTTCAAGCGTGGAGTTAGTGATCATATGTTGAAGGACAGCCCACAGTGGAGGCATCCGACCCAGGGTAGAGTGTTCGCAATGCAGGCCGAGGATGCGAATCCAGACACGACCCTGCTAACTGGTAATTAATTTAATTCAGCACCACATTATTATTCCTATGCATGTTTCGAATTTTATTTGCGATTATTAATGTGCTAATAGTATTTTTGGTGACTCGGGTAGAGATTTTTCTACTGTGCTTGAGATTAAGATTAGAATTTTTGGGATATAAGTTTCTGTGTTGTACCAACGTCTCTCAGGAAATATTTTCATGAAGAGAGTAGCCACAAAGGCCTTGATAGATTCAGGGGCAAATCACTCTTTTATTTCGGAGACGTTGGCTAATCATCTTGACATCAAGTCTATTGGACTCGATGTGAGCTATTCAGTGACACTCCCATCAGAGGAAGATCTATCAGCTACTAGCGTGGTTAGAGATATCGATCTTGAACTGCAGGGCCACCTAGTGTATGCCGATCTAATCGTGTTGTCGATGCCAGAATTTGATATCATCTTGGGAATGGACTGGCTGACGAAGAACAAAGTTCTCATTGAATTTCAGAGAAGGTCAGTGTTGTTAAGACATTTAGGCATGGAGCAGTTTCTCTTTGAGCCAGATAGATGGAGGAGTTTCCTTCGCATGATTTCTTGCATGCAGGCTCGGAGACTTATTCATAAGGGGTGTCAGGCTTTCTTGGCCATCGTTATTTCCGCACTTGACATACCCACTCCATCGATATCTGATGTACCGATTGCCAGAGATTTTCCTGACGTCTTTCCAAACGACGTCACAGGCCTTCCACCGGAGAGAGGTGGAGTTCGCCATCGACCTTATGCCAGGCACCGTGCCAATCTCAAAGGCACCGTACCGATTAGCTCCAGCTGAGATGTTAGAACTCAAGCAGTAGATTCAGGAGCTCTTGGATAAATAATTCATCTGCCCTAGTTTCTCACCATGGAGAGCACCAGTACTCTTCGAAAAGAAGAAAGATGGGAGTATGAGGCTGTGTATCGATTACCGATAACTGAAAAAGGTAACAATCAAGAATAAATACCAACTTCCAAGGATGAAGGACTTGTTCGATTAAATTGCAGGGAGCTACAGTGTTCTCTAAGATAGATCTACGATCTGGATATCATCAGCTGAAGGTAAAAGATTCAGATGTTCATAAGACAGCCTTCAGGACCAGATATGGGCATTACGAGTTCTTAGTGATGCCGTTTGGACTGACGAATGCTCCAACGTTATTTATGTTCCTCATGAACCGAGTATTCCAACCCTACCTAGATCAGTTCGTAATAGTGTTCATTGACGACATTCTCATATACTCGAAGAGTCATGAGGAGCAACATCAGCATTTGGGTACAGTTTTGCAGGTCTTGCATAGTCGTAAGTTGTTTGCAAAATTCAGTAAGTGAGAATTCTGGTTGGAGAAGTTATCATTTTTGGGTCATACAATATCTAGCAGTGGTGTCGAGGTGTACCCAGCCAAAGTGGCAGCAGTTAAGGAATGGGTTGAGCCGAAGAATGCGTCAGAGATCCGTAGTTTCCTAGGCATAACAGGCTACTACAGGAAATTTATTCAGAGATTTTCTTCGATCGCAGTGCCACTCACTTCATTTACTAAAAAGAATGGTAAATTCATATGAAGTGATGAGTGCCAGAAGAGCTTCGATACTTTGAAGAAAGCTCTTATTACAGCGCCAGTGTTAGCCATGCCAGCAGTTCAAGGCAATTTTGTGCTATACACCGATGCTTCTAAACTCGGGTTAGTCGCAGTTTTGATGCAGCATGGTCGGGTTATAGCTTATGCCTCCAGACAGTTGAAAGTGCATGATAAGAACTTCTCGACTCATGATCTTGAGTTAGCTGCAGTTGTCTTTGCGTTAAAGATTTGGAGACATTACTTGTACGGCGAGAAATTCCAAATATTCATTGATCACAATAGTCTCAAGAATTTCTTCACGCAGAAAGAATTGAATATGAGACAAAGACGGTGGTTGGAGTTGGTAAAAGACTACGATTGTGAGATTAGCTACCATTGGAGGAAAGCTAATGTTGTGGCAGACGCCTTGAACAGAAAAGTTGCAGTTGTAGGACAACTGTCAGTACAGAGATCTCTTCAGTCAGAGATTCATAGATTTGGGTTAGAGGTTTATCCTAAAGGCAGAGCTCCTAAGCTATCTAATCTGGTAGTCCAATCTTCTTTGTTTGATCGAATCCGTAGAGGTCATCTTTCATATGAGCAGTTGCAGAAATGGCGACTGAAGGATGAAATCAAGGGCAGTGTACTCTACACAGTGTCTGATGGTATTGTGAGGTACATAGGAAGGATGTGGGTGCCTAGTGTTGATTCCATCAGAGAGGATATTTTGAAAGAGTCACATGCATCTCCGTATTCTATCCACCCAGGAGGTGCAAAGATATACAAGGATTTGCAGATTTTGTATTGGTGGCCAGGTATGAAGCGAGATATCCGCTGATTTGTGTCTGAATGCCTCACTTGTCAACAAGTGAAGGCAGAGCATCAGAGGCAAGTAGGAATTCTTAAGCCACTTCCTATCCCCGAGTGGAAGTGGGAGAATATTAACATGGACTTCGTTGTTGGTTTTTCGAGGTCGGTCAGAGGATCCAATGCCATTTGTTTTATAGTTGATCGACTCACTAAGTCAGTGCACTTCTTGCCAGTGAAGACGACTTTCTCCTATGCCATTTGGGTAATTTCGTAAAATCTTGGCAGCGTCCCTAAGGATCATAACGCATGTTAAATGATTTAAAATGATTATTTTTATTAAAATATGATATTTTATGATTTATGGTAAAATTGTGCAATTTTTACTACTAAAATGCTATTTTTTGAAAGTTATGATATTATATGCTTTTAAAAGAAAAGTAAAAATATTTTGAGGGATGTGAATTGACTGTAAAAAATGATAAATGATATGTGGGGGATCCGTTTTAAGAAGGAACGGTGAACTTACAATTTTGTGGGAAGCCCGTTTACGGGAAAAGGCCTAGAGGAAGCCCGTTTACGGGAAAAGGCCCTAGATTAAACCTGACGATCGTATTTCCATGGCGGAGCCTAGTGCCCACCCCCATGGGCCATGTGGAGCTGAAAAATGATCAGTCGACCAGAGGATAAAAGGTATTCACTTTCGATGATCAAATTTCACACAAATTGGTAAAGGATTGAAAGCTTTACGATTAAAAATGATTTTACGATTTATGATTTATTTATGCTAAAAAGCTATTTTAAATAAAAGTATGATTTTATTGCATATGATTGTATATATATTACTTGCTACTCATTTTTAGAACGTGTTGAGTCATTATACTCACTAAGTTTGAATGATGCAGGATTTGATGATTTGAGGAGGCACTGACGCTTGAGTGGATTGAATGCAGCAGTACACTCTCGATTGACATTTATTTTTGCACTAGCTTGTTAGATAAAAGATTTAAAGATTTATTGGTATTGATTTTATTAGGGATTTTTATGCTTTATTATATTGTTAGTTGATCTTTGTTAAGGTCGATTTAGAAGTTTTGGTTAGTTGATGATTTAGGGATTTTTTAATTCACTTGAGATTTGAAATGTTAAATTATTTTGATTTATGGTAATTTTAAGTTATTTTATTTAGTAATTTTTGAGTTTATGATTTAAAAAAAATCGAGGTCGTTTAAGTTGGTATCAGAGCCGAAGATCCCCAAAGGGTTGTGTACTGTCACTCCGAGAAGCTCAAGAAGTCACGACTCAAGTATGTGAGTTTTACTGCTTTATATTGTATATGCTAAAATTCTTTTAAAAATGCTTTTATAATACATGATATAAATGTTAGTTGCATGTTGCATGAAAATTTTTAAGTGCATGTTTGTTAGGTGGTTTGGACGACGTATACAGAGATGCCTTCAAGAATGATTTTACGTGTATATGATGAGGATAGACAGAAGGAGGAGATTCCACAGCCTCCACCTAATCAAGATGCTAGTGCTCGTGTACTAGCTGGTATGGCATGATTACTAGAGCAACACGTAGGAAATGGAGCGAAGGTTAGATCGGAGGCTGCATATGAGCGATTTAAGATGATGAACCCTGAGGATTTTCGTGGCAATACTGATCCATTCGTTGCTGAGGGATCGATTCGATTTTTAGAGGTGATCTTTCATTACATGGATATGACGGACACTGATCGAGTTCGTTGTACCATCTATCTGCTGAAGGACGATGCTTCCTTATGGTGGGAGAAAGCAGAGCGAGGGGTGAATATAGCGACTTTGACATGGGAGGATTTCAAGAGGGTGTTCTATGATAAATATTTCACTGCTGATGTACGTTCTAGGCTTAAGAAAGACTTTATGAGTCTCCATCAGGGGGATTGGTTTATTGCCGAGTTTGTGAAGAAGTTTGATAGGGGCCGTCATTTTGTTCCCATTATTGCGAATGATGCTGCGGAAAAATTACGACACTCCCTAGATGGTTTGAGGCCGACTATCCGTCATGATGTGATGCTCGGTAATCCTACTGATTATACTACTGCCGTTGCCGAATCTTTTAGAGCCGAGCAGTCACTCAAAGATATAGATTGGGAGATGCAACAAAAGAGGAATCATGCTCAGCAAGCTACTCAAAATAACAAGAAGCCTTGGATGGGACCAACTAAGTAACTTGACCCACCAAAACCACAAGGACAACCACCTAAAGAGAACATATCTAAGACATATGAGAAGCCATTGTGCAAGGAGTGCAATCGGCCACATTATGGCAAGTGCATGTGGGGCACCTAGAGGTGCTTCAAGTGCGGAGATTTGGGATACAAGGATGGGGATTGCCCAAAGCTCAAGCAACCCACTACTGGAAGGGTCTAGGTGATGCAAGCTGAAGAGACTGAGGCAGAGCCCACACAACACTAATTTTGGAAACCTCGTTATTTAACGTTCTTACAATGCCATTATTGTATGAAATGTTTAAATGGGTTAATGGAATGTATTGGAACAGTGAAGAACTTAGAGGAGAATATGGTGCATGCACTACTTGAGCTGGATTTAGGAGTCAACATTGGGAAACGTTTTGAGATAGAATTACAATTTTCAAGATTGGGAGGACCGAAATGAAGAGAGATTTAAGTTAGAGGGTTAAGTTTGAAGTGGATGAGGGAATCTAAGCTTTACAATTATCAATACAAGGGAAAATTTCGAGGATGAAATTCTTTTAAGGGGGAGAGATTTGTAATGTCCGAAAAACCAACCTACGCAAACAATATGCATGCAAAATTACTTGAATTACTGAATTGTTTTATTTAATTGATCTTAAATTCTTACTTGATGCTTATTAAACTATTAAATGTATGATTGCATGATTAAATGATTATATGACATGATTTCATGAAGTTGAAGGATTTTACCCGAATATTCGATAATAGGCAGGGGAAAGGAGACCGCAGACGGCCAAGACAAGAATATTTATTTTTCATTAAATGTTTGCAAGGCTTCCTAATATGATTAAAAATGATTTAATTTTTCTAGAAATGATATAGTTCGAATTATTTTAGGAGTCGAGCTCGATTTTTCCCGGAACGCCGGTTTTGGGCAAACAAGGAGTTTTTAAAAGATCAAAACTATTCTTTTTTGGAAACTAATTTTATAAACTTTTATGATTTAATTAAATAAGAGTTATTGGGCCAATTTAACTAAATTTAGTAGGCCTAATTGCTCCTATACTTGGAGGCCTAAAACCAAAGCTTATTAGCATGAAAAATTAAATCTATAAATATGTCACCTAGGTGTTTTGGGAGCCAAAATTCAGCCGAAATACACACACAAGCACACACATTATTTTCAAGAATATAAATAGGAGAAAAGCTAGGGTTCTTCGTCGTCTGGTCGTCCATCTTCGAACCCTCGTCGACTATTGAAAATTCGAGCGTTTTAAACACAAAGGAACGTTTTAAACCCTTTTATGTATCATTCAAATCATAATATGCATGTTTTAATATTTTATGCATGAAAAATATGTTTATACAGTTGGTTATTCGTTTTGTCAAATATTTTCAAAAGTTTTTAACGTTTTTAAGTATATGTGATCATAACATGATTTCCAACGATTACGCTGCAAAAGTACGATGAAACATGAAGGGAATAAGAATAAAATTAAAATAAAACAAGGCTGGAAACCGAATGATAACAAGGGAGAGGAGTCCTAGGGTTTTCGAGTCAATCCATATGCACTAGGAGGGTCATGAGGTTGGCTAGCTTGCATGGGTTGTTGGGGCTCGGCCAGGGCAGGTTCAGGGGTAGTGATGGTCTCGGTCTAGGGCTAGGTTGGGTCCTAGGGCGGCTAGGATTCGACGGAGTTGCTAGGGAAGAGTCCTAGTGAACTAGGACTCTCCTCACACTCATGCAAGGGCAGCAGCAGCCAAGGGGGGTTTGCGGCTGGCTTGGGCTGGCTAAACTGGTCCATTAGAATCTAGGGAAGGTGGATCGGCGTGAAGGCTGGGCTTGGTGCAGACAGGACTCGAGGCAGCTCGAAGGGAAGCAAGGTAGAAGGTCGCGATCTAGGGGCAGCGCATGCATGGGTGTATGCGGCTTCGATCAGGGATGGGGGTTCGGTGCTAGTCTAGGCTTGGTCAGTGAGGGTACGTGGGTGTTTAGGAGGTTATTGGCTCGGTGGTTGATTGGCTAGTTGAGTCCTAGCTCGAATAGGACTCCAAAAATTCAAGGGGATGGGAGTTGCGTGTGTCAAGGTTGTGCGCAAGGTGATTTGGAAGGGCCAGGGGCTGGCTCGAGGGCTTGGGCAGGTCTGGGACGAGGCGTGGTCCAAGGTTCGTGATGGGCAGTGCTGGTCAAGGGTTAAGGGGTTGGTTGAGTCCTAATCTAACTAGGAGTCCTAGTGAACCTAGGAGACTTTCACACCAATCGAGCTTAACCTAAGTGCATGCAATCTAGGATTTTATTTTAAATTAGGTGGTTAATTATTTTTATGCATTTTATGCGTAATTCATGCATGATAGGATTTAATTCATGAAATTTTAAAAGTTCACGCATTAGGGTTTCTAGGTGCATTTCACGTTCGAACGAGGATCTGAAACCGGAGAATTTTCAGGAAAATTATTTTATTACACGAGTTATTTTTATAAATTAATTTAAAGAAATTTTTTTTGAGTATTTTTCATAAATGAGAAATTTTAGGTATTTTTACCCGCAGGATTTTTAATTGTTACGGTACGCAAATTTTTTCAAATCGAAGGACTTTTTTAGGGTTCGGTTATTATTTTCAAAACTTTTTCAACACGAAATATTTTTTGGCAGTATGTTTAGATTTAATGGGCCTAATTTTAAGCTTATTGGGATTAATTAATTTTTTAAGCTTTTAATTATCAAATTTAGGCCCATTATCTATTATTCAAGTATTTAATTACTACATAAACCTAAACTTAAACCTAAACCTAAACTAAACAGCCGACACTCCCCTCCACTCAACTCATTTCTCTTGGTTTTAGCACTCCCCCAGCAGCAACGTTTCAGGCAAGCATTTTCTTGCAAGAAAACTTCCCCCTGGTCTCCATTTTTGCATCGTTTTTGGTTCTTCCACTCATCAAGGCAAGCTTTACTTTCATTTCTCATCATATACGCCCTAAATATTCTGTAATACGTGTATTTATATGTTCAGAACTCGATCTTGTATGTGGGTGCGTTTTTGGTGGTGATTTATCATGGAACTTGCATCATTTGATTCAACCACTCACATTTTCTGTTATGTGGTGCAAGGGGCTGCTGTGTTGGGTTGTCAAGAGCATGTGCAGATTGAGAGTGAGAGTTTTAGGTGCAGAAGCGTGAAGTTGATCAGGTTTTGTTCAAAAACGTGAGGGCCATGTAGATCTTGGATTTGTGCTAGTAGTTCGATCCTAGGGTTCTTGTACACCAGCCATGCGGGAGCCTTCTCCAGCCCTAGACCATACCCTGGTGGGTTTGAGTCAGGGTCTAGAATGGCTCGAGCCATGCTGGAGACAAGAGGACGGACGATCGGGCGAGGGGGGTGATTTGGTCTCGGTAGGAGGCTTGTTGTGAAGTATCGGTTTCCTAGCGGTTAGATGCATGCATGGGGCTGGAAGCTTGGTTTGGTTAGGTGGCTTGAGGTTTGGTCTAGGTCCTTTGTGAGCGGGTTCATGGCTGGTGCGACGGCTATAGCTTGAGGCGTGAGTTTTGAGGAGAAAGGTACACATGAGGTGGTTAAATAGGATAGGACCGAGAGTTTTTGGGCAATTATGGAAATATCACCCTTGGGTTGAAAGGCCTAATGACATTGTTTTAGGACCTTTTAAGTGTTTTAAGATATGAAAAAAGAATGAAAAAAATTTGGTAGAGTTTTGAATCGATTCGGATTAAAACCGGGACCCCGGTCCAAGTTTTAAAACGAATCGATTAAGTTTGGTTTTTGGGCTCAAATATACATCAAGGAAGGCTTTTAAAAATTTTTGGCGACATTTTAAAGAGTTTGGCAAGCTTCGGGTCAATTTTAGAGGTCCAGTGTTGAAACGATAATTTTTGGGTTTCCAAGGGCAAAATGATCATTTTGCACCCGGGGTGAGATTTTGGTCATGGCAGCGCCCTGAGCATAAATTTATGATATTTTATGTAAGGCCTGAGATTTGATTAATGTAATAAGAAATTACTTAATTGACAAAATTATGGTTATAGGAGCTCACGTGAAGAAGCCGGGCGTTGGTACAACACAAGACCAAAATGTTGTACAGAACTCTTGGCGCCCGAGCGGTAGAAAGAGACCGCCCGAGCGCCAATGCACCATAAAAATGAAACTCGGGCAGAACGTATGGCGCCCGAGCGGTAGAATATTACCGCCCGAGAGCCAGTAGATGATAAGTTGAGCATCCGGACAGAACACTCCGCACCCGAGCGGTAAAGTATGGACGCCCGAGCGTCGCCTGAATTGCATGAAAAGTCAGCCACGTATCTTGGCCATGCTAGTGGATGTATATATATGTATATTAAGATATCAATCCTTCAGATTGATAAATAAGAAGTCGAGAAGCTTTCAGAAAAATACTTACGCCTTTTGTCTTGTAAATTTGTGATTTGTGCAAGATCCGCCCGTCTGATTTTGAATCTGACTTCAGTACTGAGTTCCTATCGATGAGGGCTTCAACTGGACGTAAGTTTTGTTATGTTTTGATATGATCTGAAATTATGATATTGAAGGAATGATGATTTGTTTATATTTATGTGTTCTGGGTATACTGATCAGTATATAATCGAAGTCAGATCGAAGAACAGACTGTGTATATAATTGTTATGATTTTCAGAAATAATATGACTGAGATGGTACAAATTTGGTATCATGATCTATTATTATTGAAGATTATGATTGTACTGATATTGATTATGAGCCGAGTTAGTATATATGTGATGTTGAGATTGACGGAGTTACTGAGACTGTATTATTATGCCGTCGAAACATCAGTAGATTGGTATTGATCAGATTATGTCTTGATTTGCGTATTGATCAGAACAGGCCGTGAATTGAGCTGTATATTGACATAGTCTATCCGATTTTTTCATTCCAGATTGATATGGACAGATTTGACTTCGAGACTTCGACTTCGTCAGACCAAGAAGAGGAAGGTATAAATTGATGTTGATGAGGGATTGCACAACTCGAGTTCGATTCGACTTGAGTTTCCCAAAATCACATACTTAATCTTATTGCATTGATTATTTTCAATTGACGTGATTGTCATTTTTGGTATATTGATTTATGCATTGAGTCATGGGCTGATACGCCTAGTCGTAGATGATTGATCTCGTGACAGAGGTACCCGGTAGTGATTGAATCGTCACTGGGCCATTGCACATTGTCATAGAGGTTTGGCCGATATGCCAGGGCTGATGCCTAGTCTATGGCTGATTCTCCAAGACACCGGACGTTTGGTTATATCGATGTCGATAGAATTGGAGTTTCTTCTATTACTGATGTTCGATATGGAAAGAGCCAAAGTCCGTGAGTAAGAACGTGCCACCACCCCGATCGGGAGTGTAGGTGGGTGTATGTTCTTATTCTGATCGGGATCCCTAGATTAGGACGAGTCGAGTCAGAGTCCAAGAGTCACTGAGTGTGATTCAGAGTTTGTGTTGATTCATGTGTCGGATTTGATACATGTTATATTCAGAGTTTGTATTGATTTACGTTTCTGATTTGATACATGTTATGAATATCTATTTCATGCTTTTATATCTGTTATATGATTGCATGTATACATGATTTATACTTGGAATGTAATTCTCACTGGAATTATCCGGCTGTTGTCTTGTTTGTATGTGTGCAAGCGACAACAGGTGGGACAGGATCAGGAAGAGGATGAGAGATTAGAGTTAGCGTGGAGATCCGGGCCCTGAAGCAAAGTAGGATTCAGCACTTGATGTATAGATGCTTAACCTAGTTGAGATATATACCTGTAGTACATGTGTTGTACTTTTATACTGACATGTATATTAGATAGATTACATTATGTTTCCGCATTTATAATTTAAAAAAAGAAAATTTTTTTAGTCCCACTTTTCTTAATTATTATATTTGACTTTAATAATGATTAAGACATGAATTAGCGTCCGAGTCCCCACAGCAGGTGGTATCAGAACGATAGATCCTTGAGACTCAGATAGGAGCTAGTGAGCGGGGTAGAATAAGTCTTCTTTCCTTGCTTTTGATTGCTAGCATGATTTACTGCTTTAATACATGTTTACCTGTTTATCTAATTTGATTGGGAATATGTATTATTTGAAAATGAATCAGAACCGATTCTTGATCAGCAATAAGATGATCAGAGGAGGATTGAAACAGGTTTGTTGTATTTGGTTACTAATTATTTTGGTAATCAGATATTCGTCCTCGAAGAATCCTAGAACCGGGTAGTATTTCGACTAGTCAGATGGATGTGTCAGAAACTCCGATGGAAATATAGTTGAAGAGGTTGTAGTCATTGACACCGCCGATTCTGAGGGGTACTGAGACAACTGTTGATTTTGAGAGCTGGATAGATGATATAGAGATATTGTTTGATTCACTTGTGTACTCGGATGAATGTAGAGTTAAACTAATTGGGCATCGGTTACAGGAGATCGCAAAGAGCTGGTGGATTACAACCAAAGGAGTCTTAGAACAGCGTGGTACAGTGATTACTTGTGAAATCTTCAAAGTGGAATTTTATCGAAGGTTTTTTCCAGTTTCTTACCGAGAAGATAACAGGGCAGAATTTAAAAATTTGAAACAGGGTCAAGTAAACATTGAAGAATATGTTGCGCAATTTTCTGCCTTGCTACGTTTTGCTCCTAACGTGGCTGAGAATGATGAAGTTGTGACTGATCAATTTGTTAAAGGATTGAATCCTGAGATATTGACATTGGTAAACAAAGGCCTACCCTATAATTTTGTTGATGCTCTGAGTAGAGCCAAGAGAGCCGAAGCCAGTCTGATGAAACAGAAAGGAGTTTCATTTGTACCTCCAGCATCGAGACCACAGCAACCACCTCTTGGACTTGAGACTGGTAGTAGCAGTGGTGGAAAGAAAGATTTCATGAAAGCCTGAAAGAAACAGTTCAAGAAGTTAGGAAGCAGTTCATCTAGTTCCAGTGGTTCTAGTCAGAGTTACACCGGGGTTTATTGCAGAACTTGCGGAGGTAGACATCCCACCGAGCAATGCCAAGAAGTATTTGGTAGTTGCCATATATGCAAACGATCAGGACATTTTGCTAGAGTATGTCCACTGAGAGGTTCCCGAAGATCTCAGGAAGCAGAACCATCTGGATCAGTGGCACCTCCTGAAAGACAATCACAGGTGGTTAACTCTTTCCAACCACCGACGACTTCTCAACCACAACCAAGGCCAAGACATACCTGACGAGGTAGTGGCAGGTACTTATTTATTGTATGGTTATTTTGCATATGTATTGATGATACTAATGCATTCCATACGATTATTCTTTGAATGAATTGCATTGATATATGCGTTGTCTATTGAGCTATTATATGCTGTAGTATTGATCTCTTTTCTGTTTGGGAGAGGTTTTGTATTAGTGATATCTGTTAGACATGGTATGCTACAGTATGACGGATATGAGATTGAGTTAGATGATATAGTACTTGGAGTATCTGAATGTGATTACATTATTGAGACTGATATGTTGACCAAGTACAGAATTACCGTTGATTATTTCCAACAGATTGTGGAATTCCGACCGGATATGGCTGATGAATGGAAATTTTACGGTAAGGATTTTAGATTAGGATTTCTTGGATAGGGGTGATATTGAGGACTCGATTGTTATAGAAAGGAGCGGAGAGATTCCTTGTCTATTCAGTTGATTCACTGAAATCGAGCCTATCATTGGCTGATTTGCCAATGACATGAGAGTTACTGATGTTTCCCCAGATGAGACTCCGAGTTTGATTCCAGCCAGGGAGATTGATTTTAGCCTTGACTTGATACCAAGGATGTATCAGCTATGGTTGTGAGTTGATAAACTCTATGTTCAGAATATTTTGATGATTCTTTGATTAGTTGATCTATGATATTCTGGTATATTCGAAGATTATGACTGATTTTGTGGAATATCTGAGTATTGTATTGAATATTCGGGAAACTGGAAAGTTGTATACAGAAACTGTTGAAATATGCATCTTCATTGAGACAGATTGTATTCAGGGTTTGTTATATCTGAAGATGATATATCCGTTGATTTTAGTACAGTAAAGCGATGATTAGTTGACTGAAATCGACCTCAGTGACAGAAACTTGTAGTTGCATGAGTTAGCAGGCTACTGTATTTGATTGTTATTCTGAATTGCTTGAGAATGATTATTTTCTGCAGCAGTATTTGATACAAATTGTATACAGTTGAGACTCGATACCGTACAAGCCGAATCAGAGCTGATGTTGAGATATGAAACAGTTCAGAAAGTTGATCAGAATGGGCAGAACTTGATTATCGATAGTCAGAACAAAGTATTGATCAGAATATCAGGTAGGTGATAATGCAGTGTGTGTGAATAACCGATGGGTTGTACAAGATATTTCGGATTTGAGATGGCTAATATTGTCAAAAATGCACAAGAGTTAATTCAGTATTCATCCTAATAGCAGAAAGATACATGATAAATTGAAAAGCTTTCTTTGATAGAAACAGATGAGATTAGATGTGGCAGAATTTGTACTGAATTGTCTGAATTGCCGTTATATGAAGACAGAAAGAAAGAAACCAGGAGATTGGTTATACAGCTTATCAATTCCTGAAAGGAAATGGGATTACATTTCCAGGGAGATCGTGATGAAGCTACCGCATTCCCCTAAGAATTGAGCATAGATTGAGTTAGGAGTGACAGACTGACCCAGTCTGCGAGTGCTAGCTCGTACATGAAGACGTACATATATGATTATATTACTGAGATTTCTGTCAGAAAAGTGATTAGGTTACACAGAGTGTCGAGAGTTTATTATATCAGACCAAAAATTTTGGTTGACTTTGCACGTTTGGCAGAGTGTACAGTAAGAGTGGGGTACAAGATTATATCTGAGTAATGCATATCATTCACCGACTAGATTATCCGAATTTTAGAGAATATGCTTAGAGTTGTAGTGCTTGATTTTAGCACTAGTTGGCAGGATTTATATCATGTCGTGAGTTTTCGTACAACAAAAACTATCAGACGAGTATTGAGATTGCACCATTTGAAACGCTGTACGGTAAGAAGTGCAGATTCCCTCTTTATCGAGATGATATCTCTAAGGTTCTTGAGATTGGACCAGATATGATTAGAGATGTGACTGAGAAAATGAAGCGGATTCAGAAGAAAATGAAGATAGCTCAGAATAGATAGACTAAATATGCCAACATCGGACGATGACTGTTTGTATTGGAGGCAAAAGATTGAATATTGAATTGACAGTGTTTAAACAAATTTTGTAGCTTATGATAGTGTTGATTTGTTATGAGATGTTGATTAGTATATACGGATGTTGTATAGCCAGTATCTTGAGATTGATTTTATCAGCGTTACTTCGAGTGGTATTATGATATTATACTTCTTGAATTATTATTCCAGATTGGAATCAGAAATCCGTGAAGGAAAGGTAATTCAGAACGAAAATTATTCCACTTGGGAAATGAGTGGAGTTATTATGACATAGAAAAAGCTACCTGAGAAACTGAGTCAAACATGAGACAGAGATTCCCTGAATTGTTTCATGGTTGTGAGTTTTCTGATTGATTCTGTTATGCATTTCTTTCTGATATGATTGATTGCCTATGATTTCGGGGAGGAAATCGTATCTCAGAGGGGGAGAATTGTAAGGCCTGAGATTTGATTACTGTAATCAGGCATTACTTAATTGAAAAAATTATGGTTATAGGAGCTCACGTGGAGAAGCCGGGCGTTGGTACAACACAAAACCAAAATGTTGTACAGAACTCTTGGCGCCCGAGCGGTAGAAAGAGACCGCCCGAGCGCCAATGCACCATAAAAATGAAACTCGGGCAGAACATCTGGCGCCCGAGCGGTAGAATATTACCGCCCGAGCGCCAGTAGATGATAAGTTGAACATCCGGACAGAACACTCCGCGCCCGAGCGGTAAAGTATGAACGCCCGAGCGCCGCCTGAATTGTATGAAAATCAGCCATGTATCTTGGCCATGCAAGTGGATGTATATATATGTATATTAAGATATCATTCCTTCATATTGATCGATAAGAAGTCGAGAAGCTTTCAGAAAAATACTTACGCCTTTTGTCTTGTAAATTTGTGATTTGTGCACGATCCGCTCGTCTGATTTTGAATCCGACTTCAGTATTGAGTTCCTAACGACGAGGGCTTCAACTGGACCTAAGTTTTGTTATGTTTTGATATGATCTGAAATTATGATATTGAAGGAATGATGATTTGTTTATATTTATGTGTTCTGGGTATACTGATCAGTATATAATCGAAGTCAGATCGAAGAACAGACTGTGTATATAATTGTTATGATTTTCAGAAATAATATGACTGAGATGGTACAGATTTGGCATCATGCTCTATTATTATTGAAGATTATGATTGTACTGATATTGATTATGAGCCGATATAGTATATCTGTGATGTTGAGATTGACGGAGTTACTGAGAATGTATTATTATGCCATCGAAATATCAGTAGATTGGTATTGATCAGATTATGTCTTGATTTGCGTATTGATCAGAACATGCCGTGAATTGAGCTGTATATTGACATAGTCTATCCGATATTGTCATTCCAGATTGATATGGACAGATTTGACTTCGAGACTTCGACTTCGTCAGACCGAGAAGAGGAAGGTATAAATTGATGTTGATGCGGGATTGCACAACTCGAGTTCGATTCGACTTGAGTTTCCCAAAATCACATTCTTAATCTTATTGCATTGATTATTTGCAATTGACGTGATTGTCATTTTTGGTATATTGATTTATGCATTGAGTCATAGGCTGATACGCCTAGTCGTAGACGATTGATCTCGTGACAGAGGTACCCGATAGTGATTGAATCGTCACTGGGCCATTGCACATTGTCATAGAGGTTTGGCCGACATGCCAGGGCTGATGTGCCTAGTCTGTGGCTGATTTGCCAAGAAACCGGACGTTTGGTTATATCGAAGTGGATAGAATTGGAGTTTCTTCTATTACTGATGTTCGATATGGAAAGAGCCAAAGTCCGTGAATAACAACGTGCCACCACCCGATCGGGATTGTAGGTGGGTGTATGTTCTTATTCTGATCGGGATCCCTAGATTAGGACGAATCGAGTCAGAGTCCAAGAGTCACTGAGTGTGATTCAGAGTTTGTGTTGATTCATGTGTCGGATTTAATACATGTTATATTCAGAGTTTGTATTGATTTACGTTTCTGATTTGATACATGTTATAAATATCTATTTCATGCTTTTATATCTGTTATATGATTGCATGTATACATGATTTATACTGGGAATGTAATTCTCACTGGAGTTATCAGGCTGTTGTCTTGTTTGTATGTGTGCTTGACAACAGGTGGGACATGATCAGGAAGAGGATGAGAGATTAGAGTTAGCGTGGAGATTCGGGCCCAGAAGCAGAGTAGGATTCAGCACTTGATGCATAGATGCTGAACCTAGTTGAGATAGATACTTGTAGTACATGTGTGGTACTTTTTGAAAGGGATCGATTTTAGGTGTTCAAAACGCAACGGAAGTTCAAAATTTATTTTCATGCAAGAAAACCGAACACCTCATGTACTAGTTGTAGCAAATACAAAAACACAAAATATGACATTCATAGTGTGTTTAGAAAATATACCTATCAATCTTAAAAGTTTGATGTTGGCTCCAACTTAGTTGATATACAACTAAGCTCTTCAATAGCAAGACCTTCTACAAGCTTCCTTTCTCCAAAATTAGGCCCACCACCAACTAGTTAGAACCCCTCTTATTTTGCACTAGAAAAATATGAGGATTTTTCAAGGAGAAGTTAGGTGTTTCCTCAAAAAATTGAAGAACAAAAATTGGAGGAGAAAGTAGCTCAAAATTTCGGCCAAAACATTGTGGGAGGAGAGAAGGAGAGTTTTTCTTGGTGCTTGAAAAAGTGAAGTCTAGCATGTGCATATCATGCCTTGTTTGTTGCAAAATTTGTCTACAACCTTTCACCTACCCATGCATGCTTTTTGAGTGGGCTTGTAACAATTACAAAGCGCCCATGGACTTTTATTTAAATTGTCTCAAACATATTTGAGCCCAATCAAATCTTACTTGAATTACTCAAGCCCACTAGTTTAAATAATTATTCCAATTGTGCTCTACAAGGCCCAATTTAAATAATTCAACACTTGAATTAATTAAATTATTTGAACTCTATTAGATCCACTAGTGTTTAATTAATTCAACACTTGAATTAATTTAATTTAGTCCATAATAATGTTTATGAAAATCACAATTTTCAAATACATTATTTGTTTGACCAACTTTTAATTTAGGAACACTTTCTCAAATTAAAAATTGCATTCTCCTTATAGAAGTCATACTTCTATTTTATTTATGCTTATAAACTCATTTATAAGCCGTTCAACACATTGAACAATTTTAACTTCTCAACGGGATCTAGAAAGCTAGTACTTGTGTGGCCCTCAATGGTTCATTGATACAACTAGCCGTGGGTTCACATCTCCATGTGATTCGGACTAAACATGTCCTTATATGAGCATACCCCAATTGCTCCATTCTTACTTATCAACTCCTTGATAACAAGAATGTCAGAACTCAAGTCTGTTAGTACCCAACCAATTATGTTAAACGTCTAGCAGCATCGCTTACATGATTCCCTAGGTATCAAATGATAGTGCCTGCAAGAACCATGCAATTATGGTTAGCGTACAGTACGGTCCCTTCAACTCATATATCCCGACCGATTCGACAACCATTGGTATATCGAGAGTTGTCAATGAATCGATATTATGTGTCATGTTGTAGTTGCATCGATGGTGTAATCTATGAAACCATTTTCATAATTACCACCATACTCTGATCAGAGATTTCATACTACATACACATAGGATATCCATACCCGAAGGTAAGCGGTGAATCCCCGACTACAATGCATCGACTCCTATATGTTTCGACAGAACACCCAATCTTGCCACCTGATGACCCCTTGAGAGTCGGTAAACAAGTCAAAGTGTAGTGCTAGCACATAGAGTCTCGATGTTGTCCCGGGTCATAAGGACTAATGGTGTACAACCATAAACTAGGACTTTTCCACTCGATAAGTGAGAACCACTTGCAAATTTCTTTATGGAGGGTTGTTCAGTGCACTCTACCAGGAGCACCTATCTGCATGCTCGGACATCACAATGTCCCCTACCAATGAAACATGGTACTCACATCGCAGATACTAGTCTCGAACTCGAGCGGATTATATCCTTCTTAGTGGCGGCTGAATCGACTAGGAACTGTTTAGAATATACAGTATTCCAAATATGAGTTTCATGATACTCATCATATGAGCATCTCGTATTCTTTCTACTATTTGTATATTCAAGGGCTTTATCTATGCAACTAGCATGGGTATACAGATAAAGATGTGCCAAAAATAATAATTTCAAATATTATTAAAATAAAGATTGTTCATTCATAGAGTTTCATTGTGAACACTCGGCCAACACTTGGCTCGACGGGCACCTACTCTAACAATCTTCCACTTGCACTAGAGCCAACTACTCATATGATTCAAACCCATTGATTCGCGATGCTTCTCGAATAATGGTCCAGGTAAAGGCTTAGTTAGTGGATCAGCAACATTATCTGCGGAGCCGACTTTGTCAATCGAGACATCTCCTCTTTCCACAATCTCTCGGAGGATGTGGTACTTTCTCAATACATGTTCGGACTTCTGATGAGACCTTGGCTCCTTTGCTTGAGCTATAGCTCCCGTGTTGTCACACAACACCGGGACATGAGCAACTTCCATAGGAACAACGTTCAACTCTTGAACGAAATTCCTTATCCAAAAAGCCTCCTTTGCTACATCTGATGCAACAATGTATTCGGTCTCAGTGGTGGAATCCGCAGTACTGTCTTGCATGGAACTCTTGAAAGAGACAGCAACAACATTGAACATGAATACGAACCTAGAGGTTGACTTCGAGTCATCGATATCTCTTTGGAAGCTAGAGTCGATATAGCCTTCTAATTTTAGTTCTCCACCCCCATAGACCAAGAACAACTTATTGGTCCTTCTCAAATACTTGAGGATATCTTTCACATCTTTCCAGTGTGGAAGACCAGGGTTCGATTGATATCTACTCACTACACTTAGTGCAAAAGCCACGTCAGGACGTGTAGATATCATCCCATACATGATGCTACCAATCGCAGATGCATAAGGAATGCTTGTCATCGCCGCTATCTCTGCATCAGTCTTGGGAGACATAGACTTGGATAGGGACACGCCATGACACATTGATAGATGTCCTCTCTTGGACTCATCCATCGAGAACCGCTTCACGATGGTATCAATGTATATGGACTGGGAGAGACCAAGCAATCTTTTTGATCTATCTCTATAGATCTGTATTCCCAATACAAAAGATGTTTCACCCAAGTCCTGCATCGAGAACTTACTCGCTAACCATATATTAGTTGATTACAACATTCCTACATCATTCCCAATGAGTAGAATGTCATCAACAGACAGCACCAGGAATGTCACAGCACTCCCATTGACCTTCTTTTACACACAGGGTTCCTCAGGATTCTTAGTAAAACCAAACTCTTTGATTGTACTATCGAATCTAAGGTTCCAACTCCTAGATGCCTGTTTAAGACGATAAATAGATCTCTGAAGTTTGCATACCATATGCTCACTTCCGACAGATGTAAACCCTTCGGGTTGAGACATGTAAATCTCTTCCTTAATATCCCCATTAAGAAAGGCTGTCTTGACATCCATCTGCCATATCTCATAGTCATACCATGCAGCTATGGCAAGCAATATCCTAATGGACTTGAACATTGCAACTGGAGAAAAGGTTCCCTCAAAGTTAACTCCTTGTCTTTGAGTATATCCTTTTGCCACCAATCGCGCCTTGAAGGTAAATACCTTCCCATCCGCCCCAAGTTTCCTCTTGTAAATCCATTTACACCCTATGGGAACAATTCCCTCAGGTGGATCCACGAGATTCCACACTTGGTTCGAATGCATGGAATTCATCTCAGATTCCATCGCTTCAAGCCACTTGGATGAATCGGCATCAGATAACGCTTCCTTTAAGGTCCTTGGATCACATCCATGGTTAGGCTCATCATGGCCCTCTTCAAGAAGCAGACCATACCTCATTGGTGGTCTCGAAACTCTTTCGGATCTTCTAGGAGCTTGTATCTCCTCTCTTGGCTCTTCGGGTGTGGGTTCTATAATGGTGGGTGTCTCTCGAACCTCTTCGAGTTCTATCATCTCGCCTTTTCTATCCAATAGAAATTTTTTTTCCAAAAAGGTTGCATTCCTAGAAAAAAACACCTTTGTTTCTTTTGGATGATAGAAGTAGTATCCAACCGAATTCTTTGGATATCCCACAAAGTAACATAAAATGGATCGACTATCCAATTTATCTCCCACTACCTGCTTCACATAAGCAGGGCACCCCCATATTCTAAGATAAGAATATTTGGGAGGCTTACCCATCCATATCCCATATGGTGTCTGCCTTTGAATGGACATTTAGTGGAATATCTTTCAATTTTAAGTTATAGAGATCGTTTTCAAGTTCACCAGTACCAATCAAACGTTTATTCTTGTAAATGTTGCAAACACCTTTGCTAAATAAACAAGAATATCCATCTTTATCAACATAGAAATGGAAACAATGTTTTTTTTCATCAAATTCAGGTACAAACAAAACATCTCTTAAAAATTAACTTAAAATCATTGTTCAACAATAAGTAAACATCATCAACAGCCTTGGCAGCAACTCTTGCTACATTGCCCATCCTCAAGAAGGTCACACCTTCCCTAAGCTTCCTACTTCTTCCCATCACCTGTAACTCATTACAGAGATGTGAGCCACAACCGGTATCTAATACCCAAGAAGTAGAGTTAATTGAAATGTTTACTTCAATTTAGAACATATCGTTTCCAGAACTCTTCTGCGCAAGATATTCCCTGCAGTTACGCCTCCAATGTCCAGGCTTCTTGCAGTGATGACATACATCAGCAGTCTTGTCAGCCTTAACTGGTGTGGCTTCCTCAACGAGATTCGGTGATTGCCTCATCAAGGGCATGTTCTTCTTGGGAAGTTGGAAAGAACGCTTCTTTCCCTTCCCATGTGGATCAATCTTCGTACCAGATGAAGAACCCACATAAAGAACCAACTTCTCTTTCTTGATGGTGGATTCAAACGTAACAAGCATGTTAACCAACTCCTCAAGGGTCGGCTCTAGCTTGTTTATGTTGAAATTCACCACAAAAGGATCAAATGAGCTAGGCAACAATAAGAGTAACACGTCGGTGGTCAACTCCGAAGGCAACATCAAATCCATGCCAACGAGCTTGTCCACGAGCCCAATCAACTTCAGGCCATGCTCATGGACCGAGGCCCCATCTCGCATGCGCAAAGTGATCAGCTCCTTGACGGTAGCATGCCTAAGAGGCCGTGTTTGCTCACCAAAGAGCTCCTTGAGATGCAAATGAATGTCAACAGCACTCTTTGCATCCTCAAAACACCTCTGCAGCTCATCATTCATACAAGCCTGCATATAACACCTGGCTTTCAAGTCATGGTCACACCATTCCTTGTAAGTCTGCAATTCCTCAGGAGTGCAGTCAGTCCTAGCCTTAAAAGGGGGCGACTCAGTCAGTGTATATGCTATCCTTTCCAAATTCAAGACAATTTTTAGGTTTCTTAGCCAATTGAGGTAGTTAGGTCCGGTTAATACGTGTTTGTCGAGTATTGCAGATAGCGGATTGCGAATCGAAGACATTGTCAAAAATTGAACTGAAAAGTATAACAGATAAATAGTAATGATTATTTTAAAATATTTAGTAAGATATAAAGTATGGACTTTTACTTTATAAATGTTTACTCCCACGGTTTTTACATCTTTCACTACCCTCTAGTGAAAACGGGAAACTACTTTCCTCAGTAGGTACGCAAGGTCCAATTAGCGAATTATGATCCCGAATAATATCAGCCAATCACAATTCCTAAAAGTTAGTTTCCAATTGCATCACAATGCAACTCTCTACGTAAACGTTTGTCTCACGTTTGATTAGAACCCAATAATATGACGTCGTTCATCTTCACGTGTCAAGCCTTACCCATCGATGTTGAACCTTAATGGACGGTCGCCATGAGTTCCCCCAATAATATGAGCCGAAATCATGGGAGTTTCACGTAGTTCACATCACCATGTCAATGGATGTCACAGCTTTCCGGCACCCAGGGCCCCCCCAATAATATGAGCCGAGCCCCGAGCACGGGTAGCGTTCATCATGCACCCATTGTCGATGGAAGACATGGAAATTATAAACAAATTTATAATTCCCCTTTTCGGGCTTGATATCAATTTTGAATCTTATTCAAAATGAGGGTTTTTAATTTTGAAAGGTCTCATCATTAATTTTATTTAAAAGCTCGCCATGTTTGATCGTATGTTTGCCGGATTCATCCAACTTTGTTATTATCATAATAATAACTCACATACTCATTATTTATAACATATCATGGATATATTATAAACAGTAAACAAAACAAGAATGATCAATCGCCCCAATACTAATGGCCCATGTGAGCTAAACACGGGCCTAGGTCCAATCCTAGGTAAATGCATGGGATGCAAATGCAACTATTACATTAGATTCCAATATTTACATGTCTTCGATCTTCATAATCATCATGGCCACCATCATCCAATCTTGATCATCCACTATACTAATATTTACAAATAAATATCCATGGAAAATAGGGATACATCTCATGGGGGTGGGAACGGGCCATAAACCAAGCCCACTTTATAAATTGATAATTATTACAATCATTCAACACAAAATATCCTAGCATACACCTAGTAAATTGGGCTTGGGCTTTTGATCATCCTTCATGCATAATATCACATATCATACACCATCAATTAATTATCACAATAATTAATTGATCCAATATTATATATCTTAATCCAATCACTAACCTCCACGATCATAAACTAAATTAACAAAGTATACAAACACCTTTGTCTACTTTCCAATTAATTTATTGTGTGTGCCGTGTAGTATTTCTGATGGGGAGAGTTTTAATTGTGTAAAAGAAGTGGGCGTGTGTTATGAAAAGGGTTTGGGTGGGTTTTGAATATTAAATACTTAATTAAGTTACTAATTAAGCTTAGTCCCATTAGGTAGATTAATTAGACCCATTAGTGCTTATTTGAATTTAATTAAAATATTAAAAATAATTTTGTTTTATAAAGTTTTTGAATTTATTAGCCGGGTGGCCAAAAAGCTCCCCGCACCGATAAATTTTACGTCCCGGCATATAAATCACCTCAAAAACCCCTTATTTTTTTCAAATAGCATCTCCCAAATTTTAAACAACTATTTAATAAAAATAATTTTCTATTTTTCAGCCCTCGGTCTCCGTTCCTCGATCGCAACTCGAATAACCTTTAAAAATACATTTTAATGCAATCATGTAGAAAAATATAATTTAAACATATCAATATGCACCACATAAATAATTAATGCAATTAAAACATTTAATTAAAATACAAAAGAATTTAATAATTGCATGCACGTGGTTTGCGTGGACCTTCGAATTTTCGTGGCGTTACACTTAGTCAGTGGACCTGGTGGGCGACACGACCCGAGGACCTTATGATTTTTCCGCACATTTATGATGTTATGTTTTGGAGAGGATAAGAGGAATTTATACACTGTTTTATTTTACTGGTTGATGTTAGGATTTTAATCGTCTTTACTCCGTTATCTTTGCATGCTCATGATAATTTTTAAATGATGTCTTTACGTAGGTTTGCATGCATGCGATTTATATAAATTTTTATTTTCAAAATGAGAGCTTTGTAATATATATATATATATATATATATTTTTCCTCACTTTTAAAACGAGTCGATGTTTCAGTTTGTATCAGAGCAATGGTCCTGTAGAGGGTTGTGCCGTCGCTAGCTTCTGCTGCTCAGTCTTCAAAGCCTCAAGTCTTTAAGCTTTACGATTTTAAGTGTTTTAAATAATTTATTGTTATCACCTACATGGTTTCATGGTTTAAGTATTATGATGATTTACTGCTTATGTTTAACTATTTTACGATTTAAGGTCCATTAATTTCAAAACTAGATTAATTGCATGATGGGTTACGTTTTAATTGGACTGTGTTCAGATATGCCTCCTAGACGCGAGCCCTGAATGGCCAGAGTTGATGATATCTCTAAGGGTGGTAGGGGCCCTCTAGCACCACCACCACTGGGAGACCCCGATACCCGAGTACTTGAGGGGTTAGCGAGATTCATGGAGCAGGCCCAACACGCACCTCGCCAGCAGACAGACGTATTTGAGCAGTTCCGTAGGCTCAACCCAAAGGAGTTCGGGGGTACCACTGATTTATTCGTAGCTGATGAGTGGATCAGATCGCTGGAGCTTCACTTTGATTATCTGCAGATGAGGGATGGCGAGCGGGCTAGGTGCACCATCTATATGCTGAGGGATGATGCGTCCCTGTGGTGGGAGGGAGCCGCACATGTAGTGGATGTGGCTACTCACATGGGCCAGATTCTGGGAGTTGTTCTTCGGGAAATATTTCCCAGGTGACGTCAGGGGCCGCCTGATAAGAGAGTTCATGAGCCTCAGACAGGCAGATTTATCCGTGGCGGAGTTTATCCGCAAGTTTGACAGGGGCTGCCACTTTGTACCCATGATAGCAGGGGATGCCGCCTAGAAGCTGAGGCATTTCCTTGATGGACTGAGACCCACTTTTCACCGAGACGTCATGCTGATGAGGCCGGCAGGTTATGATGATGCCACTGCTTGCGCTTTTCAGGCAGAGCAGGCCCTGCGAGACATAGATTTTGAGATGCAGTGGAAGCGGCATCGGGCCCAGTCCAGTGCTCAGCCACAGAAGAAGTAGTACACAGGGTCACAAAGACAGCAGGGGTAGCAGTAGCCCCAGGGATAGCACAGTGGGCCAGGACAGCAGCGACCACCCCCAGCACCAGGGGCACCTAGGCATGAGGGGGGACCACCGTGTCAGCAATGCAACAAGTACCATTATGGCAAATGAATGTGGGGCACTTACAGATGCTTCGTATGCAAGCAAGAGGGGCACAAGGCTGCAGATTGCCCTCAGAGCAAGGGTCCCACTACCGGCAGGGCATATGTGATGCATGCCGAGGAGGTTGAAGCGGAGCCTGACTCTACTTTGATCATTGTTAGCTTTTACGCTTGAGCCTTTGTATTTATCGCCTTGGTTGACTGTTGGGATCGATAACATAGAAAGAATTAGGATGCATGTTCTACCTAGTTTGGGACTATTTGCGAACTTCTGCAATTTAAGGATTTATTTGGTGCAATTTTCGAACTTTAAGGGGATAAATTTACTATTTTTGAGTTTTCCAATGAGGAATTTTGAATTTTTGGAATTGATAATTGGGTTGAGTTAGTGAGTTTTTCGTGGATTTTTGGGTCAAGTGCCGATAAAGAATTCTTTAAAATCAACAGTATTAGATTTGATGGTATGTTTTGTCGCAGGGAGGATATTTATTGCAGGTTTAGCCACGCATGCTTTGCTAGACCCAGGGGCTACGCATTCGTTTATATCTGAATCTTTCGTGAAGCGACTAGGGATCATGCCAGTAACGATGGATTCAGGATTCAGGGTATCGATTCCATCCGGGGATCAGATGTTCACATCCCGGATAGTGAGAGGTTTGGGCTCAGACTGCAGCAGAGGGCAGTACAGACAGGTCTGATAATACTACCGCTACCAGAGTTTGATAACATTTTGGGCATGGACTGGCTCTGCTCTCATGGAGCACTCATAGATTTTGCCAGAGGTCAGTGTCTGTCAGACCTCCCAGTGCGAAGCCGTTTGTATTTGAGGCAGCTAGATATCAGTAGTTCCCACACGTCATTTCCTGCATGTGTGCGAGGAAGCATATTAAGAGAGGCTGTCAGGAATTCTTAGCGAGCATTGTATCAGTGATGGAGCCAGTCAGTCAGAGGCTGGGGATGTAGGTGTGGTCAGCAATTTCTCCAGTGTTTTCCCTGACGACGTTTCAGGCATTCCACCGGACAAAGAAGTTGGATTATTTAATGAACTCATGCAAGGGACAGTGCCGATATCTAAGGCACCTTACCGTTTAGCGCCTACAGAGATGAAGGAGCTCAAGGATCAATTCAGGATCTACTGGATAAGGGTTTCATTGGCCATAGTTTTTCCCCATGGGGCGCGCCAGTGTTATTTTTTAAGAAGAAGGATGACAGCATGCATCTGTGCATTGACTACCGAGAGCTGAACAGGTTTACAGTGAAGAATAGGTAGCCATTCCCTAAGATCGAAGACTTATTTGATCAGCTTCAGGGAGCCTCACTGTTCTCCAAGATAGACCTTCGATCCGGATAACATCAGCTTAAGGTGAGATAGACAGATGTGCATAAGACAGCTTTTCGGACGCGTTATGGGCACTATGAGTTCTTGGTGATGCCCTTCAATTTGACAAACGCGCCAGCCATCTTCATGAATCTCATGAATCGCGTGTTTCAGCCATTCTTGGATCAGTTCGTCATAGTCTTCATTGATGATATTCTGATCTATTCGAAGAGCAGGGAGGAGAACGGTCATCATATGAGGACAGTATTGCAGACTCTATAGGATAGACGACTGTATGCCAAGTTCAACAAGTGCGAGTTCTGGCTCGATAGAGTGGCATTCTTGGGCCACATCGTATCTCAGGATGGCATAGAGGTTAACCCGAGCAAAGTAGAGTCAGTCAAAGATTGGCCAGTTCCGAAGAGCGTGACAGAGATCCGCAGTTTCTTGGGATTGTCAGGTTAATACAGGAAGTTCATCCAGGGCTTCTCTTCTATTGCGGTTCCTATGAGTGCTTTGACGAAGAATAACGCCAAGTTTATCTGGGGATCTGAGAGTCAGGAGAGTTTTGACCGACTGAAGCAGGCCTTGACCACCGCATCAGTGCTAGCTATGCCATCAGGTCAGGGAGAGTTTGTGGTTTATACAGATGCATCGAAGCTTGGTTTGGGCGCAGTTTTGATGCAGCAGGACAGAGCGATAGCCTAGGCGTCTAGACAGCTGAATTTTTATGAGAAGAATTATCCGACTCATGACCTCGAGCTAGCAGCAGTGGTATTTGCTCTAAAGATCTTGAGACACTATCTGTATGGGGAGAAGTGCAGGATTTTCATAGATCATAAAATCCTGAAGTACTTCTTTACAGAGAAGGAACTGAATATGCGTCAGAGGAGATGGCTCGAGCTGGTGAAAGACTATTATTGTGAAATTAGCTACCATCCGGGTAAGGCTAATGTAGTTGCTGACGCTTTGAGCAGGAAGAACGCATTGATTGCCCATCTGTTAGTGAAGAGACCGCTGCTGGCTGAGATGCAGAGATTTGAGATTGCAGTTTATGCCAGGGGCGAGGCCCCGAATCTTGCTACTCTGAAAGTACAGCCGACTCTGAGAGATAGGATCCGAGTAGGGCAGGTTTCTGATGAGCAGTTACAGAAGTGGAGACAGAGGGACGAGGCTAAAGGCTAGAGAATATATGCAGTTGTGGACGGCATAGTCAGATATATGGACCGCCTATGGATTCCTGACAGTGATTCCCTCCGAGCATATATTTTGAGTGAGGCCCACAGAAACCGTACTCTATCCATCCATCCAGGGAGTACAAAGATGTATAAGGATTTGTAGACTCTTTACTAGTGGCCAGGAATGAAGCGGGATATTCTGTGATTCGTCTCCGAGTGTTTGACCTGTCAGCAAGTTAAGGCAGAGCATCAGAGACCTACAGGGAAGCTGAGACCGCTCCCTATTCCAGAGTGGAAATGGGAGAATATTACTATGGATTTCGTGACAGGGCTTCCGAGGACTGCTGGAGGATACAATGCCATCTGGGTGATTGTTGATCGGCTCACTAAGTCATCTCATTTCTTACCGATCAGGAAGACATTCACCATGACTCAGTACGAAGAGCTGTACATCAGAGAGATTGTCAGACTGCATGGGATTCGAGTGTCCATATTGTCAGACTGGGATCCGAGGTTCATGTCTGCATTCTGGAAGAGTCTTCACCAAGTTTAGAAATTACTGGAATCAATCATGAGCTCTCTGCAGCTAGAACCCCTCAGCAAAATGGTGTAGCTGAGAGAAGAAATCGGACCCTTAAAGAAGCTGCTAGAACAATGTTTGTTGATTCTGGTATTTCGCAAAGATTTTGGGCAGAAGTAGTAAAAACTGCATGCTATACTCAGAACAGATCATTGATTAATAAAAATCATGTGAAAACACCGTATGAGATACGACATGGACGGAAAAGTGTGGTCTCTTATTTCAAAATATTGGGCTACAGATGTTTTATTCTTGATAATGGCAAAAATCATTTAAAAGCCTTTGATATTAAATCTGCATAGGGAATATTTCTTGGATATTCTTCAGTTAGTATAGCTTATAGAGTTTTTAATAAAAGCACTTTAAATGTTGAAGAATCAATACGTGTTGTATCTGATGAATCTGTGCTAACTAGTAAGACAACTGATCCAGTTGAGCTAGTTGATCGATTTACAAATATCAGTTTGGAGGATGATACTGAAGAAGAGAATCATATCAATCGAAACATCTTACAAACACCTGAACCAGAAGTTCTGGATCAATCAGTTGAATAAGAAGTTGTTCCTGATAATAAGTTGGTGGAGCACATTAATGATATTCAATTACCCACTGATACAGCTCCAACTGAAACTAAAGAAAACATTCAGTTACCAACTGAAGCAGTTGCTGATATGGATGTAGCAAATGCCGATTAGAGAAATAATATCATCAGAATTGGTGATTGGTAATCCATCTGATCTAGTATGAACTCAAAACCAAATGCTTAACTTATTTATTCATTCTGCTTTTGTTTCACAACTGGAACCAAAGAAAATTGATGAAGTTGTTGCTGATCCTCACTGGATAAATACAGTGCAAGAGGAGCTAAATCAGTTTAGCCATAACAATGTCTGAAACTTAGTTCCAAGACCAGTTAGTAAAAATATTATAGGTACAAAATTGGTGTTCAGAAACAAACTGAACAAATATGGTTCAGTTGCACGCAACAAAGCAAGACTTGTAGCTCAAGGATACAGGCAAGAGGAAGGAATTGACTACGATGAAACGTATGCACCAGTTGCAAGATTGGAGGCAATCAGAATGTTCCTTGCCTATGCATCATTCAAGAACTTTAAAGTGTTCCAGATGGACGTGAAGAGTACCTTCCTGAATGGTCAGTTACAGGAAGAAGTTTATGTTGAACAACCTCCAGGTTTTATCGATCACTCTTTTCCTGATCATGTTTATCATTTGAACAAAGCTTTATATGGCCTTAAACAAGTTCCAAGAGCTTACCATGAGACACTTTCAAAATTTCTAATTGATCATGATTTTACTGTTGGATCAGTTGATAAGACTTTGTTCAAATTTTCTAAGAATGATCTCATTTTACTTGTGCAAATTTATGCTGATGATATCATATTTGGGTCAGTTAACCCCAAATTATGTGATAAGTTTGCTAATTTAATGCAGGACAAATTTGAGATGAGTATGATGGATAAACTGACATTTTTCCTCGGTCTGCAAGTGATGCAACTGGAAACTGGTATTATATCAGACAGACCAGGTATACGAAGGAATTGCTCAAGACATTTGGCATGAAAACATGTTCAGCTGCAAATACTCCTATGAGTTCATCAGTCAAACTAGACAATGATCAAGGGAGAATATCTGTTGAGACGACATTCTATAGAGGTTTAATAGGTTCATTATTGTACCTAATTGCCAGTCGTCCTGATATTGTATTTGCAGTTTGTATGTGTGCCAGATTTCAAGCAAATCCTAAACAATTGCATTTTCAGCTGCCAAACGTATTTTAAAATATCTTAAAGGCACAAAAAATGTGGGATTATAGTATGCTAAAGACTCTTCTTTCAATTTATTTGGATATTCAGATAGAATGATCTCATGGTTCAGTAAGAAACAAACATCCATAGCTACTTCCACAACTGAAGCAGAATATCTTGCTGCTGGAAGCTGCTGTGCCCAACTGCTCTGGATTCAGCAACAACTGAAAGATTATGGAGTTGATGCAAACGAATACATCACACATAATCCAGTTCGTCACTCAAGAACCATGCACATTGATGTTAGGCATCACTTCATCAGAGATCATGTTCTGAAGAAAGCAATCAGACTAGAGTATGTTACAACTGAATAACAAGCTGCTGACATTTTCACCGAACCATTACCAGAGACTAAGTTTTCTCACTTTCAAAATATACTTGGTTTATTTGATTTAACTTGATTACATCATTTTTGTCATTTTTATCAGTTATAACTATTTATGTTAGTCTTTTATCAAGAGGTAACTGCTCAGTTAATCAGTTTTCAGTTGAATGACATTTAAATTAGTTATTATCAGTTAGTGTTATTCGTTTGACATCAGTTTGCTTGCAGAAAAATAAAAAGACAACTATAAACTAAATAAGACTTTATTTATAACAGGTGGTGTGTACGTTGGTATTTTTTTTTTCACCGCATACCTCCACGAGGATAACCAATGGGTTAATCCCCCAGCGGAAGTCTTTAGGAAGCCCTCTGAAATAGCAATCTTTTTCAGAGTCATCCTCTCCTTTTTAAGCATCAGAAGGTAGACACCTTCATCAGTAAAGATGTCCACTTCATCAGCAACGTGAAGGCGCCGTCAATACTTCCTCATCGTTGCTACCCGTTTGGGGGTAGCAACTGATCCACCCTGTTGGAGAGATTTGAAGTCTTGAAGCATTAGCCAGAAATTCAGAATCCTCTCATAAACTTCGTTCTCCATTACTGGCTTCTGTGCTTCTACATCTGACAGCATAAACGTATCTGCCATGTTTGGACTTTTTGAACCACTTGCTCCTGCCATTATTGTTTGAGACTGATATCTACTTGCTGATAAATTGTGATTAACCATGATATTCTTATTTATATTCAAGGCTCAAGGCATCTAAAGAGACGCGATCATTACACTGGACGATTCATCTTCTGAGCATAAGGTTTCTTTTTCTTTAATTACACGTCATTTTAACCGTCGTTTATGTTTCCAAAATCTAAAATATGCATTTATTAAGGGGGAATATCTGATTCAATTGGTTAACTGAGAAGAAAATAGTCAGATGGTCTTCAGTTGATGTGACTCAGCTCACAACTGACCACTCAGTTGATTGCTCCAACTGATCTTTTCCAGTACGTTAACTGATTAATCAGTAATGATTCCATAATAACTGATGTGACTGATTGTTTACGCATTAGTTACTGCCTTTCAATAAATAGTGTTTTGAAACATGGCCTCACGTAGACCATTTAAATTTCACACACACGTTTCAGCACACGTAAACACGTTTTATCCAAATTTTTTCCAAGATTGACACGTGTCCAAAATTTGAACAGTCATGTACATATGTACTATACCCACTCCCATTCAGTTTCCCTTTACGCTTATTTCGAATTTACAGAGTAAATCAAATTCCAAGCATTCTTCATCGGAGAAAATCATTTCTTGTATTGGCAAATCAAGTCCCAGCACATGTTCTAAATGCTATGGCAATCAACTTTGCCTCAATCATGACTGTTCCAGACGAAGCCGTGAAGAACATCTTTCTCAAACTGGAAGGAGCTGGTCCCAAATAGTTTTTGGGATTATCTTCCCAGGAGACCTACCCCAAAGAAATTCAAGATCTCTATGCTACTTGCTATGTCACTACTTCTGGCACCATCGCGACTACTGTCAATGGTCAGTTATTGACCATTGATGAGGAATCCTTCTGCAACCTATTTCAGCTGCCTTTTGATGGGCTAGCACATATATCTGAGGTGAAGGCATACGATGTTGAAGAAATGAAATCTCTACTCTCTATTGATGGACGGAAAATTAAATTTTCCGATCCAAAGAAGGAACTCAAGCCAGAAGCTCAGTTACTGGCTGATATAGTAGCCAAAGGGCTATTAGCGAAGGTAGGGTCCTTTGCTGCACACACATTGGAAAAATTTCAGGCTATGACTACTATCATGGCCGATAGGAGACTGAACTGGAGGAACATAATTTTCAACTTTCTGAGGAATATGTTTCAGTCGTTCAAACAATCTAAGGGATATGCAGTGCAGCTCAACTATTTGCTGAAAGTAAAAGGGTTGGTGGGTGATGATGATAAGAAATCATCCAAGCTCAAAGTTTTCAATGCTAAGAATGTCCAACCGCCCAAGCCCAAACTGGACATGTCTCCTGAACAATTTCTGAAGTTGAAGAAGGAGATAGGAACGCAGGAGGCTCCCAAAATCAGTCCAGAAAACAAAAAAAACAATCAAAAAGAAGATAACCAAGAGAAAACTTATTGTCAGTGGCTCAGATTCTTAGAAGACTCATTCACCAAAAATCGCCAAGAAACACGTGACTCTAAAAAAAAAGCCTGCTGCTACAGTTGGGACCATTCCAACTGAAAGGCTAATTTAGTCAAGAGCACAACAGCCTATCCAGGCTACTCCTTTGAGAATTGTACCAGCTGAACCATCAACTGAGGTTCAGTTACTTCTTCCTAACGACCAATCAAAGAAGAAGAAGAAGATCACTTAATCTGGTGATCAGAAGAAATCAATTGGGGTCAAGCCTCCTTGCATCTATATTTCTGCATTATCTGCTCTACAAGCTGTTAGATCCAAAGGGGACGTGATTACAGAAAGAATCGACGCAACCCCTTTAGGACTGAGTATTCCTCATGTCCTGACTGATTCTAAAGAAAGGGCTAGTTGCAAGAACAGCCCCGACCAACCAATGCAGTCCAAACTCACATTGATCTCATCTGGAAAGAAATCAATGAATTTTCCACGAACAAGCTAAAAATTTTCAAGGAATGGGTCGAATTCAGAACTAAAGTGTTTGCCAAGCTACTCCAGAAGAAATCAGTTTTGAAGAAATTTGTTGACCTTGAAAAGGCTATTATGAAGGTGGTCAAAGCTGCTTCATTTGTACAAGCTTTGGAGAAGTATTTATTTGATCAGATTCGAGCCAAGCAGTTATCGAAGATGTTGGCTCAGTTACGCTTGAACTATGATCCTGCCAGCCCAACAGCTATCAATGACAAATTTGTCTACAATCAACTGGAATCGGATCTTATCACGCTACATATGGAAATCAAACACTGGGAACTTTACCACGAACTGACTATTCAAGCAGGTTCCCCATATCTTTCATCCGATGAGCCAACTGAGAAGTTAGCTCAACAAGAGCCCACCAAGGACCCAGTTGCTGAATCTTCTCAGCAACCAACGGCTCCTCATACAACTGATGCACCACCATCACCTTCTTCTTCAACAGCTGAACTCAAACTTTATTCTAATGCTGAGTTATCATTGGCAAATCTTGACGAGGTTATCAAATCAGTGACATCTGATATTCGGGTGGATTCAACCAGAGCAGTTAAATGAATTTTTGTTACTAAAGAACCAGTAGATTGGACTGTTATTTCAATTGAAGAACCAGCCAATCAAGCTATTTTTGAAGAAGTTCAAGAGCCAGTTCAGTCAGCTACCATGAATGAACAAGCAGTTATTGAAGAAACTAAATAAGCTCAGCTGCACTCATTTGAAGCTAAAGAGTTAGTTGTAGCTTCAGTCGTCCAACATACTGAAAAACCATTTTTTGCATCAGCTACGCAACATACTAAACAACCATCAACTGTTTCAGCTGATCATCAAACTGAAGAGCGATCCAATTATTTTGTTGATCCGAATCCTTCTCCTCCTCAACAACTTCAGCAAGAATCTCTACATGAAGATGTTCCAGAAATGGTATTGCTTGAGGCAGATCCAACTGACAGAGCTTTGGTGATCTTTAATCAAGAAGAAAGGGAGCAGATACAAGAAATTCCTGGAGATACATCTCCTGGAATATCAAAGGATACTGAATCCTTATTCGAAGAAATCCAATATGTTCAGCACAACCTACTCAGTATGATGCATGCTATTTCTGAAATCAAGTCAACTCAGTTGCGTACACCTTAAAGATCAACTCTTCATATGAGTTTACTACAGAAAAATTGCAGTAAATCCAAGAGAATGTGACTTCACTCTTTCTCCAGATGGAAGAAATCAGAAAAGACAGAGTGTCAACTGAAGCTTACTTCCAGACTCAAGCCTTAATCAGAAGAAGCTTTGAATTTTTGGAGAAGACTGTCAATAAAAGAATAGATTTGCTTAAAGAAATTGTGCTGAATGCGGTGTAAGACATCGCCTTGAGTGTTCGCATGATATACAGAAAGGTTGATGCGTTTGACAAAAAGGGGGAAAAAGGAGAAGAGAAAGAAGGAAAAGATCAACAAGGAAAAGACAAATTTGATAAAACTTTGACAGATTTCTGAAGATTCTTGAAGATTATTTAATTCTTTGAATCTGTACATTAGAAGAATTATTTTATCTACACAGAGTTCAAATTATTTTATCTACACAGAGTTCAGTGATTTTACTAAGTTTTGTCAAACACCTAAAAGGGTAAAATTGTTGGAAACTAAATTTCGTTTGTTTGACAAACTAAATGATTAATGTTCGTAACTGATTCGAGAGTTACTGAACATATAGTGTAGAACCCGTATATCAGTTGACGTATAAGCCATGCATAATTCTAGATTTTTAAATTTAATTGACTTCATTGCATGATTATTTTAAATGCATTTGTTTGAAGTTAATTATTTTATTATTTCAGTTCAGTAGTTTGATCTTAAGCATTTCAGTTATTTCAGTGAGGCCGGACCGGAGTTGGAGTTTTGAGATAGAATTTAAGATTCGAGAAATATTTCCAGAAGTTAATTTAGCTAGCAACCAAGTTCATTTAAGTTAGAAAGGGAGGTTTGAGGATTTAATTTAATTATTTGAGGTGATTAAGAAATGAACTCATTTAAGTTATTTGATTAAGGGGTTAGCTCACTAAAATTATTTAAAGGATTAGTAAGGCTTTCAAGGATTATTAGTTGACTAGATAATCAACATTTTCCTTTATTTTATCATGCATTTTTTGGCCACCCTTAGTGCTAGAAGATTCATTTTCCAACTCATCAACTTTGACCAATTCTTTGCATGTAATTAGTAGGATAATTCTAGGATTTTTGGGAGCACAATTTAATTAATTAATGGACATATCCTAGACTAGAAAATAAGAAAAATTTCGGCCACTGCCTCCTAGAAGCATCCACCAACTCATTTGATATCAATTCAAAATTTAAAATTCAAAGGGGAGTGGACTTGGTCTTGATTCTTCCTTATATTGTGCACCCTTCTCCTCACCCCTCATAACCATTTTTCCCCCCCTCTCCTTTTCAAAAATTCAGAGTGAATTCACACTCATTTTCAGTAGAAAAAAATCGTGAGGTACCTACCCAAAAAGAAGAGAGAAAAATCGAGAGCAAGGTAAGGTAGAAAAGAGAAGCGCTCCACCTCCTCCGTGCCGCGTCGTCGTTGTTTCGTTCGTTTTCTTTCGAAACGAAACCAGGCATGTCTAGATTTCTTTCAAACCTCAATCAAGTCATATTATCATTTATTTTTCAGTACATGATCATGTTTATTCAAGTAAAAATCGAGATCCATGTCAAAACATTTTGAAACCACACATGCAGAATTTTCGAATTCCTTGGCAAGCTTCACGGTTTCTTTAGTTTTGTGAGTTTCAGGTATTGGATCGACTCCAGGCTCCCAAGGCGGCTTATATACATGTAGTAGGATGCATTAGGACCATGTTGGTCCATTCAAACCAGCCCCATGCTTGCTGGAAATTCAGAATGACAGCAACCTCCCCATAGGTGCAGAAATGTTGTTCGAAAAATTCAGTTTCTTGTCATGGAGGAAGGATCTGATCTTGGCTGCCCCAAGGGCCTATAGCCATGGTTGGATCACTTCCCTAGCAAGTCTAAGACGTGACTAAGTTGCCCTTTTGGTGGCTTGGTCCATGGTTCATCGGTTTTTAATAAAAACATCAGAACAACCCCTATACCCCTTCGGCTACTTCGGTTGGACAGCTTTTGGTTTCGGTTTGTGTTTGCTTGGTGTGGATCTTGGTTGGCCTATGGCCCTTAGCCATGGTTCATATCATGCTCCTAGATGTCTAGATCGTGCCATGGTCAATCAAATGGCCATTGGAACGACACGAGACATCGATCATAGCATAAACACTACACACGCATGCACGTTGCTCTCGGTTGGACCCTTCGGTTGAGTTATGGTGTGATGCGGATTGTGGCTGGCCTAGGGCCCTTAGCCATGGTTCAAATCATTCCTTGGGATGTTGGTAAGAGCCTCTGGTCGGTGGTTCACGCCCCTAATGGCCGATAGTCTCGAAACCAACGCAAGTCTTGTAGTTGCGCAGCTGCTGGAAATTACAGCAAGTTGCTGTGTCGGTTCAGAGGCTCGTTCGAGTTCTTGGTTGGCTTTTAGCCCATGGCCTTGGACTGGACAGTGCCGCATTGAGTTAGGAAGGTCATGTTTTTGACCGTTCGTCATTTGGATCATTTTTGAGGTCGTACGAGAATTTACGATGCGATGTGCCAAATTGACTCTCGAAAGAGCGTTTCGTGTTTTGGCCTCCATTCCACCTAGATTTTGATCCTATCATTTTAGGAGCATTATTTTATGATTTTTCAGCGTATTTTAATCATGACTATACGTCGGTTCAGTGTCGGTTCAAGTTGGCTCGGAGTCATGATTAAATGCGAAGTCATTAGGCGTCATAGTCGCATCTTTTGAATGTAAATTGCGTAGTTGGTCATGTTTAAGCTATTGCATATTTTTCATGGCACAGTTAGGTTGCAGCGAGCCTGGGGACGATCCAATCCAATCCAGTTGGTAAAATTACAGGATTTTTCATTACGTCAGTTAATTATGTTACGTGCATGAAAACAGAAAATGATTATTTTTGAGATTTATGCGATATGGCTTGTGGTTCATTCACTATGTGGGAGTGTTATTTTATACGGTCGCCAGTGACCGATCAGTTCAGTATGGTACCACCCGGTCGCCAGTGACCAGCCAGCTCAGTTCGGTTTCAGCCTCCCCGGTAGCTAGTTACCGATCAGTTCAGCTTAGTGTAGTGGCCACATGCGTAAAACATAATCTCGACAGAAAATTTTATCAGTTATTTCAGTACAGGCTCCAAGGAGCAAACATTTTTACTGTGATTATCAGTTCAGTTATGCACGTATTATAATTGCTTAGTACAGATTATTTTCAGTATGCCTCAGGACAGGATATGTTAACTCATGCATATTTTAAATTCAGATTTTTACTCGTTACCTGCGATATATGCATGCTGAGTCTTTAGGCTCACTAGACTTGATTGTTGTAGGTACTGATGAGGCCAGGGCCGAGGGCGGGGACCAGTGAGCCAGCTTAGGTCGGCAGTAGTGGCACCCGAGGACCTCAGAGCAGCAGTTGTTAATTTTTTTTCCGCAAACAATTTTATCAGTCATTGGATATTTTTAAATCGTTGTTGTTGGCAAAACTTTAATTTTCTTCCGCTGCAATATTTTGAAATATGGAACTTGATTCACCAGTGATTTTTATGAATGAGGCCATTTAAGTTCTTTTAAAAAGAAAATTTTTAATTTTCCGCAAATTTTCAAGAAAGGAGTTTTAGGCCCTTCACATATAGTTTGACTGATAGTTGCGTGAAACCGAAGAATAACGCGCAGATTTTCTAAGGCAACTGAAACCAACTGAACTGAACTTTCGAAAACTACTGACTGATCAATTAGAAACTGATCAGTTACTATATTGCCTATCAGTTGATCCTTCAGCTGTACACATCAAGAAAAGGACATTCAACTGACAATACAAAAGCAGACTGCAACAGATAGTTGGAACGCCATAATTCAGCTGCAGTGTACGAATGGCAGTAGAATGTCTACATCGCAAACCAACGGATAAAAATATTCAAATATTAAATGTTAATGTTGAAAAAAAACCTATATATAGCAGAGAAGAGCAGCTGAGAAAAAATATATAATACATCAAAATTCTAAACATCAAAACTCGTCTATTCTCTGAAAAATACGTTGTTACTTTGCTGAAATAAAAGCTCACGCTTATCGCATATATTCGAAGCAATCAAGGCTACACTTTTGAGCTTTCAATCACATTGTTATCATTGTAAAAGTCGATCTTGTAAGAGATCAGTTGTGCTAAATTCAGTTGTATACTGTGAAGCATTTTGTAAACTAAGAGTTTCAGTTTTGGCAGTGTTAAGTCCAAACTGAAGTGGGTCTGTGCAAACCTTTGTATCGATCAATCTCTTTCATTGAATATCCTATCCTTGTGATAGAAGGGGTGACGTAGGAGTGTTTGAAATCTCCGAACATTCCTAAAATCTTGTGTTCGTTAGTTTTATTCCGCACTTAATTGTTAACTGATTGATATTGACTGACAAGATTTCGAGTATCATTTTATCACTAAGCTGAACTCAACTTTCGAAAAACTTATATAAGTAGTGAGTGTTTATTCAACACCCCTTCTAAACACTCTTTTAACCTAGTATTCGATCCTATCAAATTCAAAAAAAAATTTAATCTTGTATTCTATAAAATCATCCCACTGCCGAATAAAATAACTGCAGTTAAAATTATGAAAAGAACAACCCACCTAAACATTTGCCATTTAGAAAATAAAATAGTAAGCATATTAAAATCTTTCAAAACCCTCAACACAATAACATCGTCAACCATTTAAAAAGTTTCTTAAACGTTTTCCCATAAAATCATTTATTTGCGAAAAAAAACAAGGTCTTCCGGTTCGCTTGCCCACATCCAACTCCGCCTACTCAGTCTTCGGCACCTCCAGTCTCCTCATCAATGTGCTCACCTGCATCATTCACACCTAGTGAGTCTAAAGACTCAACACACCTGTAACAGTATAACGAATACATATACATAAAAGGCAACAGTGAAAAGTACCGTAATAAAATACAACTCATGATCTTAAAAAGTACTATGCCAAATCATGACCTGGGGAAGCATAAACATTTTCATAACATATCTCAATATATCCAACATATACGTGTTTGCTTTCTTAATTTGAATTATGTTCATTAGCTATGACTTTTGTATCATCGTATTAGGCGATTGATCCATCTATGTTTAACCGCAGTACCTGGCAGCAGGGACATCGACGACATCATTACCCGTCCACTGAACCTTGGCCTTACATATCATTGTATTAATGTATTCGTATTAGTCACAACAAACTCCATTCCTTCAAAAACATGTCATCATATTCATCACTTAAATAAAATATGCATATACATAAACTTTTCCTTAAAATCAAGCATGCAACGTATTTTCATAAATTCTTAAAAATCATATGCGTGATGCATAACATTAAAAAAAGATAAATTTTTTCTCAGATCGCTGCCACGACTAAAATCTCGACTTGGGTGCAAAATGACCATTTTGTCCCTGGAAACAAAAAATGACCATTATACCCCTGGACCTCTAAATTTCGACACGAAGCTTACAAAACTCCTTAAACATCCCAAACATATTTATAAACGTTTATTAGACGTAAACTCGAGCCCGATTCAAGTTTTACATGATTCGTTTTAAAACTTGGACCGGGATCCCTGTTTAAAACCGAATCAACCCGGAACTTAACCAAATTTCTCCCAACTTAAACCGTGACTTGAATCTACACAACCAGCCCATAAAACACTTGTTCCAGTCCACTTAGGACCTATGAACAACACCTGGAAGTTGATGAAATTTTTCTGTGCAACTACCACAAAACCCTAATTTTACCCTCGCCTCGATTTCTGGAATCTAGCCCAAACCGACAAGGACCAGCCCTGAGCCAACCCTTCCTAGACCACCTCTGGACCCACTTGGACCAAACTAACCCAAACCCTCAGCCCCGTGCATGCCATAAGGCGCAAACGCCCGAGAACCCCCAAAAAAGGCTCCAACCGAAACCAACCTCAACCAAACCCCTTCAATCGATTCCAAGACCAACACAAGCTATTCATATCCCTCTCCCAACACTGCCACGGACCCAAGAAGGTCAGCTTCCGAGCTGAAATCGAACCATGCACGGCTGTCACATCCTAGCCTCTCGATCTAGCCGCACGCATGCTAGCTTCTTCAACACATGCCAATGGGCCTTCACCTAAACCGACCAAGCCTTGACTCCAGCACTTAATACTTTTCACTCTCGACCTTAACAGCTCCTTAGAAACCCAAGACGGAAGCCCCTTAAATAACCACCAAGAAAAACGTGAGTTATGAGTCAAATGATGCATATTTCATGTCAAACCTTTGCACAAATGATGCTATATGATAGAACTAATTTTTCTTGCAAATACATATACATCAGCATATAAATGGTGTAAATGATGAGAAAAATAGATACATTGCGTGTCTTAGCGTTAAAAGGACCAAAAGCTTGAAGATACGCGCGTGGGACGTGAAACGGGGAGGCGGGGAGAAGTTTTCCTGAAGAAACTATCAAGGCCCGAAGGTTGCTGATGTTGATGCTGAAGTTTATGTGGGAAATGCTTCTAATGAGGGATGGTGGGCGGCTGCTAATGAGGGATTAGGTATAGGGTTAGTTTAGTGGGTTTTTAAATTAATTAATTATGCACTAATGGGTCCTAGAAAAAATATTTAGAAGGGTTTGGAGCAAATTTAGCATAAAAACCAACCCACCAAGCCAAAAAACACTCCTGGAAATTTTTCTGTTTAGGTGCATTTTTGAAAATATTGTCCGAGCCCTCAAAAAGTCCCCCGAGTCGTTAAAATTTGCGTACCAGCTAAAAATACAACCCGACGGGTAAAAATACTCAACCAATGCCCATTTTTAAATATCATACTTAAAAGCACCTAATAATAAATGATTAAATTAATTATTCAATAAAAATATTTTTACTGAATATCCCTGGTCTCTGTTCTTCGTTCGAGCGCAAAATGCAACTAAAAATTCAAATGCATGAAACTTAAATAAATAATGAATTAAAACACAAATTAATGAAATAAACATGCATTTAATGCTTAAAGACAATTTAATAAAATAAAAAGAAATTTAATAACTTGCATGAATGTGGTTTACGTGGACCTTCAAATGTTCGGACGTTACAATCTACCCCCTTAAATTGAATTTCGTCCCCGAAATTCGCTTCTCCTCGATCATCAAAAGTTTAAACTCTTAATTCTAGTATCCCAAAAATCCTCGCTTCCGTTGCGCTACTCTGATAAAATAAGTGTTAAGATGTCCTTACATCTCCTCAATCCTAATTAAATTTGTATACCAAAATCCTCGTTTGCGAATCGTAACTTAAAACGACTTATGGCGACTAGTATATTCTACTAAGACCTCGAATTTGACCTTTCTCGCAATTCCTCATACTAGCAAGGGATGTCCAAACTTATCGCGCTTTACTTTTCTTATGACATATCCATAATATTCATCATCCTATTACATTAGCATTTAGGCATTTGAACATAGGAAACCTTAGCCGCAAAATTTACTGACCGACTTCTATCATCGGTGATACATTTAAAAGTTCAACCTTATCTCAACCCCATAACAAAATCAGCCTAAGACCCTTCAATCGAATATTTATCTTACGACACAGAACTTACGTAACTTAACTATTTACAAGTACATCTCAAATATTAAATTGTTTCAAATCTTAATTTCAAGTAGTTTTAATCCATAAAACCCAAAATATATAATATCGATATTCTACCTAATTAGTAAAACCCTTCTAGCATCAATTGCATGCTTAAAATATTTCCTTCCCAATTGCAATATAGTGGAGGCCTAAGACCGTTCAACTCTCCTCATTGAAACAAATGTCGCATTCTTACGTATCCTCAACGCTTAATTAATTATAGCGTATAAAACTTAATAAGTTCTCTTCTGATAATGATGGACTGACTCTAATAAATCAACTTCACTTATAACCCATAGAGTTCTAGAATCCTCATACCAAGGTTTTAGATTTTCTTACTCGATAAAAATCTTAATATTCGTTCATTGATAACCTATGTTGAACACAACTAACTCTCTTTTGTTTTTATTTCACCCAAAATTTCCGTATTAACACCTATTTCATGAACTTAAAATTCAAGCTTATACAACCCAAATAGTATTAGATAACATAATTCTCACATACATAATCACTTATTCCCAAGTTTCTTAATGACTTTCAAAAATTCCTCAAGACAAGGTGTTCACCCCTTTCTTATTTGTGTCTATCAAGTAACCTAACCATCACTCCGACCAACCTTTTCCAGAAAAATGTAATCCTAAGAAAGGTATAATTTTAACTCTTAAGATCATTATTAAAACTTATGCTATGTCAAACCTTAAGCTCCCAAAAATTAACTTACTGTCTAATTAAGACGTCCACTATTCATTTTGCTTAAAAAGTACTAGAATTTTTTTCTACTAATTAAAATCGGAAGACCTTCTTAAATAAATATATAAAATATTTTTCACCATTTTAAAATTGTGACACCTCTGACCCATTTTATAAAATAAAAGCGGAATTTAAAATTTTTCTTTAAACGGAGGAAGGATTAAAAATACATTTCCAATATATATACCATCAAAAGAATATACATGATCCAAAAAGTGTTGCATCAAAATACAAAATATCATTTTGATCATGTATAACAAAATAATCTTCAACTTCCTTCCATCTCTTATGCATATGACCCCGGCTCCAATCAACGTCCTGGTCCGTCGCTCTTATCTGCATCACATGAATAACTGAAATGAGTATAAAACTCAGCAAGTGGAACTCTTATATAGCAATGATACATAGCATACTCTGAAAACATAGCTTTGAAATCAATAAATACCATCAACTCTTGAATTAAGAATAACATAGCAATATAACAATAAGATGGTATTTCTCTTTTCTCTGTTGGATTGATATCTATATAGTATCTCTGTCTCTGTACCTATATCCCATCGATATAAATCGAAAACTCTGAGGGATATATACCATCAAAAGAATATACATGATCCAAAAAGTGTTGCATCAAAATACAAAATATCATTTTGATCATGTATAACAAAATAATCTTCCACTTCCTTCCATCTCCTATGCATATGACCCCGGCTCCAATCAACGTCCTAGTCCGTCGCTCTTATCTGCATCACATGAATAACTGAAATGAGTATAAAACGCAGCAAGTGGAACTCTTATATAGCAATGATACATAGCATACTCTGAAAACATAGCTTTGAAATCAACAAATACCATCAACTCTTGAATTAAGAATAACATAGCAATATAACAATAAGATGGTATTTCTCTTTTCTCTGTTGGATTGATATCTATATAGTATCTCTGTCTCTGAACCTATATCCCATCGATATAAATCGACAACTCTGAGGGATATAAGCCTATGGTCGTTGATCAACTAATTGCATGCAATCTCTGACTATGTATCTATCAATCCATAAATCATTTGAACTCTCTTTGGGGCATTTTATCAAACACTTTGCATACTCTTTCTTTTGTATTCCCTTTTTACAAAATTGAGACATTCAATTGTTTCTAATATACAATCAAGTGTATCAATACATAATATGGATCAAATGGAAGGGAATAACATGTTAAACCCATTGAAACACAATACATATACTATCATGTGAGCACAAGGAAATGAATTCCACTTACAACCACTTGGAACACTTGAATCTATAATCTTGGTACAAAACCTACAACAATAAACCATGTATTGAACCATCAACAACCCAATAATCATAAACCCATATCAATTAATCCATAAAATCAACACATCACCAAACCCATGATTTCTCCCAACTCCAAAACCAAGAATAAACTAAACCAAAAGCTTAACTTAGCTTTCTTGAACCCAAAATAACCTTGCTCTCACTCCAATAATCCAACAAGAGGCTAGAATCAAGAGAACAAAAGAAAGAAAATGGAACCCTAGCTCACCCCTTGAGAGAAGAATCGAGAATGAGGGAAGAAATGAAAGAAAATACAGCAACACTTGTATATAAGCACTTAAAACTCCAAAAACACGCTTTTTTAAAAAATCGCTGGCCGCCCGGGCGCGGAACTCTCGGCCAAAATACCAAATTTTCGAACAAGGCCCGCCCGGGCGCACAAACATTCCCGCCCGGGCGCGCACTCTGCGCACTGCCACTCCAACGATTGCTTCTGAAACGCCTATTCCCTTCATAATTTGGAAAAGTGGTAAACCACAAAGTTGTAGCTCTATGTCTTATCTTGAATCCCTCAAAATTTCAGATCATTTGGACGTCTGAGTAAAATGTTATGCCCATTCTCCCAACATGTGTCACTGTAGGAACGTCGAAACACACGAAACACTTCGGGGCACTATTGGCTTACCTTACACAATGATTTGAACAAAACTCAAAATAAGAAAGTTACACCTCTATGTCTTATCTTTCTAATGGAAAAGGTCTCACCTCATTTGGATCAATATACAATTTATCATGAATTTAATCGTAACGCCGCTACAAAAGCACTACACATCATCTATAACCAACCATACTATAAATCATAAATCGAAACTCTTAACATCCAAACTATATCTAAACTTGACCAAGTAGTCAATAAACTTATGAAAACTTAAACCGTACCGTACACCAGGCTTGGCTATTACAAAAATAAAACAACCAACTAGTATTTGAAAATTCAAAGGAAATCGTCAAACGGGAAATTGTTAAACATTTTACCAAACCTAAAAAAAGCAATGAATTTGAAAAGTAAAGTCCATACTAAACATCTCAAAGAACATAAATAAATAGTCTTAAAAACCTTTAACATAAATCATAAACGTAAAATCATAAGTGCGGAAAAGTAGAAGCGCTGGTCCTCGAGTCATGTGCACCTCCAGTCCAGTCAAATCAGGCATCCAAGCGTCCCTCGACATTATTATCATACTCATCTGTATTAATCACATCTAGTGAGTCTAAAAACTCAACACATCATATTATTGATACCAAATAATACATATAAAATAACACGCAACAGTGAAAAATATTTGTACGTAAAATACCATTTTCATAACATGCATAAACATCAAACTTAAACATTTTCATAAACACTTTCATATCATCTTCAACACATTCATATACATATTATAATCAACATATACGTATTCCTTTTTCCTTTTCGTTGAATTCAGATCGTTAATTGTGACTTTCATGTTCAGCTACGTCTAAGTGTTGGGCGATGGATCCATCTACATGTAACCACAGTAGTGGGTGGCGGGAACATCAGCAACACTCTCACTGGTCAACTGAGCCTTTGGCTTTACGTATTAACATATCATTGTATACATATCCATATCCAAGGAAACACGATCGTCGGGCTCCCACTAATATCGTATCCCTCATGATATTTCCAACCTATAATCGTATTAGTCACAATTACTTCACTTCCTTCAACATTTCATATTCTCATCACTTTATAAAATATTAAACATGAGTATAACATTTTTCTTTTAAACCAAACATGCAACATGTCTTTTAAATGTCGACATTAAATCATAAAATCCATAAACATTTTAATATAGACATAACCATGAACATTTAAAATAATCATATTAACATATAAAACAGCAATCAGAGCACTTCCATGACGATTACTAATTTTCGGGTGTAAAATTACTGTTTTACCCCTAGACGTAAAATTTCGTGTTTTTGACTTTTTCTTAATTTCATTGACTCTAACATGTCCCAAATATTTATTTAAGCCTAAATTAAAATTTACATAATTTTATTTAGTTTAAATACTAAGCTTTTTAATTAATTCGAAATTAGTCGTTTTAAAGCGTTTTAATCCCGAATAATTCCAAATTTAAAATAAAATTCCTAAATTCAAAAATTAAACTTTTTATATTATTTTAACCCTCGTGAACCATGACTCGCACCCCGTGAGCCGTGTTTCGAATTATTTCTCAAGAAGAAAACCCTATGACCATTCAAACCTAGCCATCTTCGAACCAAGATGCTTTTTCATCGAGCCAAACTTGAGCCGGCCTGAGCCAACATCAAGCCAACTCTTCCCTAGACCCTACTGGACCCTAAGAACCATAGGAACCTGACCATATCCTCAACCGCAAGCCACAACCCCTGCTGCAAGCCATGGCCGAGACCTCTTCCAAGACAAGGACTCCTCGATCAAGCGCCGAGGACCTAGCCATCGACCCAGACCCTGAACCAGCCCCTAGTGCACTTACCTATGACACCAAAGAGTCACCCTAGCCCAGAACGAGCCCCTTTTCCAAGCCCCTTTGCTCCTTGAAGTCTGCGCAGCCCATGCGTGATTCCCCTTGGGCTCTCGGGTGGGAGTCTTTGTTGGCTAGGACTCCTCCCAGCCCCTGGTGTTCGAGTCCTAGCATGGCTAGGACTCCACCCCTGACTCATATACACCCTTAGCCAAGCCCTTGTCCAACCAAACCCAAGCACAGTCGCTAACACCCTTAAACTAGGCCCTACAAACCCATGACAAAAGTTTGGTTCTTGCTTGAAATGTTTTCATGTGTAGCGGGTATGTGTGTTTTTAGGACCCTTAATTTCATGTAAAAACATCCCCTAGACATCCCCTAATCATGGCAGCCCCTTTATACTTGTAAACAACAAAAGTTTGAATCCAAAATCATGCTTAAACTTTCATATGTTGCATAAAAACGAAAATACTTCAAAGTGTCACTTGTTTTTCATTAAAATTCATACATAAAAACATATTATAGTGTGATGATATTTGAAGGAGAGAATTATGCGTACCTTTGCGTATTTAACACACGATTACTTGTTGACTATAGCGAAGAACGGCGGTGACAACCTTGGCTTGGTTTTTCCTTGAAGACTTTCGAATTTCCTGCAATTTATGGAATGTGTGTCATGTGAATATTGGGGACGGAATTTTGTGTGTAAAATATGAAAAGTGGCGTGAATAATATGGGTTAATGGGGAGGGTTTTGAGTATTTTATACTTAATTAATCATTAATTAAGCTTAGACCCATTAAGCATACAAATTAGGCACATTAGTACTTAATTAAAATATTAAAAATAGTTTTGTTTAAATAAGTTTGTAAATTTATTAGTCGGGTTGCCAAAACGTTTGTATTTTTGTTGAAAAAACAACACCGATAAAATTTATGTCCTTGCATATAAAATCACTTCAAAATTTCTTATTTTCAAAAGCATCACTCATATTCAAATAATTAAAAACAATTATTTAATAAAACATTTTACATTTTTCAGCCATCGGTCTCTGTTCCTCGATCGCAACTTGAATAACCCTTTAAAAATATATTTTTAATGCATGTAAGTAATAAAAACTAGTAAAACATCATGTAAACATGTCACATAATCAATTAAGAAATTAAAATAATTTAATTAGCCATTTTTCATATTTCCTAAAATTTGCATGCAGTTAAATTACGTTTTCTTAATTTTGAACCTTACAATTCCTTCCCCCCTTAAATAAAATTTTGTCCTCAAAATTAGAACTTACCGAAAAGCTCTGGATAGCGACTCTTCAAGTCTCTTTCGGTTTCCCAAGTAGCTTCCTCTTCCGAGTGATTCAGCCACTTGACCTTAACCATTGGAATGACTTTGTTTCGCAGTCTTCTTTCTTGCTTTGCCAAGATTTGGACAGCTCTTTTTTAATATGTCATATTTGGAGTCAATTGTAGAGGTTCATAATTTAGCACATGTGATGAATTCGACATGCACTTCCGCAGCATCGAAATATGGAACACATTGTGAACTCCAGAAAGCATCGGTGGCAATGCCACTCTATAAGCTAGAGTCCCAATCCTATCTAAAATCTCGAACGGACCTATAAATCCTGGACTAAGCTTGGCTTTCTTGCCAAAACACATAACACCTTTCATATGTTAGAGTTGGTGCCCGTCGAGCCAAATGTTGGCCGAGTGTTCACAATGAAACTCTATGTATGAACAATCTTTATTTTAATAATATTTGAAATTATTATTGGAACATCTTTATCTGAATACCCATGCTAGATGCATAGATAAAGCCCTTGAATATACAAATAGTAGAAAGAATATGAGATGCACATATGATGAGTATCATGAAACTCATATTTGGAATACTGTATATTCTAAATAGTTCCTAGTCGATTCAGCCGCCGCTAAGAAGGATATAGGCCGCTCGAGTTCGAGACTAGTATCTGCGATGTGAGTACCATGTTTCATTGGTAGGGGACATTGTGATGTCCGAGCATGCAGATAGGTGCTCCTGGTAGAGTGCACTGAACAACCCTCCATAAAGGACTTTCCAAGTGGTTCTCACTTATCGAGTGGAAAAGTCCTAGTTTATGGTTGTACACCATTAGTCCTTATGACCCGGGACAACATTGAGACTCTATGTTCTATAATTACACTTTGACTTGTTTACCGACTCTCAAGGGGTCATCAGGTGGCAAGGTTGGGTGTTTTGTCGAAACATATAGGAGTCGATGCATTGTAGTCGGGGATTCACCGCTTACCTTCGGGTATGGATATCCTATGTGTATGTAGTATGAAATCTCTGATCAGAATATCGTTGTAATTATGAAAGGAGTTTCATAGATTACATCATCGATGCAACTACAACTTGACATATAGTATCGATTCATTGACAACTCTCGATATACCAATGGTTGTCGAATCGGTCGGGATATATGAGTTGAAGGGACCGTACTGTATGCTAACCATAATTGAATGGTTCTTGCAGGCACTATCATTTGATACCTAGGGAATCATGTAAGCGATGCTTCTAGGCGTTTAACATGATTGGTTGGGTACTATCAGACTTGAGTTCTGACGTTCTTGCTATCAAGGAGTTGATAAGTAAGAATGGAGCAATTGGGGTATGCTCATATAAAGAAATGTTTAGTCCGAATCACATGGAGATCTGAACCCACGGCTAGTTGTATCAATGAACCATTGAGGGCCACACAAGTACTAGCTTTCTAGATCCCGTTGAGATGTAAAATAGTTCAATGTGTTGAACGTCTTATAAATGAGTTTATAAGCGTAAGGAAAAATAGAAATATGACTTCTATTATAGAAATGTAACTTTTAATTTATGACTGTGTTCCTAAATTAAAAAGTTGGCCAAATAAATAATGTATTTGAAAATTGTTATTTTCATAAACATTATTATGGACTAAATTAAATTAATTCAAGTGTTGAATTAATTAAACACTAGTGGGCCTAGTAGAGTCCAAATAATTAAATTATTAAACTATTGGGATTGAGTAAAATCAAGTAAACTTTAAATGGGCTCAAATGTGTTTGAGACATTTAAAATAAAAGTCCATGGGCCTTGTAATTGTTATAAGCCCAAATAGATTTGCATGCATGGGAGGTGAAAAGTTGGCAGACAACTTTTGCAACATCCAAGGCATGGCATGCCTTTGGAATACACAACATTTTTTCCCACAACCAAGACTAGTCTTCCCTCCTCCCATTTTGAGTGTGCTTGGCCGAAAATCTGAGAGATTTTCTCCCAAAAATTTTCTCAATTTTCTTCTTCAAGAGTTGAGGAAAGAAATCACTTCTCCTTGAAAAATTCTTTTGTTTTTCTAGTGCAAAATAAGAGGCGATCTTCTTAGCAAGTGGTGGGCCTAATTTTGAGCAAGGTGTGCTCAAGGAAAGCTTGTAGAAGTTCATCCTTTGAAGAGCTAAAGTGTTTACACTTTAGTTGGAGCCATCATCAATCTTGAGAGATTGATAGGTAAATTTCTAAACACCCTATGAATGTCATAGTTTGTGTTTTTGTATATGTTACATACTAGTACTAAGGTGCTCGAAATTTTCTTGTTGAAACTCAATTTTTGTACCTTCTGTTGCGCATTCGGGCACCTAAAATCGATCCCTTTCAAGTGGTATCAGTGCTAAGGGTACTAGTTTTTTGTAGCATATACATAATATTATATTGAGATCAATTTCTAACCGAATGAGTTGAAAATTTGCAACAAAAATCAAGGCCATGTGAGGGGATATTTCGGGCAGCATGTTGCTGCCCATTTCGAGCAGCTCGGGCTGCCCGAGGGGCTGCCCATTTCGGGCAGCAAGGGCAGCCCGAGGGGCTGCCCGAATAGCCCCTAATTTTAATTAAAAAAAAATTTATTTTGTTGGCCGGAATCCGGCGACGGAGCTTCGGCGACGGCGATGACGGCTAGGGTTTTCAAAAGGTGTTTTGAAATATCAAAGTGTCATGGGCCTTGAGTTGTTGGGCCATTGGATGGCTAACATATTTGTGAATTTAAATGGGCCAAAATGTTTTTCGGTGAAAAATGAATTTTTGGGCCCTTAAGTTTAAATTTACAAAAGTTGCAAATATTTTCTCATGAAATAAATAATTGAAGTTGGACTTTAATTATTTATAGTAAATGGTGATTTACAAGAAATTCGGTTATAAATAAATTAATTAGAAAATAGACAAAGGTGTTTGTATACTTTGTTAATTTAGTTTATAATCGTGGCGGTTAGTGATTGGATCAAGATATATAATATTGGATCAATTAATTATTGTGATAATTAATTGATGGTGTATGATATGTGATAGTATGCATGAAGGATGATCAAAAGATCAAGCCCAATTTTGCTAGGTGTATGCTAGAATATTTTGTGTTGAATGATTGTAATAATTATCAATTTATAAAGTGGGCTTGGTTTATGGCCCGTTCCCACCCCATGAGATGTATCCCTATTTGCCATGAATATTTATTTGTAAATATTAGTATAGTGGATGATCAAGATTGGAAGATGGTGGCCATGATGATTATGAAGATCGAAGACATGTAAATATTGGAAGCTAATGTAATAGTTGCATTTGCATCCCTTGCATTTCCCTAGGATTGGACCTAGGCCCGTGCTTAGCTCACACAGGCTATTAGTTTTGGGGCGATTGATCATCCTTGTTTTGTTTACTGTTTATAATATATGCATGATATGTTATAAATAATGAGTATGTGCGTTATTATTATGATAATAACAAAGTTGCATGAATCCGGCAAACATACGATCAAACATGGTGAGCTTTTAAATAAAATTAATGATGAGACCTTTAAAAATTAAAAACCCTCATTTTGAATAAGATTTAAAATTGATATCAAGCCCGAAAAGGGGAATTATAAATTTGTTTATAATTTCCATGTCTTCCATCGACAATGGGTGCATGATGAACGCTACCCGTGCTCGGGGCTTGTCTCATATTATTGGGGGGGCCCTGGGTGCCGGAAAGCTGTGACATCCATTGACATGGTGATGTGAACTACGTGGAACTCCCATGATTTTGGCTCATATTATTGGGGGAACTCATGGCGACCGTCCATTAAGGTCCAACATCGATGTGTAAGGCTTGACACGTGAAGATGAACGACGTCATATTATTGGGTCCTAATCAAACGTGAGACAAAAGTTTACGTAGAGGGTTGCATTGTGATGCAATTGGAAACTACCTTTTAGGAATTGTGATTAACTGATATTATTCGTGATCATAATTTGCTAATTGGACCTTGCGTACCTACTGAGGAAAGGAGTTTCCCGTTTTCATCAGAGGGTAGTGAAAGATGTCAAAACAGTGGAAGTAAACATTTATAAAGTAAAAGTCCATACTCTATATCTTACTAAATATTTTAAAATAGTCATTCACATTTATCTGTTATACTTTTCAGTACAATTTTTGACAATGTCTTCGATTCGCAATCCGCTATCTACAATACTCGACAAACACGTTTTAACCGGACCTAATTACCTCACTTGGCTAAGGAACCTAAAAATTGTCTTGAATTCGGAAAGGATAGCATATACACTGACTGAGTCGCCCCTTGTTGAGGCTCCGACTAGCTGCACTCCTGAGGAATTGCAGACTTACAACGAATGGTGTGACCATGACTTGAAAGCCAAGTGTTATATGCAGACTTCTATGAAAGACGAGAAGTCGGTTCTTTATGTGGGCTCTTCATCTGGTACGAAGACTGGTCCACATGGGAAGGAAAAGAAGCGTTCTTTCCAGCGTCCCAAGAAGAACGTGCCCTTGAAAAGGCAATCTCCGAGTCCCGTTGTGGCAGCTATAACAGTGAAGGCTGACAAGACTACTGATGTATGTCATCACTGCAAGAAGCCTGGACATTGGAGGCGTAATTGCAGGGAATATCTTGCCCAGAAGAGTTCTGGAAACGATATGTTCTAAATTGAAGTAAAAATTTCAATTAACTCTACTTCTTGGGTATTGGATACCGGTTGGGACTCACATCTCTGTAATGAGTTACAGGTGATGGGAAGAAGTAGAAGGCTTAGGGAAGGTGAGACCTTCTTGAGGATGGGCAATGGAGCAAGAGTTGCTGCCAAGGCCATAGGAGATGTTTACTTGCCTTTGGACAATGATTTTAAGTTGATTTTGAGAGATGTTTTGTTTGTACCAGACTTGGTGAAGAACATTATTTCCATTTCTATGTAGATAAAGATGGATTTTCTTGTTTATTTAGCAAAGGTGTTTGCAACATTTACAAGAATGAATGTTTAATTGGTACTGGAGAACTTGAAAACGATCTCTACACCTTAAAATTGAAAGATATTCCACTTAACAATGTCCAAGATATAACAACAAACAAGCGCAAACAAGATACTCTAAATTCGGCACAATTATGGCATGCTCGATTAGGACATATTTCCCTAAGAAGGATGAACAAGCTAGTGGGAGTGGGCATGTTTGATATGTCTGATATTAATGCTCTCACGACTTGTGAATCCTGTCTGAAAGGAAAGATGACCAAAATTCCCTTTAAGGGCCATGTGGAGCGAGCCAAAGGGTTATTGGATTTGATCCATACTGATGTGTACGGTCCGTTTAGCATCACCACTAAGCATGAACATGCCTACTTCATCACCTTTACCCATGACTTTTCGAGGTATGGGTATGTGTATTTGATGAAATACAAGTCTGAAGCCTTTGAAAGGTTCAAAGAATTCAGAAGTGAAGTAGAGAAACAGTTGGGACGAAGCATCAAGACACTTCGATCGGATCGAGGTGGTGAGTACTTGAGTGTCGAGTTCCAAGAGTATCTTAGGGAGAATGGGATTCTCTTGCAGTGGACTCTGCCCGCTACACCGTAGTTGAATGGTGTTTCGGAGCGTCGTAACCGGACTTTGATGGACATGGTTCGGTCTATGATGGGGTTCACGGAGTTGCCGCCATCCTTTTGGGGATATGCGCTTGAGACAGCCGCACTGTTGTTGAGCAATGTCCATTCAAAGGCAGTTGACAAGACACCATATGAGATATGGATGGGTCAGCCACCCAAATATTCTTATCTTAGAATATGGGGGTGCCTTGCTTATGTGAAGCAGGTAGTGGGAGATAAATTGGATAGTCGATCCATTTTATGTTACTTTGTGGGATATCCAAAGAATTCGGTTGGATACTACTTCTATCATCCAAAAGAAACAAAGGTGTTTGTTTCTAGGAATGCAACCTTTTTGGAAAAAGAATTTCTATTGGATAGAAAAGGCGAGATGATAGAACTCGAAGAGGTTCGAGAGACACCCACCATTATAGAACCCACACCCGAAGTGCCAAGAGAGGAGATACAAGCTCCTAGAAGATCCGAGAGAGTTTTTAGACCACCAATGAGGTAGGTCTGCTTCTTGAAGAGGGCCATGATGAGCCTAACCATGGATGTGATCCAAGGACCTTAAAGGAAGCGTTATCTGATGCCGATTCATCCAAGTGGCTTGAAGCGATGGAATCTGAGATGAATTCCATGCATTCGAACTAAGTGTGGAATCTCGTGGATCCACCTGAGGGAATTGTTCCCATAGGGTGTAAATGGATTTACAAGAGGAAACTTGGGGCGGATGGGAAGGTATTTACCTTCAAGGCGCGATTGGTGGCAAAAAGATATACTCAAAGACAAGGAGTTGACTTTGAGGAAACCTTTTCTCCAGTTGCAATGTTCAAGTCCATAAGGATTTTGCTAGCCATAGCTGCATGGTATGAATATGAGATATGGCAGATGGATGTTAAGACAACCTTTCTTAATGGGGATATTAAGGAAGAGATTTACATGTCTCGACCCGAAGGGTTTACATCTATCGGAAGTGAGCATATGGTATGCGAACTTCAAAGATCTATTTATGGTGTAAAGCAGGCATCTAGGAGTTGGAACCTCAGATTCGATAGTACAATCAAAGAGTTTGGTTTTGCTAAGAATCCTGAGGAACCCTGTGTGTACAAGAAGGTCAGTGGGAGGGCTGTGACATTCTTTGTGCTTTATGTTAATGACATTCTACTCATTGGGAATGAAGTAGGGATGTTGCAATCAACTAAGATATGGTTAGCGAGTAAGTTCTCGATGCAGGACTATGGTGAAGCATCTTTTGTATTGGGAATTTAGATCTATAGAGATAGATCAAAAAGATTGCTTGGTCTCACCCAGTCCACATACATTGATACCATCGTGAAGCGGTTCTCGATGGATGATTCCAAGAGAGGACATCTACCAATGTGTCATGGCGTGTCCCTATCCAAGTCTATGTCTCCCAAGACTGATGCAGAGATAGCGGCGATGACAAGCATTCCTTATGCATCTGCGATTGGTAGCATCATGTATGGGATGATATCTACACGTCCTGACGTGGCTTTTACACTAAGTGTAGTGAGTAGATATCAATCCAACCCTGGTCTTCCACACTGGAAAGCTATGAAAGACATCCTCAAGTATTTGAGAAGGACCAATAAGTTGTTCTTGGTCTATGGGGGTGGAGAACTTAAATTGGAAGGCTATACCGACTCTAGCTTCCAAAGCGATATCGATGACTCGAAGTCAACCTCTGGGTTCGTATTCATGCTCAATGGTGTTGCTGTCTCTTGGAAGTGTTCCAAGCAAGACAGTACTGCGGATTCCACCACTGAGGCCGAATACATTGCTGCATCAGATGCAGCAAAGGAGGCTGTTTTGATAAGGAATTTCATCCAAAAGTTGGGCGTCATTCTTAATGGAGTTGCTCATGTCCCGGTGTTTTGTGACAACACGGGAGCTGTAGCTCAAGAGAGGGAGCCAAGGTCTCATCAGAAATCCAAAAACGTATTGAGAAAGTACCACATCCTCCGAGTGATCGTGGAAAGAGGAGATGTCTCGATTGACAAAGTCGGCTCCGGAGATAATGTTGCTGATCCACTAACTAAGCCTTTACCTGGACCATTATTCGAGAAGCATCGCGAATCAATGGGTTTGAAGCATATGGGTAGTTGGCTCTAGTGCAAGTGGGAGATTATTAGAGTAGGTGCCCGTCGAGCCAAGTGTTGGCCGAGTGTTCACAATGAAACTCTATGTATGAACAATCTTTATTTTAATAATATTTGAAATTATTATTGGCACATCTTTATCTGAATACCCATGCTAGTTGCATAGATAAAGCCATTTAATATACAAATAGAAGAAAGAATATGAGATGCTCATATGATGAGTATCATGAAACTAATATTTGGAATACTGTATATTCTAAACAGTTCCTAGTCGATTCAGCCGCCGCTAAGAAGGATATAGGCCGCTCGAGTTCGAGACTAGTATCTGCGATGTTAGTACCATGTTTCATTGGTAGGGGACATTGTGATGTCCGAGCATGCAGATAGGTGCTCCTGGTAGAGTGCACTGAACAACCCTCCATAAAGGACTTTCCAAGTGGTTCTCACTTATCGAGTGGAAAAGTCCTAGTTTATGGTTGTACACCATTAGTCCTTATGACCCGGGACAACATTGAGACTCTATGTTCTATAATTACACTTTGACTTGTTTACCGACTCTCAAGGGGTCATCAGGTGGCAAGGTTGGGTGTTTTGTCGAAACATATAGGAGTCGATGCATTGTAGTCGGGGATTCACCGCTTACCTTCGGGTATGGATATCCTATGTGTATGTAGTATGAAATCTCTGATCAGAGTATCGTTGTAATTATGAAAGGAGTTTCATAGATTACACCATCGATGCAACTACAACATGACACATAGTATCATTTCATTGACAACTCTTGATATACCAATGTTTGTCGAATCGGTCGGGATATATGAGTTGAAGGGACCGTACTGTACGCTAACCATAATTGAATGGTTCTTGCAGGCACTATCATTTGATACCTAGGGAATCATGTAAGCGATGCTTCTAGGCGTTTAACATGATTGGTTGGGTACTATCAGACTTGAGTTCTGACGTTCTTGCTATCAAGGAGTTGATAAGTAAGAATGGAGCAATTGGGGTATGCTCATATAAAGAAATGTTTAGTCCGAATCACATGGAGATGTGAACCCACGGCTAGTTGTATCAATGAACCATTGAGGGCCACACAAGTACTAGCTTTCTAGATCCCGTTGAGATGTAAAATAGTTCAATGTGTTGAACGTCTTATAAATGAGTTTATAAGCGTAAGGAAAAATAGAAATATGACTTCTATTATAGAAATGTAACTTTTAATTTATGACTGTGTTCCTAAATTAAAAAGTTGGCCAAATAAATAATGTATTTGAAAATTGTGATTTTCATAAACATTATTATTGACTAAATTTAATTAATTCAAGTGTTGAATTAATTAAACACTAGTGGGCCTAGTAGAGTCCAAATAATTAAATTATTAAACTAGTGAGCTTGAGTAAAATCAAGTAAATTTTAAATGGGCTCAAATATGTTTGAGACATTTAAAATAAAAGTCCATGGGCCTTGTAATTGTTACAAGCCCAAATAGATTTGCATGCATGGGAGGTGAAAAGTTTGGAGACAACTTTTGCAACATCCAAGGCATGGCATGCCTTTGGAATACACAACACCTTTTCCCACAACCAAGACTAGTCTTCCCTCCTCCCATTTTGAGTGTGCTTGGCCGAAAATTTGAGATATTTTATCCCAAAAATTTTCTCAATTTTCTTCTTCAAGAGTTGAGGAAAGAAATCACTTCTCCTTGAAAAATCCTTTTGTTTTTCTAGTGCAAAATAAGAGGGGATCTTCTTAGCAAGTGGTGGGCCTAATTTTGAGCAAGGTGTGCTCAAGGAAATCTTGTGGAAGTTCATCCTTTGAAGAGCTAAAGTGTTTACACTTTAGTTGGAGCCATCATCAATCTTGAGAGATTGATAGGTAAATTTCTAAACACCTTATGAATGCCATAGTTTGTGTTTTTGTATATGTTACATACTAGTACTAAGGTGCTCGAAATTTTCTGATTGAAAATCAATTTTTGTACCTTCCGTTGCGCATTTGGGCACCTAAAATCGATCTCTTTCATCATAGGTGCTATTTTCACAAATACATGGTCTCCTACTGCAAACTCTATGTCTCTTCGTCTCTTGTCTGCATAACTCTTTTGTCGGCTTTGTGCAGTCCTTATTCTCTCACGAATTTTGACTACAATCTCGGCAGTCTCTTCAATCACATCAGGACTAATTTCTCTTCTTTCACCAACCTCGTCCCAATGAAGAGGAGATCTACATTTCCTTCCATAAAACGCCTCAAAACGAGCCATCCCAATTGATGATTGATAGCTATTATTGTGAGTGAACTCCACTAGGTGGGGACTCGGACGCTAATCATCTTCTTAATCATCTTTGGGATTTAATTATCAATTAAGATAAACAGTGTCTAAAAATTTTTCTTTTTAAAAATGTAAGTACGGAACGTAATGGAATTTAACTAATATACATCTCAGTATAAAAGTAAAATAATGTACAACAATTATTCAAACTAGTCTAAGGTTCAACTACTAAATTTCAAGTATTAAACCAAGTCTACAATAAGTCCGGAATCACCACTCTAACTCATCTTCTCTCATCATCTTCTTGATCCCGATCCTGTCCCACCTGTTGTCATGCACACATACAAAACAATACAACAGCCGGATATTCCGGTGAGAATAAATCCCAGTATAAATCATGTATACATGCATTTCATATAACAACATATATAAAAGCATGAAATAGATATCAAGACATGTATCATAATCTGAAATCATAAATTGACATCAAACAGTAATTCATACTCTGAACATGTATTACCTAAGAAATATGAATCAATATAAACTCTGAATCACACTCTGTGATTCTAAAACTCTGACTCAATCTCTCAAACTCGACTCATCTCTCATCTAGGGATCCCGGTCTGAATAAGAACGTAACAACTCTCCCACCTATCTCTTACGTTCGCGGTGTTTGAAATTGATACGTCCCTATTCCTGGACTTTTGTCTGATCTGTATCGAATAGTCTGCAATAAGGGCTGGTCTGTCTTTTAAGCACATCGATACACCAAACGTCCAATGTCTTGGCAGATCTGCCAAAGACATGGCATGTCTGCCAATCCTATTCTCACAATATGCAATGGGCCAGTGATCGCTCTGTCAAAACCTAGCCCCTCTGTCAGTGACTCTCCCTCAATAGCTATCTGCTATCCACTGCTTTTATACACCTCAATAAAATCAGCATACTCAAACAAAGCATACAAAGGTATGAAAACAATAACATACAAGTATGTCGTTTAGGGAAACTCGAGTTAAATCGAACTCCAGTCGATCTCCCAATTCACATCGATTTATACCTTTCTTTCCGTCGTTCTGTCGAAGTCAAAGTCTGGAATCTGAATCTGTCAATGTCAATCAATCTGAAATGACAATATCGAGGAGTATATATATCAATACACAACTCAATTCAAAACCTGTTCTGATCAATATTCAAATCAAACATAATCTGATCCATATCAACGATATCATGATACAATCGAATTCATTACTGAATCTGATCAATCTAAATCAACTGATGTCTCGACGGCATAACAATACAGTCTCGCTAACCCCGTCAATCTCAACATCACAGATATAATACCAGAGCTCATAATCAATATCAATAAAACTCGTAATTTCAACGATAATACAAATCTAATATCGAATCTCAATCAAATCGACTCCGAAAATCATAACAATTACATAAGCAGTCTGTTCTTTAATCTGACTTCAAATATACGATGTCTACTGTATCAAAAACACCATATATGATTCATGTTCAATTCTGACAATATCGTAATTTCAAATCGTATTTAAACGTAACAAAACTTACGTCCAGTTGTACCCTACGTCGATAGGAACGCAGTACTGATGTCAGATTAAAATTCTAACGGACGGATCTTTCACAATCACAAATCTAAAAGGCGCAAGGATTTTCTTCTCAAAAGCTTCGACCCTTTTCTGAATTTGTGAGGGGAAGACGTGTAATTCTTATATATATATTGCATGCAACACCAGGAAACGTGGCTTATTTTTCATGCTGCACGTCACACCGCGGGTGCGCTCACTTTTGCATCGCGGGTGCACTTAGTGTACAGATATACATCAATTTTTCCAGAAGCTTGGACCGCGGGTGCGCTCACTTTTATACCGCGGGTGCGGTGACCTCACTGTAGCAACACCGCGGTTGCGGTCTGTCTAGCACCGCGGGTGCGGTTACCCTCCAGTAGCAAATCTCATACCCTACTGGCCATACATCGCGGGAGCGCTGCCTCTGGGACCGCGGGTGCGGTGACCCTACTGTAACAATGCCCAACTCTCTGTCCATCAACCGCGGGTGCAGTAGCTTCCTAGCGCGGGTGCGCTCATGCTACTGTAACTCTTCCACATTTCATGAACTACAACCGCGGGTGCGGTGGCACTTTGCCAATAAACTCAAGTTTTGCAACGTCGTTTCTCCCCTTCTGTTCTTGCATTTCTTATTCATACTATATATATATCATTTCAGACATATCACCAAGAATCTCGGGCATTACATTTCTCCCCCTCTTAGATACGATTTCGTCCTCGAAATCACGGGTAATCACTTCAGCTATCAAAACGAAACGTATAAAAGAGGTAAAACTCATCTCAATGAAATCATCCTGAAATCTCAATCTCATATCAGATTCTGTCTTTCCAGGAATATTTCTAATGCCCCGACGACTTTACTGTATATGCAACAGTAGAATATTCTTTGTTCTAAATTTTCTTCCTTTCACGGATCTCTAATTCCAGAGCGGAGTAGTCATTCAAGAAGCATAAAATCATAATACCACTCGAAATCATTTTAATCGAATCAATCGCAAAATACTGGCTATACAACATCCGTATATACCAATCAACAGCTCATACCAAATCAATATCATCAGCTGTTATCAAATCTGTTTATCCCAGTCAAAGATATATTAAATCTTCGGCCCCAAATCCCAATCGTCACCATCTGACGTTGGCATATTAGTCTTTCTGGTCTGAGCTATCTTTATTCTCGTCTGAATTAGCTATATTTTCTTTGTCATATCTCTGACCGTATCAGATCTTATCTCAGGTATCTCCGAGATATTATTCTTATACCAAAGAAATCTACAGTATTCACTGTACAATATATCGTCTGTAACTATTACATTATCCATCTGGTTATCTGATAACTATTATCGTACAATAATTCACACAGCGCAATATGTCATATCAACTGTTGCTAGCATCTAGCACTGCAGCTCTCTGGATATCTCTCAATATCCGTATACTACACTCTGGCTATCTGTCAGTCGGTGGATATTATATGAATGAGTTCATGGTATGTTCTGCCACAATTACAAACTCAATCAAAATTCACAATCTGATATAATCTATTTCACATTCTGGTCAATCTGACCATTTCTTTGACCTCGATCTTTGTCATCTGATCATGTTTGTACGTCATCTTGTACTAACTAATAGATATAGATTGAACAATCTGTCAATCACAATCATAATATATCACAATCTGAAAGTATTATAGTGATCTCCTTACGAAATTCATCGAATTATACTCCCTATGTCTAGTCAGAAATATACCAATTCTGTAATAACTCTTCTGATTTCTATCTTTCTATCTTCATTTATTGGCGATTCAGACATTTCAGTACAAATTATGTCAACATTTCAGTACAGATTCTGTCACCACTGATTTAATCTGTCTTTGTCAAAACTATATGTTCAAATATCATACATTCTCATTCACCAACATGAAAACTGAATCAACTATTGTGTGTTTTTGACACTATCTGTCATTTCAGATTCGAACTATTTGGTACAAAAAAATCAGTTAATAATATAAATTAAAAAAAATACCTACCTGGTATTCGGTTCTGGCTATCGATATAAAATTCTGTCGTGCAAATCTGACACATTTGACATCATACGATAATCATTCTCATACTATACAGTACCACATACCTGATATTCTGATTGATACTCCGCTCCAACCATCGATATCAATTTCTGAACATTCTGATCAACTTTCTGAGTCGCTTTAATTCTCAAAATAAGTTCTGATTCAACTGGCACAATATCAAATTTCTACAAAATAACATCTGTTTCAAATATTCATTCTGAACAACCGAAATATCAAATCAAATTCAGAACATCAGTGATAGATAATAGCCTGCTAATACTCCTAGAACTGCCAATATCTAACACTGACGTCAATTTTGACCAATTCATCACGAACTCACTCCGCTAAGATCAACAGATATATCATCTTTGAATATAACAAGCCCTGAATATAACTTGTCTCAATCAGGATTCACATTTTAACAGTTTCTGTATACCATATCTTAGTTTTCAAAATTTTCAATACCGTCTTCAAATATTCAACAACTGAATAAATAAGGAGTCCCTCTGCTCCTTTCGGTAATACTCAAATCATAAATAACACGGATATCAAAGGAATTCTAAATCTAGAATCCTTAACGTACTATATTCATTCTTCGGCCATTTCAGGTCCGAATCTTACCATCTTCTAAAATCCGTTTATGGTAACTCTTTACTTGATCAGCGTAGCCATATCAGTAATGCAATCATACTGAGACACACAAGTACAATACCAGCTAACTTAATCTCATTCTCACCCCACTGTAGTAAATGACGCTTACAGAATTTACTGATATCAAATCGCTTCCCACAACTGAAGAGATAAACTACTACAGCAGATAAGTACTCAACAAATAATACATAAATCAATGCAATTCGTTCAAAAATAACGTATAGGATGCACTAGTATCTATCAATCCCAATACAGGATAATCATAAAGAACAACTACCTGTCACTATATCATCAAGTGTAACCGGGGTCTGTTCTTCGGTCACTGTAACCAGATGCTTCTGTTCCCTGGATTCTTCGGGAATCTCTTTGTGGACATACTCTAGCAAAGTGTCCTTGCTGTTTACAAATGTTGCAACTACCAAGTACTCCTTCGCATTGCTCTGTGGGATGTCTCCCTCCGCAAGCGCTGCAATAAACTCCAGTATAACTCTGGCTAAAACCACTGGAATCAGACAAACTGCTGCCAGACCTCTTGAACTGTCTTCCTCTGGCTTCCAAATAATCTTTCTTTCCACCACTAGTGCCACCAATCTCAAGTCTGAGAGGTGGTTGCTGTGGTCTCAATGTTGGAAGTACAAACGAAGCTCCTTTCAGTGTCATCAGACTAGCTTCGGCTCTCTTAGCTTTACTCAAAATATCAATAAAAGTATAGGGTCGGCTCACAATTATCAATGTCAATATCTCAGGATTCAATCCCCTGATGAAACGATCAATCACAACTTCATCATTCTCAGCCACGTGAGGAGCAAAACGTAGCAAAGTAGAAAAGTGGGCAACATATTTTGCAATGTTTAGTTGACCCTGTTTCAAATTTTCAAATTCTGCCTTCTTGTCCTCTCGGTACGAAGCTGGGAAAAACCTTCGATAGAATTCAACTTTGAAGATCTTCCAAGAAATCACTGTACCACGTTGTTCTAAGACTTCCTTGGTTGCAATCCACCAGCTCTTTGCGACTTCCCGTAACTGATGTCCAATCAGTTTTACTCTTCGTTCCTCTGGATACTCAAGTGAATCAAACAGTATCTCTATATCATCTAGCCAACTTTCGCAATCAATAAACGTCTCAGTACCCCTTAAAATCGACGGTTGAAATGACTCGAACCTCTGTAACTGCGTTTCCATCAGAGTTTCTGACACATCCATCTGATCAATCAAGATACTTCTCTGTTCTGTGATTCCTCGAGGAGATAGATCTGATTATCAAATCATCAGTAACTAGATATAACAGTTATGTTTCAATCCTCCTCCGATCATCTTACAGCTGATCAAGAATCGGGTCTGATTCATTCTCAATCATATATATTATCAAATTAATTCAGATATTCAGGAAATCAAGTATTAAAGCAATAAATCATGTTAGCAATCACGAGCAAGGAAAGAAAACTAAATCTACCCCGCTCATTCTATCTTCTATCTCAATCTAAAGGATCTATCGCTCTGATACCACCTGTTGTGGGGACCCGGACGCTAATCATCTTCTTAATCATCTTTGGGATTTAATTATCAATTAAGATAAACAGGGTCTAAAAATTTTTCTTTTTAAAAATGTAAGTACGGAACGTAATGGAATTTAACTAATATACATCTCAGTATAAAAGTACAATAATGTACAACAATTATTCAAACTAGTCTAAGGTTCAACTACTAAATTTCAAGTATTAAACCAAATCTACAATAAGTTCGGAATCACCACTCTAACTCATTTTCTCTCATCATCTTCTTGACCCCGATCCTGTCCCACCTGTTGTCATGCACACATACAAAACAAGACAACAGCCGGATACTCCGGTGAGAATAAATCCCAGTATAAATCATATATACATGCATTTCATATAACAGCATATATAAAAGCATGAAATAGATATTAAGACATGTATCATAATCTGAAATCATAAATTTATATCAAACAGTAATTCATACTCTGAACATGTATCACCTAAGAAATATGAATCAATATAAACTCTAAATCACACTCTGTGATTCTAAGACTCTGACTCAATCTCTCAGACTCGACTCATCTCTCATCTAGGGATCCCGGTCTGAATAAGAACGTAACAAGTCTCCCACCTATCTCTTACATTCGCGGTGGTTGAAATTGATACGTCCCTATTCCTGGACTTTGGTCTGATCTGTATCGAATAGTCTGCAATAAGGGCTGTTCTGTCTCTTAAGCACATCGATACACCAAACGTCCAATGTCTTGGCAGATCTGCCAAAGACTTGGCATGTCTGCAAATCCTATTCTGACAATGTGCAATGGGCCAGTGATCGCTCTGTCAAAACCTAGCCCCTCTGTCAGTGACTCTCCCTCAATAGATATCTGCTATCCACTGCTTTTATACACCTCATAAAATCAGCATACTCAAACAAAGCATACAAATGTATGAAAACAATAACATACAAGTATGTGGTTTAGGGAAACTCGACTTAAATCTAACTCCAGTCGATCTCCCAATTCACATCGATTTATACCTTTCTTTCCGTCGTTCTGTCGAAGTCAAAGTCTGGAATCTGAATCTGTCAATGTCAATCAATCTGAAATGACAATATCGAGGAGTATATATATCAATACACAACTCAATTCAAAACCTGTTCTGATCAATATTCAAATCAAACATAATCTGATCCATATCAACGATATCATGATACAATCGAATTCATTACTGAATCTGATCAATCTAAATCAACTGATGTCTCGACGGCATAACAATACAGTCTCGCTAACCCCGTCAATCTCAACATCACAGATATAATACCAGAGCTCATAATCAATATAAATAAAACTCGTAATTTCAACGATAATACAAATCTAATATCGAATCTCAATCAAATCGACTCCGAAAATCATAACAATTACATAAGCTGTCTGTTCTTTAATCTGACTTCAAATATACGATGTCTACTGTATCAAAAACACCATATATGATTCATGTTCAATTCTGACAATATCGTAATTTCAAATCGTATTTAAATGTAACAAAACTTACGTCCAGTTGTACCCTACGTCGATAGGAACGCAGTACTGAAGTCGGATTAAAATTCTAACGGACGGATCTTTCACAATCACAAATCTAAAAGGCGCAATGATTTTTTTCTCAAAAGCTTCGACCCTTTTCTGAATTTGTGAGGGGAAGACGTGTAATTCTTATATATATATTGCATGCAACACTAGGAAACGTGGCTTATTTTTCATGCTGCACGTCACACCGCGTTTGCGCTCAGTGTACGGATATACATCAATTTTTCCATAAGCTTGGACCGCGGGTGCGCTCACTTTTATACCGCTGGTGCGGTGACCTCACTGTAGCAACACCGCGGTTGCGGTTTGTCTAGCACCACGGGTGCGGTTACCCTCCAGTAGCAAATCTCATACCCTACTGGCCATACACCGCGGGTGCGCTGCCTCTGAGACCGCGGGTGCGGTGACCCTACTGTAAAAATGCCCAACTCTATGTCCATCAACCGCGGGTGCAATAGCTTCCTAGCGCGGGTGCGCTCATGCTACTGTAACTCTTCCACATTTCATGAACTACAACCGCGGGGGCGGTCCTTTTCTTACCGCGAGTGCGGTGGCACTTTGCCAATAAACTCAAGTTTTGCAACGTCGTTTCTCCCCTTCTGTTCTTGCATTTCTTATTCATACTATATATATATCATTTCAGACATATCACCAAGAATCTCGGGCATTACACCAACTGCCTTGGAAATCAATAACACAAGCTAGCAGTAGATCTTATAGAATTTTGATAACTCTTTCGAACTGACCATCGGTTTGAGGATGGAATGATGTACTGAATAATGACTTGGTCCCCATCGCTGCATGCAGGCTCTTCCAAAAAGATGACGTAAATCTCGGATCTCTGTCAGAAACAATAGATACGGGAATCCCATGCAGACGAACTATCTCTCCGATATATAACTCTAAATACTGAATCATTGTGAAGGTCGTCTTAATAGGTAGAAAATGTGCTGATTTCATAAAATGATCAACTATCACCCATATAGCATTAAATCCCTTAATAGTCTTTGGCAATCCCACAACAAGTTCCATTGTAATATTTTCTCATTTCCACTCAGGAATAGGAAATGGCTTAAGTTTTCCCGCTGGTTTTTGATACTCTGCTTTTACTTGTTGACAAGTCAAACATTCGGTCACAAATCTCAGAATGTCTCTCTTCATGCCTGGCCACCAATATAACAGCTGCAAATCTTTGTACATCTTCGTGCTTCCTGGATGAATGGAATATGGTGTGTCATGAGCTTCCTTCATAATGAGATCTCTCAAAGAATCGTCACTAGGAACCCATAAACGATCTCGATAACGAACTATACCGTCCACCTCATAATATAACTTCCGGCCTTTGGCTTTATCTCTAGCTCTCCACTTTTGCAATTGCTCATCGGTAGATTGTCCATCACGAATTCTATCTCTCAAAATAGACTGTACTGATAATGTGGCAAGATTAGGGGCCTCGCCCCTAGTATAAACTGCAAGTTCAAACCACTGTATCTCGGACTACAACGGTCTTTGAAGTGATAAATGAGTGATAACTGCTGCTTTTTGACTCAATGCGTCTGCCACAATATTAGATTTCCCCAGTTGTCTCATTTTCAATTCCTTTTGGGTGAAAAAGTAATTCAAACTTTTATGATCGGTTAAAATTTTGCACTTCTCCCCAAATCTTCAATTCAAAAACTACTACTGCAAGCTCAAGATCATGAGTAGGGTAGTTTTTCTCTTGAATTTTCAACTGTCTCGATGCGTAGGCTATAACTCGATCATTTTGCATCAGAACTGAGCCCAAACCAAGTTTAGACGCGTCGGTATATAGAACATATTCTCCTTGCCCCGATGGCATAGATAACACTGGCGCTTAAATCAAGGCTTTCTTTAACTTATCAAATCTGTCTTGACACTCGGATCCCCATACAAACTTTACATTATTCTTTGTTAAGGCGGTAATGTTTAACGCTATAGATCAAAATCCCTGAATAAACTTGCGATAATAGCCAGCTAGTCCCAAGAAACTACGAATCTCGGTAACACTCTTTTGTACTGGCCACTCTTTAACTGCCTCAACTTTACTTGGATCAACTTCAATTCCATCACTAGAAACGATGTGGCCTAAGAACGACAACCGATCAAGCCAAAACTTACACTTGCTGAATTTTGCATATAACTTCCTATCTTGAAGTACTTTAAGTGTTGTCCTCAAATGACAACTATGCTCCTCTTTATTCTTTGTATAGATCAAAATATCATCAATGAATACTATGATGAATGATCTAAATACGGCTGAAATACGCGATTCATGAGATCCATGAAGATTGCTGACGCACTGGTCAACCCAAATGGCATGACCATAAACTTGTAGTGCCCATATCTACTATGAAATGTTGTCTTGTGAACATCGGACTCTTTCACTTTCAATTGATGGTATCCCGAACGAAGATCAATTTTAGAAAATATCGATGCTCCTTCCAACTGATCAAATAAATCTTCGATTCCTGGCAGTGGATACTTATTATTGATAGTGACTCTATTAAGCTCTCGATAATCAATGCAAAGTCACATACTACCATCTTTCTTCTTCACAAATAATAGCGGTGCGCTCGATGGAGAATAACTAGAGCGAATAAAACCCTTGTCTAGAAACTCTTGGATTTGATCTTTTAATTCTTTCATTTAAGCAGTTGCTAGACGATAAGGTGCTTTAGATATTGGTACTGTGCCCGACATTAACTCAATAGAAAATTCCACCTCACGCTCGGGTGGAATTCCAGAAACGTCTTCGGCAAAGATGCTAGGAAAATCCCTTACAATATCCACATCCTCAAATTTATGACTGATACGAGCATGTGCGGTAGTGACACATGCTAGAAAAGCTTGGCATCCACGTCTAATAAGCTTCCTGGCAAACAGACAAGAGATAATGTGCGGCAATTGCTTGTTTCTCGCCGCCTCAAAAAAAAAAATTTGACCACTAGGCGGTTGAATAGACACTGATCGCTGACAAAATAAATCGAAGCTCCATTCACTGATAACCAATCCATCCCAAGTATGATATCAAATTCATGCATAGGAAGCACAATAAGATATGCCTGAACCACATCTTTGAACAAACGAAACTCCAGATTCTTGACAATTTTAGTCGTGAGCATTTGATCACCGGAAGGAATAGAAACTTTGAAACCCAAACCCATATTTTCAGTAATAATATTAAGTCGCTTCATGAAGGTTTCAGATATGAAGGAGTGAGTAGCTCCCGAATCTAGCAGTGCATAGGTCGCTACACCTTGAATGATAATCCTCCCTGGTGAAAATTCTTTTAAATCTTTTCGTGTTGAAGCTTAAGGATATTTCTATCATTATTCTCCCAAGGTGAAGATTACGCGTTGAACTTAAGCATTCCTTGAAAATTTGCATTTTAGCCCCTTAATTTTTTTCGAAATTTACATTTTAGTCGTCAAACTTTCGAATAGTTGCAAATTGATCCTTAAAATTTTTGAAAATTTACATTTAGGTCCCTAAAATTTCGGTTAATTGCATTTTGGCCCTTTAATTTATTGAAAATTCCATTTTTAATCCTTAAAATTTCGAAAATTGCTCCTCGACCCCCAATAATTTTGAAACCCCACCAAACCCTTAGTTATGATTTTTCTTTAATTTTTGTCCATAAACAATTATTTGTAATTATTTTATCCTTTGCATAAATTAAGGCACAAAATTCACACTGAATTCTATGGTTTCCAAAATAATATCTTAAATTCAACTAAGGTAAAACATGCAACCTAATTTCTACTAGGTTAAACTTGATCCCAATTCAATTTTTAATAACCATTTAACATTTCATGCAATAAAAACAATATAAAACGTTAAATGACTAGGTTACCCGTAATGAGTGTAGTGTCTGCCTCCTCCTCAGCTTCTTCAGCATTCATAACATATGCTATTCCAACAGCAGGTGCATTATTCTTCGGGCAATCAGCAGCCTTACACCCTTTCTCCTTGCATACGAAGCATCTAAAAGATCCCCATATGTACTTTCCAAAATGAAAGCGGTTGCACTCCTTGCATGATTGCCTCTCAGCAGGCTTTGGTGCTCCAGGATTTTGTGGCTTTTTTGGTGCTTGTTTCTTGACTTGACCTTATGGCTTTTGAGGCCCTTGAGGTCTAGGAGGACCCGTATCTTGCTTTTTATTCCGCTGATTATTATTTTGGTGTTTCTGTCTCTTGCGCTTCATCTCAAAATCGATGTCTTTCAAAGATGGTTCAGACTGAAATGCAAAAGTAGTAGCAGTAGCATGATCCAAAGGACGCATCATCATAACATTATTCAAAATGGTAGGACGTAGACCATCCATGATGTGTCTAAGCTTCTCTGCAAGATCCCTCGCAATAAGGGGTATAACGTGACAACCCCTATCAAATTTCTTCACAAATTCAACAACAGAAGCGTCTCCCTGACGGAGAGTCATAAATTACTTCTTCAATCATCCTCTAACATCGGCAGTAAAATATTTCTCGTAGAATATGTCCTTGAATTGAGCCCATGTAAATGTAGCAAGATTAACACTATGCTCAGCTCCTTGCCACCATAAAGAAGCATCATCCCTAAACAGATAAGTAGTACACCTCACACGATCAGCATCCCCCATATTCAGATAACGAAATTGCACCTCGAGTGCACGAATCCAAGCCTCAGCAGCAAAGGGATCGGTGGTGCAAGAAAATTTATTCGGCCCTAGCATTGGAAACTGATCATATATGTCATGCTGTGGCCTAGGTACTTGTTGTAACTGTTGTAATTGCTGCTCGAAGAAACGAGCCATCCGCTATAAGGCACGAGTAGCTGCATCCCCATTAGGAGTTGGGATTTCATTCCCTTGTTGGTTTACGTTGTTCTCAGCTCGGTTCTCATTAACAGGGGCACATCTAGGAGGCATTTTATCTGAACGTTTTCCAAATACTAACGTAACCAACTTGCATTTAAATCTAAGTTTTCTAATCATGTGACATATCTTAATCCATTAAGCAATTTAAGCAAACAAGGCATATATACTCAAAAAGCTAGTAAACATGTAACGTAAACATATTATTCATGTCATCATGCAAGTAACATCATACTAAAATCATATAAAGCATGTAAAACTTACAAATTGAGGCTTGACGACTGATCTTTCCGGCGCTGATGGTGGCACAATCTTTTACAGAACCATTGCTCTGTTACCAACTAAGACGTATACTATTCGTTTTGCTTAAAAAGTACTAGAAATTTTTTTTTCTCCTAATTAAAATCGGCCGACCTTCTTAAATAAATATATAAAATATTTTCATCATTTTAAAATAAAACAACCAACTATATTTGAAAAATCAAAGAAAATCGTCAAACGGGAAATCGTTAAACGTTTTACCAAACCTAAAAAAAAACAATGAATTTGAAAAGTAAAGACCATATTAAACAACTCAAAAATCTCTCAAAGAGCATAAATAAATAGTCTTAAAAATCTTTAACTTAAACCATAAAAGTAAAATCATAAGTGCGGAAAAGTAGAAGCGCTGGTCATCGGTCATGTCTGTGAGACCTCGAAAATAAAATAATATTGATGGCATTTTTGTAAATAAGTTGAAAAATATTCAATTTATTTTGATGTCATTTTCGTTAATAAGTTGAAAAATAATGAATTAATTTTAAAGAATAAAATATGACATATCTTGGTCATATGAAGTCCAAATGATTTGAGATTTTGATATAACGTAGAAAACTCAAAAATATAGAAGTTTCATGTTTTGATTTTTCAAATATTTGATCGTTTGACTGATCCGAAGAGATATACTGATGTTAAAATGTTAAATAGTATATTATTATTATAATATTAAAATTTTAAAAAAATTTAAAAAATTTAAGGGTGTGGATTCATTTCATGAAATGAAATGAATTCAACTTTGCCTACTGTTAATGAACGAGAAAGGTAGTGGAGGAGAGAAGAGAAATAATAGGGTTTCGATTTTTCTTTTCGATCTTGCGACTTATCGGTTTATCCAATCGACGAACCGACTTCAGTTTTGGGATCGTTGACACGAGGTCTTCGATTTGAGGTATAAATTTTATAGTTTTGGTGATATTTGAAATTCGTCGATTTTTGGAATAAATCCGATAAATTGTTAAATCATACAGAAATTGAAAATTGTTGACTAGTGTATGATTTTAACGAATAAGAGATGATTATAGTGATGTTATTTTGAATTATTTCTAATTTATTATAATTAGGTAATTTTTAATCGTTGGGCTGAGATTGAAGAATTAATTGTCAGTTATTATTAATTCTGATTATATATGCGGTAGAGTAACTGACAAGAAACTGAGTTTTGAAGTCGGAATTGAATTATGCTATGATTTGAATTTGATATGAATTTTCAAAAGATATTTGAAACTTATATTGTTGATTTTGAATGGTGTTATTGATTGAAATGAATATGTTATTGATGTAGATAGATTATTATACTGATATCTTCAAGCTACATCGACTGGAACGAAGAATTGAAGTATGTTGCGATCGGGTAATACACGACAGGTATTTATATCATATGATATATGTTTGATTGATTTGATTGAGAATATGTGTCTATATGCCTTATGTGATGACTTGATGTGGCATACATGACATTGTGATTGGAATATCGATGTATAAAATAAATATTTTGTTAACACACATTATTTGATGCATACATCGATACATGACACGTACGTTGAGCTATGATCCTTGGATACACTGATATGATTTGATTTGATTCTAGGATTTGTGAACACAATGCTATGTTTGGTATTATATGACTCTTAAAGCATAGACATTTGTGGCCCCGATGATTGATTGAGATTTAAAATTCGATGGCGCTTTGTCGACGCTATCATACGAGTATCCCTGATTGAGGCCGGTGTGCCAGCTCGAGCATTGATTTGATAGCGATTCGTTTGATTCTGACATGTGTTCAGTGGATGGGCATTTGACCTGATACCTCCACGACATACATGCATTGCATATCATATATCATTGTTTAGATATCTGTTGTATATATGATGGTTGTTCCATACGGAGCTTTGCTCACCCCAAGGAGGGCTATTGTTGTCTTTGTGTGTGGACAATGGCAGGTACTCCAGGATATCATGAGGCCGGAGAGGGTACTTCTGGAGAGAGTCACAGTTTGAGCTGAGGTTTTGTGTTTTGTTTCTTAGTATATATGTATATGTATCTATATAACGAGGCCTGTCCCGAGAATAGGAGTTGTTTGTTTGTAGTTTGATCTGGATTATGTGTGGGCTTGTGTTATATTGTGACATGTTGAGACGAGACTATATTATATACTATTTTTAGTATTAAAATTACAGTTGACATGTTTGGGCTTATTGTAAAGAAAATTTAAACTTGTTTTCCGCTGTAATTAATTAACCCTAATCAGATTGTGTTGTAATAACGATTAGAAGCTAAGGGCCCCACATTGTATGGTATCAGAGCATAGATGGGAATGCTCGATTGAGTCTTGTGTACACTTGAATAGGCCCAAATAAATTGTTCGCCTGTGTTTGATTTATTTGTATTACTTGCTCCTACTTGATTTAGTTTGAGTGATGAGATTGATGATATGAGATGATGATGATGTGAAAATTGATATTGATTTGTGATATTCATCCTCTGATTTGTAGATGGATCCCATGAATGAAACTGCGAGTAGCAGTACTGAGAGGATAGTTGGACAATTCGAAGGATTGTCCATGGATCTGGTTATGGCTCGATTCCAGGACTTGAAACCACCGAAGTTCTTTGGCACTGAGAGTGCAGAAAGGGCAGAGGCCTGGTTGAAAGATATCGAGCACTTGTTTAATATCGTTGAATATTCTAAGGCTCGGCGAATGAAACTCGCTCTTTATCAATTGAAAGACCGAGCAAAATCTTGGTGGAAAGCCGCTGAGATTGGACTGAAAGAAGCTGGGATTGAAGTCACATGGGATGTCTTCAAGGCCCAGTTTTTGGAGCAGTATTCCCCTCCATCTTATTATACTGCCCAAGAGAATGAATTCAATAGTCTGCAGCAGGGAACTATGACTGTTGCAGAATATGCTTCGAAGTTTTCTACTTTGTTGAAGTATGCACCTCACGTAGCTGCGAATGCAAAAGCAAAATATAACAGGTTTGTGAATGGATTGCATCCTGCTATATATACTTTTGTCATTTCAGGATTGCCTACGAGCTACGCAGAGGCAGTTGAACGAGCAAAGGCAGCCGAAGCTGGACTAAGGCGAGGAGGTCCACAATATACTCCTTCACCTCCAGTGTCAGCTCAGCAGCCTACTTTGCGTCCAAGAGGTAAGAAGTTCAGGAAGACTGGTTCTGCTTCTTCATCTTCTTAAAGTTCTAGTGGATCCCAGAGAGGGAGTCCCGTGATTGCTCCTTATTGTAATCATTGTGGAGGCAAACATACTATCGAGAAGTGTCGAGGTATGTTTGGTACTTGTTACCAGTGTTTGACAAGAAGGTCATTTCTCTCGAGTACGTCCGAATAGGGGTACGACTTCGTCTCAACCCCAGCCAGGATTTAGAAGTGGCCTTAGTATGATGGGACCTGCTGTTCCTGTTCCCTCTTTTCAGCAGTCGAGTGTTCCACGATATCGAGTACCTGGTGGTCAGACTACTCATGTCCCTCATCAATTTCGAGTGTATGCTATGACTGAGGATCAGGCGAAAGAAGCTCCTGGTGGTGTGATTGCAGGTATTTGCATGCTTTGCGATTATCCTGCACGTATTTTATTTGATACAGGAGCATCTCACTCATTCATATCTCATGCATTTGTTGCATCGCATGATATTATGTGTACTCCGTTGTATGATACATTGTCGATAGCCACGCCAGCAGGAAAGATTATTCTGTCTGAGAAAGTTGTGCAAAACTGTGTATTGATATACGATGAAAATGTGATATTCCTGAATTTGATTGTCCTACCAATGCACGACTTTGATTGTATTGTTGGTATGAATATCTTGACAACAAATCGAGCTACTGTTGATTGTTTTCATGGAGTGGTTCGATGTCGACCTGTTGATGGACCCAAGTGGAATTTTTATGGCAAGGGTTCCCAAGCCAAAATTCCATTGGTATCCTCTTTGGAAATGTCTCGACTTTTGTTTAGCGGGGATGAGAGTTATCTTATCTACGCTATTGATGTCTCTAAGAAGGAGCCTTCTTTATCTGAGATTCATGTTGCGAAAGAATTACCGGATGTATTTCCCGATGAGATTCCTGATTTTCCTCTTCATCGAGAAGTTGAGTTTAATATTGATCTTATGCCGGGGATTGCACCTATTTCGAAAGCACTTTATCGTATGGCACCTCTGGAATTGAAAGATCTGAAAGAACAATTATAGGATCTTCTCGATAAGGGATATATTCGACCGAGTGTATCACCTTGGGGAGCTCCAGTTTTATTTGTTCGGAAGAAATATGGTACTATGCAAATGTGTATCGATTATAGGCAACTGAATAGGGCTACTGTGAAAAACAAGTATCCACTTCCTCGTATTGATGATTTATTTGATCAACTTCAGGATACTTCTGTTTACTCTAAGATTATTCTTCGATCTGGATATCATCAAGTACGAGTTCGAGATGAAGATGTGCCTAAAATTGTTTTTCGTACAAGGTATGGCCACTATGAGTTCTTAATTATGCCTTTTGGTCTCACGAATGCTCCTGATGTATTTATGGATCTAATGAATCATGTCTTTCGAGATTTTCTAGACCGATTCGTTATTGTTTTTATCGATAATATTCTTGTATATTCGAAATCGAAAAAAATGCATGCTGAACATTTGAGACTGGTACTTCAAACTCTTCGTACTAGTCATTTATATGCTAAATTGTCCAAATGTGAATTTTGGATGGACAAAGTAGTGTTTTTGGGCCACGTCATTTTGAGACATGGCATATCAGTTGATCCTGCGAAGGTTGAAGCTATATTGAATTGGCCGAGACCTGCGAATGTTCCTGAGATCCGTAGCTTCATGGGTTTAGATGGATATTATTGTCGTTTTATTGAAAGATTTTCGAAAATAGCTAAACCTATTACTAAACTGACACAGAAGAATCAGCGATTCATTTGGTCAGATGAATGTGAAGCTAGATTTCTTGAATTGAAGACGAAATTGACAACAACAACTGTGCTTACTATTCCCTCAGGGATCGGAGGACTTGTAGTGTGTACAGATGCGTCTGGTAAAGGTTTGGGCTGTGTTTTGATGCAACATGACAAAGTGGTTGCTTATGCGTCTCGTCAATTGAAATCTCATGAAACACGCTATCCTGTTCATGATCTTGAATTGGCCGCCATTGTGTTTGCTTTGAAGATCTGGCGCCATTATTTGTACGGAGAAAAGTTTGTTATTTATTCAGACCATAAGAGTCTGAAATATCTCTTTTCTCAATCTGATTTGAATATGAGGCAACGCATGTGGATGGATCTCCTGAAGGATTTTGATTGTGAGATTCAGTATCACCCTAAATCGGTGAATGTTCCTACGGATGCCCTTAGTCGTAAAGTTCATGATTCTGTGTTAGCTTCTATCAATGTCGCCAAAGTACAAGAGGATATATGTACTTCTGGCTGGACTTTTCACTCGAATTGGAATTCTATCACTGTCTCAGCATTGCAAATTGAGCCGAACTTGATATCGAAAATAAGAAAGGCCCAACGAAGCGATGCTCAGATTCAAAAGTCAAAAGAACTTGTATCTGCAGGAAATCAGTCTGGATTCAAGATTTCTTCTGATGGTTCTTTATGACTTAATGGTCGGCTGGTAGTTCCTAATGATTCTGAGTTGAAATCTGCACTTCTTCGTGAAGCACATTGTAGCAAATACAGTATTCACGCTGGAGGTCGGAAGATGTATTTGACATTGAGACCCTAATTCTGGTGGAGACGTATGAAGAAGGACATTGCTGAATTTATTTCAAAATTTCTTGTCTGCCAGCAAGTGAAAGCCGAGAGAATGAAACCTGGAGGATTACTCCATAGTCTTGAAATCCAAAAATGGATTTGGGAACATATTGCTATGGATTTTGTGACTCATTTACCTCGTTCGCCCAAGGGCTGTGATGCAATTTGGGTTATTATTGATCAGCTTTCGAAATCTTCGCATTTCATTCCGTTTGAACGGACTTATCCTTATAAGAGAATGGCTCGTTTATACATCGAGAATATTGTGAGACTGCACGGTGTGCCAGTCTCAATTGTATCTGATCGTGATCCCATGTTTACTTCTAAATTCTGGGGTAGTTTCCAAGAAACGATGTGTATGCGTTTGGCTATGAGTACTGCTTATCATCCTCAAACTGATAGCCAAACTGAGCGTACAATTCAAACGTTAGAAGATATGTTACGTGCTATTGTGATGGATTTCAGAATGGGATGGCAAGATGCCTTACCATTGTTATAATTTTCTTATAATAATAGTTTCCAAACGAGTATTGGTATGGCACCGTTTGAAGTTTTATATGAGAGACGATGTAGATCACCGTTATCCTGGGATGAAATTGGTGAGAGACAGATGACTGGACCTGAAATGATACATGAAATGAATGATAAGGTTCAGTTGATTCGACAGCGGATGAAAGCTCCTAAGGATCGTCAAACGAGTTATGCGAATAAACGAAGACGACCCTTGGAATTCCAGAAAGGTGATAAATTGTTTTTGAAAATATCTCCCTTTAGAGGAACCGTTCAATTTGGCATGCGAGGGAATTTATCTCCTCGATATGTTGGTCCTATGAGATCCTTGATCGAGTTGGGGATCTTGCTTATCGATTGGCATTGCCACCAGCTTTATCTACCATTCATGAGGTATTTCATGTTTCTATGTTAAAAAAGTATGAACCAGATCCATCACATGTACTTGAACTTGATGAGATTGAACTCGATCCATCTCTTTTCTTATGTTGAGCAACCTGTTCGTATTATAGATCGAAAGAAGAAGATATTACATAATAAATCGATTCCGCTAGTTCGAGTGCAATGGATACAACATGGTGTGGAGGAGTCGACGTGGGAATTGGAAAGGAAGATGCGAGAATCATATCCGCACTTGTTTGAATCTATTCCACATGTTCCATTGTATTCAATGTATAGTGATCCATTTACTGATTTTAGTCTTGATATGTACTATAACTGGTGACATATTATATATTTGCCAATGTTATGTATATAGAGATGTTTGAGATTTCGAGGACGAAATCTTTTAAGTGGAGGAGAAATGTGAGACCCCGAAAATAAAATAGTATTGATGGTATTTTTGTAAATAAGTTGAAAAATATTCAATTTATTTTGATGGGATTATCGTAAATAAGTTGCAAAATAATGAATTAATTTTAAAGAATAAAATATGACATATCTTGGTCATATGAAGTCCAAATGATTTGAGATTTGGATATAACGTAGAAAACTCAAAGATATAGAAGTTTCATGTTTCGAATTTTGAAAAATTTGATCGTTTGACAGATCCGAAGGGATATACCAATCGACTAACCGACTTCAGTTTTGGGATCGTTGACACGAGGTCTTCGATTTGAGGTATAAATTTTATAGTTTTGGTGATGTTTGAAATTCGTCGATTTTTGGAATAAATCCGATAAATTGTTAGATCATACAGAAATTGAAAATTGTTGACTAGTGTATGATTTTAACTAAGAAGAGATGATTATAGTGATGTTATTTTTAATTATTCAATTTTAATCGTTGGGCTGAGATTGAAGAATTAATTGCAAGTTATTATTAATTCTGATTATATATGCGCGAGAATAACTGACAAGAAATTGAGTTTTGAAGTCGAAATTGAATTATGCTATGATTTGAATTTGATATGAATTTTCAAATTTTCAAAAGATATTTGAAACTTATATTGTTGATTTTGAATGGTGTTATTGATTGAAATGAATATGTTATTGATGTTGATAGATTATTATACCGATATCTTCAAGCTACATCGATTGGAACAAAGAATTGAGGTATGTTGCGACCGGGTAATATACGACATGTATCTGTATCATATGATATATGTTTGATTGATTTGATTGAGAATATGTGTCTATATGCCTTATGTGATGACTTGATGTTGCATACATGACATTGTGATTGGAATATCGATGTATAAAATAAATATTTTGTTAACACACATCGTTTGATGCATACATCGATACATGACATGCACGTTGAGCTATGATACTTGGATACCCTGATATGATTTGATTTGATTCTGGGGTTTGTGAACACAATGCTATGTTTGGTATTATATGACCCTTAAAGCATAGTGAAACGTCCTGTCCTTTTTATTGTATTAAAAGTACTAGAAATTTTTTTTTTTAACACTCAATTTTCGGCCATGTACCTTTCTCACATTAAAATATTTTTATAAAATATTTTACCCTTTAAAATTAAACATTAACCAACTAGCATTTTAAAAACCAAGTGCAATAGTGATAAAATGAAATCGTCGCATATTTTACCAAACCTAAAAAGCTATAATTTGAAAAGAATAACCCATACTAAACCTCTCAAAAATATCTCAAATGCATAAATAAATAATCTTAAAAATCTTTAATCATAAAGCATTAGTCAAAAGTCATAATGCGGAAAAAGTAGAAGCTCTGGTCCGTGGGTTGTGTGCGCCTTCAGTCCAGTCAAATCACCCGTCAAGTCCTCCCTCAAACTCACCTGCATCCATCACACCTAGTGAGTCTAATGACTCAACACACCATCATCTTTATAGCAAGTAATACGTAATACAGTCAACATATAACAGTGAAAAATATTTGTACTTAAAATATCGTTTTCATTAAGATGCATAAACTTCAAACATGAACATTTTCGTGAACCTTTTATGATGCATGAACTTTAAATAGGAACATTTTCATAATGATGCGTCAACTTTAAGTATAAAAATTTTCATGACATGCATAACATAAACCTTAACATTTCCTTTTTCCTCAACATGGCACAACATAAACATTTTTCATGATCATAAACATTTTTCTTTTCCTTTTCCTTTGTTGAATTCAGATCGTTAATTGTGACTTTCCTCAAGCCTCAAAATTCGATGGATCCATCTGCATGTAACCACAGTACTGGGCGGCAGGGGACACCAGCAACACTCTCACCGGTCAACTGGGCCTTGGCCTATCATGATCGAATAGAAATACGATCGTCGGGGCTCTCTCTGAGGCCTTCTCCAATAAATGGACTCCCTCTGGGGCCTTCTCCCCTCACGATATTCCCATTCTTACCTCAAACCTCATATCCTCATAACCTCATATTCGCAATAATGGAAACACGATCGTCGGGCTCCCACTGGGACCATCACCCTCACGACATCGCCATCATTAACGAATTAGTCACAATCACTTCACTTCCTTCTACATTTACGTTCTCACCACTTTATAAAAATCATGCATAACATAACATTTTGTTTTTGAAACCAAGCATGCAACATGTCTTTTAAATGTCTTCCTTAAATCATAAAAATCTCTTAGACATTTAAAAATCATAATTTAATCATGAACATTTCATAAACATTTAAAAATAACCATAATATCATAAAATAGCATTTAGGGCACTGCCATGACCTTTACTAATTTCTATGTGTAAAAAGACCGTTTTACCCATAGACTCGACATTTTACGTTTTCGACTTTTATCCTGATTTCATGACTCTAACATGTCCCAAATAATTATTTAAGCCTACATGAATTTTTTTCGTAATTTTATTTAGCTTAAATATTAGACTTTTTCATTTATGTTTAATTAATTGTTTTGACGGTGTTTTAATCCCGAAAAATCCTAAACTTTAATATTAAATTCCTAAATTCTAAATTTAGTATTTTTATATTATTTTAGCCATTATGGACCACGACCAGGACTCGACCCCCGGGAGCCGTTTTTCAATTTTTTCTTTACTTAACACACCTTATTTGACACCTAAACTTCGACCCCGAGCCAACTTCCGATTTTCACGAGTTACCCCCAAACCATGTTGATCCAAAACTTGACCAACATCCTAAAGTACCCTACTGTACCTTTAGACCACTAAGGAACCCCTCCTAAACCACAAAACGTGAGCCCCCACTAACCCCCTAAGCTGGCCGAGAGTTTTACTTGTGCATGGACTCCATGTTTGCGGACTTGTGGACCTAGCCGGCACTCCAAACCCTGAACCAACCTCTAGGATACCTACCTAGGGACCCTAAGGACTCGTCCTAGCCCAGCCCTTGAGCCCTGGACCAAGCCCTTCCCTCCCAGCAAGCAGAGCACCCCCTGCACAAAATCTGTGCATGCGCGCGGGTAGGAGTCCTTGTGTATCAGGACTTCTCCCAACCCTCAAACCCGAGTCCTAGCTTGGCTAGGACTCTAGTCTACACTTAACCAAGTCCCTAGCCAGCCTTGAACCCAAGCCAAGGCCAGCGCTCCCCCGTATGTATGAAACCCGTGCCCTCCCCACTTGACAGCAACTCGCGGTTGCTTGATCCCATGTTTCTGTCGTGAGTTTTGGGGTGGTGTCAGACTCTGAAACACATAAAATATTTGCTTGATCATCACTTACTATCATGGCAGCCCCCTTTCATGCATGAACAATTTATTGCATCAAAAACATCATGAATTCGAAACTTATGAGAGCAATATGCCAAAAATACAAAAAAATAAATCATGTTCTTTATGCATACAATATTTAAACAATATTAAGATATGATGGATGAGAAAAGGAGATGTATGGCGTGCCTTTGCATTATATACGCTCGAATATCCGTTGACGACGAAGAACGGGACGCGACGAAGGCTTGATCTTGCTTTCCCTTTTGAAAACCCTCTTCAAATTGTATGTAGTGCCGTGCAAGGGGGTGGGGAGTGTTTTAAGAAAATAAAATTGAGTGGTGGCCGATTATTTTATGTTCTAGAATAGGGTTTAGTATATTTTAATACTTTAAATACTACTTAATCACCTTCAAGGCTTATTAGGCCTATTAAGCCATCTAATAGGGTCCATTAGTCTAATTAAGACATAATTAAAATATTAACAAAGTTTTTCTTTTAGCAAATATGTGAATTTATTAGCCGAGTTGCCTAAAAGTTCGTATTTTAGTTGAAAAACCAACACCGATAAAATTTACGTCCCGGCGTATAAAATCACCTCTAAACCCCCTATTTTCAAAAATATGAAAAGCATCGACCATATTTAAAATAATTAGAAATAATCATTTAATAAAAACATTTGACAATTTTCAGCTCTCGGTCCCCTTTCCTCGATCGTCACTTTAAATATTCCTAAAAATACAATTTTATGCATGATGACAATAAAAATCTCATTTAACATATGAACAAGTATGTCACATAATTAATTAGCAATTAAAATCAATTATCACTTATTTTTCATTATTTCCTAGATTCGCATGCAGTTGGATTACGTCGTCTTAATTTTGGACCTTACACATAGACATTTGCGGCCCCGATGATTGATTGAGATTTGGGATTTGATGGCGCTTTGTCGACGCTATCATACGAGTATCCCTGATTGAGGCCGGTGTGCCAGCTCGAGCATTGATTTGATAGCGATTCGTTTGATTCTGACATGTGTTCAGTGGATTGGCATTTGACCTGATACCTCCACGACATACATGCATTGCATATTATATATCATCGTTTAGATATCTGTTGTATATATGATGGTTGTTCCATACGGAGCTTTGTTCACTCCCAAGGAGGGCTGTTGTTGTCTTTCTGCGAGGACAATGGCAGGTACTCCAGGATATCAGGAGACCGGAGAGGGTACTTCTAGAGAGAGTCACAGTTTGAGCTGAGATTTTGTTCTTTGTTCCCAGTATATATTTATATGTATCTATATACCGGGGCATGTCCCGAGGATAGGAGTTGTTTGTTTGTAGTTTTATCTGGATTATGTGTGGGCTTGTGTTATATTGTGACATGTTGAGACGAGACTATATTATATACTATTTTTAATATTATAATTACAGTTGACATGTTTGGGCTTATTGTAAAGAAAATTTAAACTCATTTTCCGCTGTAATTAATTAACCCTAATTAGATTGTGTTGTAATAACGATTAGGAGCTAAGGGCCCCACAATATCCACCTCCAGTCCAATCAAATCTGGCATCCAAGCCTCCCTCGACATTATTATTATACTCACCTGCATCAATCACACCTAGTGAGTTTAAAGACTCAACACATCATATTCTTGATACCAAATAATACGTATAAAACCACACACAACAGTGAAAAATACTTTTACGTAAAATACCATTTTCATAACATGCATAAACTTCAAACTTAAACATTTTCATAAACACTTTCATATCATCTTCAACATATTCATATACATATTATCATCAACATATACGTATTCTTTTTTCCTTTTCGTTGAATTCAGATCGTTAATTGTGACTTTCATGTTCAGCTACGTCTACATGTTGGGCGATGGATCCATCTACAGGTAACCACAGTACTGGGCGGCGGGGACATCAGCAACACTCTCACCGGTCAACTGAGCCTTTGATCTTACGTATTAACATATCATCATATACATATCCGAATCCAGGGAAACACAATCGTCGGGCTCCCACTTAGACCAAAACCCTCACGATATTTCCAACATATCATCGTATTAGTCACAATTACTTCACTTCCTTCAACATTTCATATTCTCATCACTTTATAAAAATTTAAACATGCATATAACGTTTTGCTTTTAAACCAAGCATTCAACATGACTTTTAAAGTGACATGTAAAATAATCACCGGTCCACGGCAAATAATAAAATCCATAAACATTTTAAAAATAAAATTTTAACATATACATAACCATGAACATATAAAATAATCATATTAACATATAAAACAGCAATCAGAGCACTGCCATGATGATTACTAATTTTCGGGTGTAAAATTACCGTTTTATCCCTAGACGTAAAATTTCGCGTTTTTTACTTTTTCTTAATTTCATTGACTCTAACATGTCCCAAATAATTATTTAAGCCTAAATTAAAATTCTCATACTTTTATTTAGCTTAAATACCAGGCTTTTTAATTAATTCATAATTAGTATTTTTAATACGTTTTAATCCCGAATAATTACAAACTTTAAAATAAAATTCCTAAATTCAAAACTTAGACTTTTTCTATTATTTTAGCCCTCGTGAACAACGACTCACCCCCCATGAGCTGCGTTTCGAATTATTTCTCAAGAGGAAAACCCTTGGACCATTCGAACCTATCCATCTTCGAACCAAGATGATGTTTCATCGAGCCAAGCTCGAGCCGTCCTGAGACAACACTAAGAAAACCCTTTCCTAAACCCTACTAGACCCTAAGAACCATAGGAACCTGACCCTAGCCTCAACCGCAAGCCACAACCCCTGTTGCAAGCCACGGCCGAGACCCCTTCCAAGACAAGGACTCCTCGATCAAGCTCCTAGGACCTTGCCATCAACCCAGACCCTGAACCTACCACCACTGCACTCACCTAGGACTCCAAAGTGTCAGCCTAGCAAAGCGCGATCCCCCTGGCCGAGCCCCTTTGCTCCTTGAAGTCTGCGCAGCCTATGCGCGATTTTCCTTGGGCTCTCGGGTGGGTGTCCTTGTTGGCTAGGACTCCTCCCAGCCCCTGGTGTTCTAGGACTCCACCCTTGACTCATACACACCCTTAGCCAAGCCCTTGTCCAATCAAACCCAAGCCCAGCCGCTAACACCCTTAAGCCGAGCCCTACAAACCCATGTCAGAAATTTGGTTCTTGCTTGAAACGTTTTCATGTGAATCATGAATGTGTGTTCTTAGGACCCTTAATTTCGTGTAAAAACATCCCATAGACATCCCCTAATCATGGCAGCCCCTTTAAGCATGTAAGCAACAAAAGTTTGAATCAGAAATCATGCTTAAACTTTCATATGTTGCATAAAAACAAAAATACTTCAAAGTGTCACTTGTTTTTATAGGCTTCTCTTAAACGGTAATAATCAATATAATTTGAATCTTTATATTCGTTGCTTGCCACGTCAATATCTTTCTAACATTCGTACACTACAGCTTTGCGGCGTTCCTACTATTTGTTGCAGTCTGCTTTGTACTGTTGTCGGTTGAGTGTAATTTTTGTTAACTGATGACGTGTACAGCTGAAGGATCAGTTGATAAGCAATAGCTGATCAATTCACAACTTAATGTAGCAACTGCTCAGTTCTAACTGATCAGTCAGTTGTCTGCGTAAGTTCAATTCAGCTGGTTCAGTTGCCTTTGTTAATCTACGCATTAATCTTCAGTTATGGGCAACTGTCAGTTCGATTTTTTGTTCAGTTACTTTCAAACTTCTTGATAAGTTAATCCAATCGATTTAAGCATTTGGTTCGTCAAACAACCGATATTTAATTTCCAACAATTTCTTCCTTTTTGGTGTTTGACAAAACTTGGAATACATGAACTGATCAACTGAACTCACAAAAATAATATTCGAATTCGTTGTAGATAAAATAATACTTTCAATGTACAGATTCGTACAAAGAAAGAAAGAATGAAATAATCTTCAAGAAACAATAAAATAATCTTCTATTTCTTCTTGATGATCTTCGATTTTTCTGGCTGATCCTTTCTTCCTTGTTCTTGTTATTCCCACCTTTTTTGTCAAACTCATCAATCTTTTTCGATAAAGTCTGCACATCTGAGTTGAGATTAGACACCGCATTTAATAGAATATCTTGCAGTAAATGTATTCTTTTTTACATAGTGCTTTCAAGAAAGTCAAGACGTTTTGTAACCACAGCTTGAGACTGGAAATGAGCTTCAGCTGACACTCTGTCTTTGCGAAGTTCGTCCATTTGAAGAAATAAAAAAGTGACGTCCTTTTGAATTTGTTGCATTTTTCCCATGGTATTGTCCTTTATAGAATCAAACCTCATAGTATGCAAGAATTGAGTTGACTTGATATCTGAAATGGAAGACACTATACCAACGAGATTTGTCTGGATCTCCTGAATTTCTACGAGCAAGGATTCAGTTGTTATCGAGATGCCAGGAGACATGGCTTCAGAAGTTTCTGGTTCATGATCTCTGTTCTGTTGTTCGAAGATGATCAAAGCCCTGTCAGTTGTATCTGCTTCAAGTGTCACCATTTCTGAATCATATTCTGGTACAGCTTCCTGTTGAATCTGTTGAGAAGAGGAAAGATTTAGATCAACAGATGTAACAGATGTCTCTATTTTTTGAGAATCAGTTGGTTGATAAGCTTGTTATTCA